>NW_023144630.1:4120906-4630347 GCF_012932325.1 Thrips palmi | reverse complement strand
CAACAGAGCGCCCCATGTCCACACGGTAAAAACGGTTCCTGGTTTTCCCAGGAACTCCCTGGAAATCGCCTATGTCTCTACCATAGGGTTCCTGGGAAAACCAGGTACCGTTTTTACCGTGCATGCCGCGGCTCGTTTTTGGCGCGCTTTCTGTTGTTTTTAAGTGGAGCGACGGCGGTTGCCTTCGGGTTGCCTTCGGGTTGCCCTCGGGTTGCCTTCGGGTTGCCTTCGGGTTGCCTTCGGGTTGCCTTCGGGGGTTGCCTTCGGGGGTTGCCTTCGGGTTGCCTTCGGGTTGCCTTCGGGTTGCCTGGGGGTTGCCTTCGGGTTGCCTTCGGGTTGCCCTCGGGTTGCCTTCGGGATGCCGGCCGGCCGGACTTCTTTGAAAGCCACAAAGCCGGCGGATCTTCCCCGAAACGAAACACGAGCCACAATGGGCGTGGGGACAGGGGCGGGGACAGGGGCGGGGACGGGGCGGAGCTGGAGGGGGATAGTGTACGACGCCGCAACAAAGGCTGCTCGATAAGCTTCGACACAAAGACTGCCGTTTTGGCACTAGTAGGATGTGCCTAGTCCTGCAGGACCCTGCGCAGTGCGCTGCCCGCAGGCATTGTGCCACGCGTGAAAAGAAGAGACAAAGACGAGTAACAAAACACGCGTCTATCCCCTCGGCGAGTCTAGTCCGGCCGAGCCGAGCCGAGCCGAGCCGAGCCGAGCCGAGCCGAGCCGAGCCGAGCCGAGCCGAGCCGAGCGCACCTACAGCATTATTACCCAATTTACGGCTTTCTCACAAAGGTGAATGGAAGACTGAAGCGGACAGGTTTACGCGTGCGGGGTTGAGCCCCGCTGCGGCGCAGGTGAGAGGGGTGGGGGGAGGGGGGCCCCGCCCGATGGATAATCAGGGGGCAGTATCAGGAGAATACACGCGGGGGCCGCGGGGGAAAGACTGCGGCCCAACTACTACACTCTTTCGAGGAAACCATAAACATTGATGCGCGCCCGTCTCGCTGTACCGTTTTCGTTCGTAGACACGGCGACTTAACGACCGGCTCTCTCTTCTCCATAATCGACCGCGTCTGTGTCGTGTCCATCGCGTTACCGCCCAGAAAAGGTGTCCTTAAAAAATGTTTTAAAAAATGAATATTGTCTTATTTTCTTAAGGAAGCTTACAAAAAAGCACCAGGGTCGCTAAATATGGCTCGAATCGATCGTGTGAGCCCTCCAATGGACTGCTCTCCGAACGAGGAATCCATTGGTGGGGTCACACGGTCGTTTCGAGTCCTGTTCAGCGACTCTGGAGCTCAAAACGCGTCTAGAGTTTCGGCCGCCTCCACCGGTCTTCTGGCGCCCTGCGCGACGGCCCCTGTCCCCGGCCGTCCTGGTTTAGGGCCGCTCCCTGGCCCGGCAGGCCCGACAGGCTGGCATCGATTCCCGCGGTAATCCAGTCGGCAGCCTTCGCTTTGCCTTCGGCCCTTCGGCCGTCGGTGCGTTCGGTGCCTACAGTGCAGGGCCGGGGCAGACTTCCGATAATGAGGTCAGGCACGCGACCAATGACACGGCTTCATTATTCCCTCCCTTTAATGCCGCGCTAATTCCCCCGTCGGTGACGTCACGCGCGTGTCATCGCGTGTCTCCGTCTCTCTCGCACCCATACGGGGCGCCCCGAGAGTGCGAGGGAGACAGAACGAATCGGTCCGCTGCGGCGCGGCGTTGTATCGGACAGGCCGGGACGTCCCGATCGCGACTACTTTCCGTTAAAATAAAAAGAAATTTGCAATGCAGAGCAGTGGCCGCCGGGCTGATGCGGCACCCAAAGAGAGAGAGAGAGAGAGAGAGAGAGAGAGAGAGAGAGAGAGAGAGAGAGAGAGAGAGAGAGAAGAGAGAGAGAGAGGAGAGAGAGAGAGAGAGTACGAGGAAAAAAAAGGGAGAAAGTTTCTAAACTGGCCCTGAGGGTCACATATCCACCCGCTCAGTAGCTCCATTGGCTATAGGTTTAGGCGGTCCAAGGCCCGGGGCCGCGGGGCCCGAGGGGTGCGGGTGGTGTGAAGGGCCAGGCCAGGCCTGGGCGCCGCTCTGCAGCCCGCAGTCTTGTCACCTCGTTTTCACACGCTCTGCGACGCCACGGCGACGCCCAGCTCCCCTTGGAAAGATCCACTGACCGCAAGGGCGATATCGGCTGGGGATTCCCCCCCCCCTCTCTCTCTCTCCACTTCGCAGTCCGCACCCTGGCCCTCCCGCCCCTGGCGCGCCTATCTGCCATCTGAAATGTGGCAAACCGAAACCAAACGCCAACTTCCGAGTCCCTACTTTATTTGAATTAAAAAGAAAAAAAAAGTGTCTCCCTGCGTCCATTAATACGCCATTGCGGCCAGCAAAGAGCGTAGCCAACCACTACGGGTGTAAACGGACGTCGAGGAGGTTAAGTATAGTCCTCAGCAGACAGCTGGTTATTGGTTTGCGGTGTTGGCTCTGGCTGGTCAACACCAGTGGCCACCTCACCTTATTGAAAAACGATCCCCTTAGCCTCGCGCCACGTCACTGGACGAGCGAGCGCGCCTGCACTGGCAGTTCGACACACGAACCGCCACACCGTAACCGGATCAAAGCGGGACGCTTTTCACAGACAGAGATGCGCAGATGCCACTTTGCGAAGCCCCACACCGGCCGCGCCGCCGTGCACACTGCCACCCCACACAGTGGGCCGGAAGACCGGTGCAGGCGGTCGAAATACCGGACGGGCTTTGAGCTCCAGAGTCGCTAAAATGGTACTCGAACCGACCGTGTGACCCCACCAATGGATTGCTCTCCGAACGAGGAATCCATTGGTGGGGTCACACGCTCGGTTCGAGTCCCATTTAGCGACCCTGGAGCTCACAATGCGCCGCCGGTCCTCTGCCCCACTGTGCACCCCACTCCCTTTTTCCTCTCAGGGTCACCGCCGAATTGATAGGGCTATGGGCCTCTGTGGGGCCCTAGGCCAGCCCCCCGGGGGGGGCACGGAAGCCCCTGCCACTGTAAAACGCCAGCAGTTGTCCATCACATCGGGCCGCAGTCCGTGTGTGTCTGTGCGCGTGAGTGTGTGTGTGTGAGTGTGTGAGCGCGTGAGTGAGGCCGGGGATGAATTGGTCGGATAAACGGAGGGACGCCAAAGGGGTGCTTTCTGATCCGGCTGGATGCGTTTTAAAACGTCACGCACAGCTGAGGGGGGAAAGCAGTGTGCCTGCGTGCGGTGCGGTTGAACCTGAACAATATCTCAGTTCGTTTCACCACAGGTGCGACACACACACACACACACACACAAGCACGCCGATCCGCGGGTGAATACAGATTCCCCGAGTATTGCCGTTCCATTTTAATGGTCCGTGCCATACAGGCCTTGTTCGCCGAGCTGACGGTGGCGTGGGGAAGTTTGCAGGGTCAGGGAGGCGAGGCGAGAGGGCGAGGGGGAGGGAGGAGGAGACTTTGAGGGGGACTGGCTTCGTGTTCGAGCCAGCTGACACCCGGCGACACCCAAAGCGACGCGCTGGAGATTTTTTCCCGCCCCCCGTCGGCGCCTCTCCTTTTTCTCTCCCCCCTCCCTTCCTCCCTCCCTCCCCGGATCCACGAATTTTTATTTATCCTCTTTGGTTTCATTTCGTACCCCCCCCTCCGTCCGACTCGTCACCAAGATGTGGCCTGCCGCGCCCGCACCCCGCCATCACGCGGAAACAAGAAAGGCGCTGTGTGTGTGTGCGTGTGTGTGTGTGTGTGTGTGTGTGTGTGCGTGTGTGTGTGAGTGTGTGCGTGTGTGAGTGTGTGTGTGTGTGCGTGTGTGTGTGTGTGTGTGTGTGTGTGTGTGTGTGTGTGTGTGTGTGTGCATAAGTGGAAATGCAATCGAGCATGATGGTGCGCGTTTGTGAGTGAATGCATGTTGAGGTGGTGGTGGTAGGACCACGAGAAATGCTAGTCGAGTAAAAAGTCGATTTTTTTTAAACTTCTCAAACGCCGAATTTTTTTAAAAATGCCATAGGAAAATTACGATTTTTAAACATTTGAGATAACAAAGGGAGAGGTAATTTTTCACTGGGTTGCGCTGCCTCCTCACGCTTCACATTTCCTGTAGTAGTTCCACGGTTGTCTGCTCCCGGCAAGTCTGGCCCGCCTTGACCAGCTCCATCAGCGTGACTCGTCGGCCCGCGTCGCTCCGTCTCTGTCGCACCCGCGGGGCGCGGCGCAGGGGTGCGAGAGAGACAGAGAGACGAAAAGGCCCTTTTCTCGGACGCGCCGCTCTCCCCCGCTCAAACGGAACCCCTACTTGCCGAGTCACTTCGAGCGGCACCAATATATTGAAATTCGAGCAAATCGTTCATGAAATCGCGCGAGTGCGAAAACACGCCAGCCACGCCACTGGCGGGAAAAGTTCGGCAGCGTGGGAAAACAACAGCACTTTGATAATATGCGCAAGACGGTTTTGGCGCGAAAGTCTCCTCGCGTTGCTGCGCCTTGCTGCGGGCGAGCCGCGAGATCGCCTTCGCTGTAATCCTCGCTCAAACTGCGGTACCACCCTTCCACCGCACAGTGGGCCAGAAGACCGGTGGAGGCGGACAAAAGTCTAGACGCGTTTTGAGCCCCAGAGTCGCTGAATGGGACTCGAACCGAACGTGTGACCCCACCAATGGATTGCTCTCCGGACGAGGAATCCATTGGTGGGGTCACACGGTCGCTTCGAGTGCTGTTTAGCGACCTGGAACCAAAAACGCGTCCGGGATTTTGGCCGCCTCCACCGGTCTTCTGGCCCTCTGTGCACCGTCGGCAGGCTGACTTCCCGTCTCTCTCGCACTCATGTGGCGCGCCGCCGAAGCGCGAGAGAGACAGAGCGACGAAAAATCTTTTCGGAATCGCTCGCGGAGACACGTTGTTCTCTCATTAACGGGAATAAAAGGGGGAGAGGGGAAAGGCAGGGGGGGTCATTACAGCAATTACTCTAGCTGTGGGACAATAACACCCCTGCCGTCGCTCGTCGCTATGCGTCTCGACCACTGCACTGGAAGGAGAGACTTGGGAATGGGTCCAGTCGGCCGGGGTCGCAGCCACCAGGCTTACCTTGCAACACAAAGAGAGGAAACGCACGTTAGAAAGCTGCAACATTTTCAGCTGTCAGCAGAGACAAACAGAGCAAGAAGAATTCGTCAAAGTTCTTGGTCTAGGTCATTTTTGTGTCATGTATAGCAGGGGGAAAATCACTGAAAAAGAGTACTTTCTCGATCTTATTTTATGTTGTCTTCCGACAGGCCCGGCGTGCTACATCTCCAAATACGACGCGAGCGAAACTCTTTTTAGCACGCTGGTTAAACTTGCTGACGCAGTTTGAGGGGAGCGTCTAAGTCCAGTGGACGTCCGACGGGGCGACGCAACAAAGTAGAGGCACTGCGCAGCCCCTGCAGAGCCCAGGATTTCCCGGCGCCAGAATTAGAACATTGTAAGCACACGTCCGACGTGTACCAGCAACAATCTGAGGAGTGTGCATGGTTCACTTTTGTGAGAGTCAGCTTTAAAGTTAATCCCTAATCGTCTTAAAGAAGTTTTCGTGGTGGCTCGTTCAAACGTGTACAAGAATGTGTCAGTTCAGTCCAAAACGAAAATTAAACATTTTCATAATTTACAGATGGCAGCGGGGCGCCTTGCGACCGAGGACTCGCACTCTGGACCTATTTGCCGAGTGGCGGACATTTCGTTTCATTCTCATTTCATTTTTTATTTTTTTCCCGCTGCCAATGTCTTTCATCCGGGCTAAAATGCGCGCGAAATTCGAAATAACGGTCTGAAAAGAGCAAGCCGCGCGGCCCCCGCTGAAAGGCCCAGCGGCCGCCTCCGCGGGCGTCGCTGTGTCTCTGTCGCGCTCGTGGGGCGTCCCGCAGGGCAGCGGGAGAGAGAAGGGACGTTTCGGAACGGCCCCGGACCACCCGGAATCAGTCATTACGCTCTCAATCGACGGCTAATTCAAAGTGGGGCAGGTGAGCAGCGGCACTGTGCGAGGCACTGTGCGACCCGCGCTGGAGGGCAGCCCCCCCACCCCCACCCTCCAAAACGCCCCAGCGGATAAGACCGCAAAAGGCTCCCGATCATGTTTTTACCCTTCATGACCAACTTTGTGTGGCTACCGCTCCCAAACTAGTTGCGGTCAATAGCCTTCCTGACACAGGGCGTGAAATAGTAGCGTCTTAAGAATACTAGGACGTCGAGGGAGGCCTTTTACGGTGACTAGATTGGACACAGTGGCCACCCAAAGTCAGCAAAATCAGCAAATTTCCGAGATTCGACCACTTTTTGACCAACTTGGTCGAAAAATCGTTGCGGTCAAAGCCAAAATCGTTGTGGTCAACGTTTTCCCGACACAGGGCATGAAAGAGTAGGGTCTTAAGAATACTAGGACGTCGAGGGAGGCCTTTTACGGTGACTAGATTGGACACAGTGGCCACCCAAAGTCAGCAAAATCAGCAAATTTCCGAGATTCGACCACTTTTTGACCAACTCGGTCGAAAAATCGTTGCGGTCAAAGCCAAAATCGTTGTGGTCAACGTTTTCCCGACACAGGGCATGAAATAGTAGGGTCTTAAGAATACTAGGACGTCGAGGGAGACCTTTTACGGTGACTAGATTGGACACAGTGGCCACCCAAAGTCAGCAAAATCAGCAAATTTCCGAGATTCGACCACTTTTTAACCAACTTGGTCGAAAAATCGTTGCGGTCAAAGCCGAAATCGTTGTGGTCAACGTTTTCCCGACACAGGGCATGAAAGAGTAGGGTCTTAAGAATGCTAGGACGTCGAGGGAGGCCTTTTACGGCGACTAGATTGGAAACAGCATTTTCTAAATTTATTTTCCAAAGTGTTAGCCCGCAACGGCTCAAGCCTTTGGTTATTCCGAGGCCGGGCGTCGGGCGTCTGCCAGTCCGATGGCCGCAGAGGGAATCGACCCCTTCCGGAAAACAATTATATTTTCGTCATGCGACCAGGGGGTGGCATTTTCAAGTCGCCCTCGCCGTGCGCTCACACACACACGCACACACACACACACACACACACAAGCAGTCACGAGGAAGGCGGTAGTATAAAACGGCTCTGCCTTGCCTTGCGTCAGAGCAGGTGCAACATGGGCGCAAGGGCACACACATACTCGCGAGCGAGTGTCCTTGCATGTGTGTGTGTGTGTGTGTGTGTGTGTGTGTAAGGGCACGCGTAAGTATGTATGAATACATGTATATGCGATGCGTCCACCGTGGAAATCCTCCGGAACACAGCTTTACACTTCCGCTACAAATGGCCATAGACTGGCTGGGTTGCCGGCCTGTTGCCGCGCCTACGCTGCCCCCCTTCTCCTCTCTTCCGCCGCCGCGGCCCAGAAAGCGAGACCCACTGGAAACTGCACCTCCAAACCGTTTTAATTATTTCATTTTTTTTTTCCTGCGGGTATTGTCGTCCGACTCGGCGGTCTAATTTGGAATAACGAAGCGTTACATCACATGCCCGGCCGTGGGAGGGCGAAGGGGAAGGGGGAAGGGGAGGGGGGAGGGGGAGGGGGAGGGGAGAAGGGAGGGGGAGGGGGGAGGGTGGGGCACTGTCTTCCGAAAAGGAGTCGAGTCCGCGAGCAATAAAAGCTGAGGATGACGAATCGCCCGCCGAGAGAGGGGCACTTGGGGCACTCGCTGCACCGGAGGAGGAGGAGGAGGAGGAGGAGGAGAAGAAGAAGAAGAAGAAGAAGAAGAAGAAGAAGAAGAAGAAGAAGGAGAAGAAGAAGGAAGAAGGAGAAAGAGGGCGGCGCTGACAAGCGAACACCAGGTACCTGCCGCCGAGCCGCCAAATCTCCGGCCAAACTCAACACGGCGCGGCGCTAGCAGTGGATCCACTTTGGCGCGGCTTTTCCTCGAGGCTTTTCCTTTCCCGCGCGATCGGGCCGCCGAGGAAAGCCGCGATTGGTCCGAATGGCGGATTGTGAAATCAAAGGGCGGCCGGCGTGGCCCGGCCGGACTCGAGGGGGCTTTGGGGGCTCCGCTCCTCGGTTCGCCGGTAAGCCGCGAGGATCTGGCGGCGGCGAGGCGGCGGTCGCGGCCGGCGGCAAAGGTGCTAAGGTCTCCCCGCCGCGGGCGGCCCTCGGACCCACGGGGACCCGCGGGGACCCAAGGGGACCCGCAGGGACCCACGGCAAACACGAGGGCCTTGTCCCCGCCGAGGACGCCTTCGGCGAGGCCTTCGGCGAGGCCTTCGGCGAGGCCTCCGGCACTGCTTTAGCACGTACGCGGCCGTCGCGGCGCCGGAAAAGGGAGAGGAAACGGCGAGGCCGGGATCACGTTTTCCGGCGCCACCGAGGCTATACCGGGGGGAATTAGGGTGGTGACGATGGAGGTAATTATAATGGACGATGGTGATGGCGATGATGATGGTAAAAAGGCTGCTGCTGATGATGAAAATTATGATTGATGATACTGGTGCTGCTGATGATAATTATGATTGATGATACTGGTGCTGCTGATGATGCTGGTACAGAGATAATGATAATGATGATGATGATTATAATGATGGTGATGCTAGTACTGATGATGATGATACTGATGATGGTAGAGAAGATGCAGCTGATGAGGATGCTAGTACTGATGATGACGATGATGATGATGTTCCACAACTCGACTCTGACGATTTCCATCTCTCGGCTCTTGTTTTTCGCGAGGATGCACACCATTACCATTGCCGGAGATACTCCTCTTTCAAACTTATTACGCGCCGAAGCCGTTGGCGCCGCTGGCGCCGCTGCCGGTTCGGCCGGTTTGCTCTTCGCTTTCTCATTTCCTCGGCGTGTTTACAGGCGAGTCCCTTCCTGAACAACAACTTGCCGGCAAGCGTTCCATCACTAGCGTATGCACTGCAAAATGATGCTTCTATTTTCACAACTCAAAATCAATGCATGGTATCACAATTGCCAAATCAAGTACAGCCGAGCAGTCCTGAATAATGCCTTGAGCTGGTTCACCAGCGCTGGGCTTTCAGGAAATTGATTCATACGGAGGGCTTGGGCCTGACCCCCCAGAGGGCTCCCAGGGGCCCCACATGGCAGGCCTGGGTGGCTTGGGGCCAAGGGCCTCGGCGCTAGACTCGGCGCCCGTCGGAATGCAGAGTGGAAGTGCACCAGAAGGCTGTCGGGCTGCCCGGCCGGTCGCTCCGAATATATTAAATGTGCAGTGTTGAGCGCGCAATCGCAGCCGGCGGCATTTCTTCATCTGACGCGCTCTCCGGAGACTGGAATCCCTGGAAGCTCTGGAAGCGGGCGTCATTTGTCTGTCGACCGGGGCACAGTGGGCAGAAGACGGTGCAGGCGGGTGGCCAGAATCCCGGACGCGTTTTGAGCGCCAGAGTCGCTAAATGGGGCTCGAACCGGCCGTGTGACCCCACCAATGGATTGCTCTACAAACCAGGAACCCATTGATGGCTCGGTTTGAGTCCTGTTTAGCGACTCTGGAGCTCAAAACGCGTCTAAATCTGAAGTTAAGTAATTGTTGCATAGGCCATCGAAGACACCACTTGCTCCCAAGGGTCTCCCAGCACTGCGCCAATCCCTGCTCCAGGCTGCAGTCCTCGGCAGAGCGACCCTTGCCGAACACGACTGCATCAACTTATTCCAAATTCCCGTCCATCGGAAGGCCGCCCCCGCCCTGGAGTCTGGAGGGCCCTGGGGTGTCCTTGCTCATGTCGGGCCTCGCGTCACGTCGCGGCCCCCGCAGCCCCCGCGGCCCCCCCAGCCCCCGCGGCCTCCGCAGCCCCCGCAGCCCCCGCAGCCCGCGCAGCCCCAGAGCACCTTATTCATCGCCAAGGAGTCTCGAGTAGGCGTCTGGGCGACGAGTGTGGCACTATACAAAGGGACGGGACACCCTAGGCCAGGCTGCCCCGGGCTGCCCCGGGCGGCGGGGACACGCTAGTCACACCTCACTGGTTTTTGATTGAAGTGAGCGGGAAGGTCCTCCGGCCTGCAGTGCCGTGCCGGCCGTGCCTGTAGGGCCCCTCCCTGTAGGGCCACGCCAACCACCGTCGCCGGCCGCTTCTTCAACGGCCGATAGACGTATGGCCGGCCTTACGGCGAGTTTGAGGGGGCGGCGCGCGCGGCGGGGGCGGTGGGGGTGGGGAGGAGAGGGGAGGGGGACTTGTTTGTTGGGCGACAGGCCGCACACGTATCCATCATGGTGGGCTGGATAGGGGGTATTGGCCATACAGTCACGAAGCGGAGGCACGGCGGACCCTGCTCTGCAAAGATCAATAAGGCAAAAAAAGGAGAAAGGACGAAGAGAAAATGAAAGGACTTTTTTTTTCGAATGAAGGACGGACAAGTAGTGGTCAAATCGGTCACCAACTTAAAAACCTTTTGACATTCAAAAATAGTTGCGATTTCTTTTTATCAGAGTACCTAATCCAAGGGGTAGATCGGTGCAGACGCGACTAGTCCGGCGTTCCCACGTAAGACGCGTGTCGAAGCCTAATTTAAACGCGGTCCCGCCCCCATTCATCATTACCGATGGTAAGCTGGTCAAGGAGGCCGGGCTTTGGGAGCGGGCTCCTACAGTGCACTGCTTAGGGGCGACACGGCCACGGTCCTTCGCCCGCGTATCGGCCGGCCGGCCGGCAAAGGAATCCGAATCCCAATGTCGGACCTGGCCTGCACCGCTCGCGCGCGAGAGAGACGGATTCACATTCGGGCCTCGGATGTGATTCGGGTGATTTATCGCCGGGCCATTCCGGCTGAATACGGACATGCAGTCAATTCGGCTGCCAAAGCCAAAGGGCCGAGGGGGCCGAAGGGCCCCTCCCCCTGATTGTGATAGGACCAAAAAGTGATAAAGGCGCGGAGAGACGAATGCCCTTGATGTCCAACTTTTTTGCCCCCGGCCGCGTCGGCGCGCGTCGGCCCGCCCGCCTCCGCTGTGGCACCGTCGCCAAGATGCTCCGCGGATCTAATTTAAACGTCAGGCCGGACGGGGCAGCACGCCTGGCTCCTGGCAGTGGAGGCAGCCGAGGAAGCGATTATATGTTGCACTTTTTATTTGCTCCCCTTTTTATGCCGTCTTATTCCTCCTTTCCTCACCCGCGCGTAGCGGCACGTACACTCCCCGAAAACTCCATCTTTTTCCATTGCCTCTACACCCTCCACACACTAAATACCTTTGTACTTTCACTCTCTACAACTACTTCCATATTAGTGCATATGCAATATATGTTCAATTTGACAAACAAACGAGAGAGATTGTTTCCATGCTCTGCTGAATCATTTATAAAGTTGCGCCTAATTTGTGCAACCCGCTCAAAAAATCCCTCAGCAAGTGGCGTGCACACTTTGGAAGGGCAGCGAGGTTCCCGAAGACGATTGTCTGCCGTTCGGAGCGTCCCTGGCTCTTCGTTGCTTCCTGGCCAGACGGGACCGCAGTCCGGGTGCGCTCGACCGGTCCCAGCGTATTCCTTGGGTCCGGGCAAGGCCGGGCAGGGCCGAGTACGTCGTCAAGGAGTCCGCAGGTCGAGTCGTCCTCCGGCAGCCACTCCAGCCCCGCTGCAGCTAGCTCCTGGAGGAGAGGTCCTGGAGGACTCCAGGAGAGGGGAGGGTCCTGGCGGGCTCAGCCCTCCCACACTGGGCTCTTTCGGCCTCTTCCGGACTGAATTGATTGTGGGCGTCACTGGAGGGGCTGGAATCTGGCTGGGGCCCGGCTAGAGGCTGGCTGGAGGCTGGCTCGGGCCCGGCTGGAGGCTCCAGGGGCTGTAATGAGTGCGACAGAGACGCCCAAATGAGCCGCGGGACCCCCAAGGGCCTGGGGCCCAGGCAGCCCCAAGAACCCCGCCAGTGATTCGCAGGAATGACGGATCGGCGCGCCAAGGCCACGACGGATGTACACTGGAAGAGAAAAGAATCTATTTTCTCTTTCCCCTCAAAGCGCTTGGGATGCAGTGGGGATGCAGCCTGGGGCGGCCACTTGAAGCCTCAAGCGCATGCAGGAGTTCCCGATACAATGCGACGGAAGGGCGGCAGGGCGGAACCTGGCGCACAGTGGGCCAGAAGACCGGTGGAGGTGGCCAAAACTCTGGACGCGTTTTGAGCTCCAGAGTCGCTAAACTGGACTAGAACCGAACGTGTGACCCCACCAATGGATGCCTCGTTCGGAGAGCAGTCCATTGGTGGGGTCACACGTTCGGTTCGAGTCCCATTTAGTGACTCTGGAGCTCAAAACGCGTCCAGAGTGTTGGCCGCCGCCGCCGGTCTTCTGGCCCACTGCGCGATGAGCCGGCGAAAGGAGATGATTATGCCTCATCAGTATGCAGCCCGCGCGATGCATAATGACGCGCTGGCCAATCGTAGTGACGGAGACAAAACGCAGCGCCATAATTAAACGCCAGATCAAATTCAATCGAGAAATTAATTATTCGGCCGAGGGGGAAGACCGCGTGCACCTCTCTCTGTCCCGTCCGGTCCGTCTCGCTCCCGCCCGAGTGACGCACCGGCTGGGAGTGACAAAGACGGAGTGACTTCGTCCTCTGCGGCAGCGAAACGGCCAACTTTATACGAAAACGGCTGCCTTGCCCGCAACCCAGTTGCATGGGAAAAGAGGGTGGGGTATGTCTTTACTTAAAGTTCGTAAAAGTGTTTCTTTTTTTCAAAATTGACCATAAACTTTTTAACTGACAATGTTCACAGCACCACGTGATACAAACCTTCTGTAAAATTCTCAAAATTTTGTGGTAAAGAAATAACCAGGTCGAGTCCCCTTTGCGCTTTTGCTGACCCCTTGGGCGTCTTGCGCAGAGCGCAGAGCCCGACCGAATCGAGAAATACTTTGCTCTCTCTCTCTCTCTCTCTCTCTCTCTCTCTCTCTCTCTCTCTCTCTCTCTCTCTCTCTCTTTCTCGGTTCCGCCATCGTGGCATCTTTGTGACAAGCAGCCTTCCTTCCGCCGGAGAGCGAGAGTGGCATCAGTGGCCGAAAAATGATCAGTATTCCCGGCGCGCGCCGCACTGTTTTGAGCGGGGCCAGACTCCGTCGCTGTAAAGAGATCAGGCCCAGCTGACAGACTTTCGATACAGTGACTCGTCTGATTGCGTATTCCTCCGGGGTGCGCCTGATACCGCGACCGCCCCACAGTGGGCCAGAAGACCGATGGGCGGACGAAATTCGAGACGCGGTTTGAGCTCCAGAGTCGCGAAATGGCACTTGAACGGAACGTGTGACCCCCACCAATGAATTCCTCGTTCGGAGAGCAATCCATTGGTGGGGTCACACGTTCGATTCGAGTCCTGTTTAGCGACTCTGGAGCTCAAAACGCGTATAGAATTTTGGCCGCCTCCACCGGTCTTCCGGCCCACTGTGCACCCCTTCTGGCGGCTCCGTCCGGATCAACTCGCTACGTTACAGCGGCTGAATATCGCACACGCAAAAAAAATTCCCTCTCCATGCGCTTTTTCTTCTTGGTCCGTACGGCGTGGTATCAAAATGCACTGCGAGGGTGGAGCCACCGCAACTTTGCGACGACTTTGCTACCTAAGCCTAGGCGAACTGTCTTAACAAAGCCCTTTGAGTCTGGCCCGCAAGCCCTTTCTTGTCGGCCGGAGAATTTGCATCACGCAGGCCCAGGCCACGCATCGAGGGTAGGGCCTAGCACAGTGGGCCCTGTCTATAAGCCTCAAACTTTTTTTTTACTGCCATAGTCTACGAATAGTCATGGAGTTAATCTCACTGCCCGTCAACGAATCAGTCACCCACTTTGTGTCTGACACTTCTATTTTGAATCGTGCCGGTGAAAACGCCTCTGCAGAGA
Organism: Thrips palmi; assembly: GCF_012932325.1. Taxonomy (NCBI): domain Eukaryota; kingdom Metazoa; phylum Arthropoda; class Insecta; order Thysanoptera; family Thripidae; genus Thrips; species Thrips palmi. Next base: position 4,616,536 of record NW_023144630.1, on the reverse strand, counting down.
ACGCCCACTCTGGCCCCCCATGGAAGGACTGGGAAGGCTGAGAGGTGGAACGGAAATAGCTTGGGCACTGTAGACTTGACGTGGGTCGGGTCGGTCTCCCCGATGCTGCCGCTGGAAATAGTGCATTCTGACCATCTGACCTATGACTAATGTCCAAGCAATGTATAATTCCGAGTAATAATCTTGGTTCAAGAAACCTGGTTGTTTTGCCCCACATCAAAGTCTGGTCGCAAGACGTCAAACGATAGAGAGAGGAGATATTTCGTGGTGCTTGCCTGGAGGCTACTTTGGGTGTACGACACACATCAGCGAAACGCGACGTCTGATGGCGGATCGTTGCAGTAAACTCAGACAGCTGATAAGCGCTATCTATCCGTGCCGGTTAAAATAAAAAGAGGAGGCGGTCTAATAAAATAAGGGGCGACACAATAAAAAGTAAGTGGTAGCCCGGGGCCTCGTCGTAGGCCTCGAATCAATATCGCCGAGGCATCCGATGTGGCTCCGTCCCTGTTGCACTCGCGGCGCTCCGCGGCGCGCTGAGAGAGACGGAGCGGCTCGGGGTGATTGCCGTCCCAAGCCACGCTCCCCCCCCCCCCCTTCCGCCTGTCACCGACACACCAGGGGCATCAGCCGCATCACCACTTGTCAGCCGAAGAAGCGGAGGTCGGGCGTGTTTCTATCAGGAATCTATTGTAAATGAGAGGCGAGATTGGGAGGCAACGCCATGCCTTCGCCACGCCAGCGCCCCCGACGCCCCGGGCCAAATCAAACAAGGAGGGATGTGTTCGTATGGCGCATTCAACGAGGCCACGAGCATCACAGTGGGCCAGAAGGCCGATGGAGGCGGCCAAAACCCTAGACGCGTTTTGAGCTCCAGAGTCGCTAAAAGGGATTCGGACTGAACGTGTGACCCCACCAATGGACTCCTTGTTCGAAGAGCAATCGAGCAATCGTTTAGCGACTCTGGAGCTCAAAACGCGTCTGGAGTTTTGGCCGCCTGCGCCGGTCTTCTGGCCCACTGTGCGGCGCGGCCTTGTCGAAGGCGGCGGCCAATATGGGTGCTGGAAAGGGAAAGGGAGGGGGGAGGGCAGGAAGCGGCGGATAATGAAAGGAAAAGATTATTGGCAAAGACCGTGAAACTTAAACTAAGCTGACTTTCCTCAAGTTTCTGACCATACTGTTTCCGCTTTTTTTTTTTGTTCTCCCGCTTCCAGCCACCGCATTGTTTAGTATTTCGCCGGAATGACTGACGAGCACCAAAGATAAAACGGCCGCTAAAACAGTCCGGATGGCTTTCTAAGCGATTTAAAAAGGTGGACCAAGTTAGCGCGCCAAGTGTTTTTCCGGGCGGCGCAGAGCCCCTGCAGTGTTTTTAGTGCCGCTAAGCTGAGGGTAATCCAGCGGGCAGGGCCGCCGCCGCCGACGCGGCGGGGGTATGATGTTTCGCCTTTTTACATCAAGCTGCTGCATTAGGGGCCCCGGGAGACGGAGTAGGGGGTGGGGGAGGGGGGTCAACCTCGCGGGGCACTTGAGGTACACTGCAGTCGTATCCCGGAACACCCGCGGGAGGGGCCTCCCCGACTCCCCGACCGGGACGCGTCTTTTAGGGGTGTTACGCTTCGGAAGGGCACGGCGGCGTGGCGGCGCAGCGGCAGGGGAGGTAAGTTCGCCTGCAGTACACTGCTAGGAAGCGAGTCTCTTCCAGACGCACTTCGAGCTCCAGAGTCGCTAAACAGGACTCCAACCGAGCGTGTGACCCCACCAATGGATTCCTCGTTCGCAGAGGACACGTTCGGCTCGAGTCCCATTTAGTGACTCTGGAGCTCAAAACGCGTCTAGAGTTTAGACCGCCTCCACCGGTCTTCCGGCCCTTGTCACACGCCCTTGGACATGGCGTGGGCGGCCAAGTGCAGGACGTCCGGCCGTCGACCTGAACGGCTGCAGAATCCCAATCGCCCACGCCGTCAGCAGGCCGTCAGCGCCCCTCCCCCCGTAATCACCACTAGCAGTGTAGCGGCGTGGCAGGAATTAGGCGGCTAAAGTCAACAAAGGACGGCAAAAAGGGTAACGCATCCCCGCGGACAGCCAGCCGAAGGACAGCAGCCCGAAGGCCATCCCGAAGGCCATCCCGAAGGCCATCCCGAATGTCACGCAGCCGACCGGATGCCCCGAAGGGCCCGGAGGGACGGAACCAACTCCCCGAAGACCGACGGCACGGCCCGGATCGACGCAAGGACGACTGCCAAAAAAGTAAAGGTCCTTTTGTGTGTCTTTTCTTCTTTTTATTTCTTCGACAGTGATGATATGGGCTTCTTTTCAGCCAACTCGGCCATTGTTTCTTTAATTCTGGGTCGCATCTTGTGTTTTCGCCATTGAGCAGCCACACGTGGTGTTCCGGTGTGTGAGTGAGAGAGAGAGGGGGGGCGGGGGGAGTGCGCAGGGGTTGCCTGAGGATCAAGGGGTGCGCGTCAAGAAACCGCGCCAGGGGCTCAGCGAGAGAGACGGGCGTGCTGCGCGGTGCTGCGCGGTGCTACGTGCGCGCTCCCCGCCGTGAACTTGACTCCTCAAGACACGCCGAGACGCTGCCCTGGGTGGGCCCTCCCCGGCCCTCCCTAGCAGCCGGCGGCGAGTTTAGGGACACCCTGTACACGTCGGAGAGCACTCGCGGCGGTCTCCTTGTTTTTCCTGATTAGGCGCTGCAGTCGTGTCGCCCTCCCCCTCCCCCTCCCCAGGGGACCCGGCACAGTGGGCCAGACCGTTGGAGGCGGCCAAAACTCTGGACGCGTTTTGAGCTCCAGAGTCGCTAAACAGGACTCGAGCCAAACGTGTGACCCCACCAATGGATTGCTCTCCGGACGAGGAATCCATTGGTGGGGTCACACGTGGTGTTCCGTTCGAGTCCCGTTTAGCGACTCTGGAGCTCAAAACGCGTCGAGAGTTCAGGCCACCCCCATCGGTCTTCTGGCCCACTGTGCCCGGGAAGCCACGCAGCGCGTGGGGCCCAGCAGGGCCGAATCTGCCCGGGGCACGCCAAACGAGTACCTGCAGGTGCTCCAGGTTTTGAAACGCCGCGCGCAACAACTCGCACACGTGTAACCGACTCAGAATGGACTATCACGTGTTATACCCGCCCAAAGCCGTTCTCCTCTCAGTCCGTCTGTCCGTCCGCCTGTCGGTCTGCCTGTCTGTCTGTCTGTCTGTCTGTCTGTGTGTCTGTCTGTCTGTCTGTCTGCCTGTCTGGCTGTCTGTGTGTCTGTCTGTGTGTCTGTCTGTGTGTGCCTGGGGCGGAGAGGGCTCTGGCCTGTCCGGACGTGCGGACATCTCTGCTTGGCAGACATTCAAACGGTCGTTTTTCGACCAAGACGACTCCCCCCCCCCGCCGCACTGCGTGTTGCCAAATCAGCGAATCAGAACAAGTTAACGAGACCATATATCGGTCACACGGCGGCGAGCACATGAGGGGCGCCGCCGGGAGTCGAACCGGCGCTTGTCGACTTCTTGCCCGACAGCAGGGTGACACATTGTGCGGCGTGGTACCGGGCTCGTCGCATTGTGTGTGTGTGTGTGTGTGTGTGGCAGGCGAGGATTGACATGAACGCCACTGGCAGAGACTGTAACCGATCCGGCCAGCAGCCAGACACAGCCAGGGACAGGCCGACAGGCACGGCCGAACAGACAGCGGGGTGCATCAAAATGCATTCGCGTGCCCAACTGCCCAACTGCCTTCAAGAGGAGGGGCCGGCTGAGAGTCAGTGGTCCAGGTTGAAGGCCACTGTAGCGCAGGACTCGCGAACGGGACTTGAACAGGAGCGATCGACTGCCCCGCCATCGGCCTCAAAACGGTGTCCATTTTCTTCATACGTCCGCCCTAGCTATTTCCCCGTGGCCCACAGCGGCACGCTGCCACTGTGCCGTTGCGAAGAATCGCTCTGTCTCTCTCGCACCCCTTGCGGGAAACGCCGTGGGGGTGACAGAGACCGAGCGACAGAACGACGAACGTCTTCGGAAGCAGTCGACCGGTTCCGTCCACGCCCCTTGCATGCGGTGCAGGGCCCTGTCATTCCACCACGAGGCCGAAACAGAGGAGGGGGGAGAGAGAGAGAGAGAGAGAGAGAGAGAGAGAGAGAGAGAGAGAGAGAGAGAGAGAGAGAGAGGCGGAGTGACTTTCAGGACGTGGCCAGCCGATAGCCATCTCGATGCATCTGTAAATAGCTTGCGCCGCACAGCACGAAGGATGAGGGGGAGAGGGCGAGTCACCCAGGACGACGGCGCCTTTCCAAATCGGACGAAGGATCCTTTCAATTCAAGGTAGTCTCATCTTTGCCTTTCCGGTAAAGCGTTTCAAAGACGCAAAAATCAATTGAAACTTTTTCGTTACACTAGTAGTATTCCGTTCATTTTACGTCGGAATCAAATTCGGCTTGGAGGTTCTATTTGGCGTGTTGTTCTCGTCCTCACTGCAGCGCCACTGCAATCGCCCCACCCGTTTGCCGAATACGTCACGCGCTTCGGGAATTAAGCCACAAATATTGGGTCCCTCTCTCTCTCCCTCCCTCTCAGAGGCTGTTTGCTTTGGCCAATATTGATTCGGACCATCGAGTAATGATTGTTAATGCGAAATGGAAAAAGGCGCCAATCCGGCTGCTGGCCTTCCCTCGAGGGGCTGTCATTTCGCACACCTACGCACGCACCCGCTCGCACCCACGCCCCTCGCGCCGAGCCAAATAAACAACGGAACTTAACGGTGGCGCTGCCCTTGCCTTTCGCGTCCGGGGCGGGGCGGCACAGTGGGCCAGAAGACTGGTGGAGGCGGCCGAAGCCCCACACGCGTTTTGAGCTCCAGAGTCGCTAAACAGCGGACTCGAACCGAACGTGTGACCCCACCAATGGACTGCTCTTCGGACGAGAAATCCATTGGTGGGGTCACACGTTCGGTTCGAGTCCTGTTTAGCGACTCTGGAGCTCAAAACGCGTCTAGGGTTTCGGCCGCCTCCACCGGTCTTCTGGCCCACTGTGCGGTCTAGGCGACAGGGTTGCGTGGCACGGCAAGGCCAGGCGAGGCTGAGGCCCGAAGCGCACTCGGCGGTGTTCGGCTGTATGTGCGCCTCGGGAGTGCGGGCCGACGGCAGGGCGGCGGGCAGGGCGGAGGATGAATAAAACATGCGGCCTCTGATTTATACACTGCAGGAGTGGACACACGGGGCGGGGCCAGGCGGGGCGGTGACACTTTCCTGATGAGCGGAAGCACCGTCTGCAGCGCGGATGCAGGACTTCACGGACATTCGACGCACCGGCCGGGCTCGCTAAATAGGACTCGAACCGAACGTGTGACCCCACCAATGGATTGCTCTCCGAACGACGAATCTATTGGTGGGGTCACACGTTCGGTTCGAGTCCCATTTAGCCACTCTGGAGCTCAAACCGCGTCTCGAGTTTTGGCCGCCTCCACCGGTCTCCTGGCCCACCCCTCTGCCCACAGACTTCGCCCAGGAAAAAGCGCAAAAAAAGACTTTCCTTTTTGCGGTGTGTTGGAAAAAGCCTGGCACGTCTTCCACCTATGCAAATGCGCTGGGAAACGGACACATGATTCGAGGCAGTCTCGCCTTGAGTCAATATGCGTCATGAATATCCATAAAGTGGCATAAGCAGCCAATTTGTATGCGGAATTCTGTATTGAAACACACAACACTTTTTGAATAAAATGATTTTCCCGCCGCAACTTTGTTATGTTTACTCATTCACGTCTTGTGCCGCCCACGGGCGCGGCTAACAAGTTTTCCCCTTTCACCCTCTTTTTTTTTATCTCCCCAGAAGCGGCTTGGCCCTGTGTGGCGCGCCCTGTTTTAAAGTCCACAAGGGTACTGCAGGTAGTGAGTTACACTGTGAAACGTCTCACTGCAAAAAAAATAATTTCGGAAATTTTGAAAAAACGGACGATTGTGTGACTTCCCCACCAATGGATTCCTCGTTCGGGATTTTGACCGCCTCCACCGGTCTTCTGGCCCACTGTGTCATCCATCGTACGCCAGCCTAGGTCCTCGAGGCACATCAGCATCCAGGCGGCACGCGCGGCACGGCCTCGTCGACGCGATTGGTGAACCGACCTGCTCCTGCGTGATCCGGGACTTGATTCACCAGGCCAGACAGACAGACAGGCAGACAGGCAGACAGACAGACAGACAGACAGACAGACAGACAGACAGACAGACAGACAGACAGGCAGACAGGCTGACAGGCAGACAGACAGACAGACAGACAGACAGACAGACAGACAGACAGACAGACAGACAGACAGACAGACAGACAGACAGACAGACACGTCACCATGTCGCTGCGCGCTCCGAATGCGTCATGCCGGCAGTCCATACACTGTAGGCCCTTGTTGCTGCGTTGTCGCGTCGGCATGGAGTTCCGGGCGGCGCGACCGGCGAAACAAGGCGGTGCTGCAGAGCATCCATCATCCGGTCCGAATTCGGGTGGGCACGACACTCGAAAAGGCGATTACGTGTGCGGGGAAATTCCTCCAACTGCTTGTGTGTGAGAGAGAGAGAGGGGAGGGGGAGAGAGAGAGAGAGAGAGAGAGAGAGAGGAGAGAGAGAGAGAGAGAGAGAGAGAGAGAGAGAGAGAGAGAGAGGGAGGAGAGAGAGGAGGAGAGAGAGAGAGAGAGAGAGAGAGAGAGAGAGAGAGAGAGAGAGAGAGAGAGAGAGAGAGAGAGAGAGGAGAGAGAGAGACATAGAGAGAGACTGGCTTTACGGGATTGCACCCTTCCTTTTCAATCACATCAGAGAGCTGAGCCGGGCCGCGGGGCCCCAGGGCCGCAAGGCCGCAGCATGCATGCATCCGCATCGGCCTAAACAGGCCTAGGCGGCCCCCACAGCCCCACTGGGGCCCCCACCGGGGCCCGCAGAGAGCTCCGCCGTGGGGCCGCGGGGGCCGCGGGGGCAGCGAGAAAGATGCTCAGTCGGCACGCCAGCCAGACTCGGGTGTAAGTGAGATATGGCGAGAGGAAAAAGTCCCGCAAGTAACACTGCGGGAGTCGTAAGTGAGGGACCGGCCGCGGAGGGGAGGGGGGGAGGAGGGGAGGGGAGAGGCAAGAAGGAGAGGAAGCGAGAGGGCGAGGAAAGCAACCACAAAAAAACACAATAAAAACAACTTTTTTGGGGGAGAGAAAAAAAAGTTTCTCAAAAATACTGAAAGTCTATGGCTTACAGGCAAGTTAAGACCAGAACCAAGAGCAAGGCCAAGGTGACCGAAGTTTGAAACGACAAGAAAAGAGAGTGAGAGGGAAATGGGAGGGAGACGGAGAGGACGGCTCAGCGAAGAGCGCCCGGCAAGTAGGCAACACTTCGCGCCGCTGCGGTGCGGGACGGCCCGCCCCGCCGATGACAGGAGCACAGTGGAGGCGGCCAAAACTCGAGACGCGTTTTGAGCTCCAGAGTCGATGAACAGGACTCGAACCGAACGTGTGACCCCACCAATGGATTGCTCGTTCGGAGAGCAATCCATTGGTGGGGTCACACGTTCGGTTCGAGTACAGCGATTCTGGAGCTCAAAACTTGTCTGCTGTTTCGACCATCCGCGCCGGTCTTCTGGCCCACTGTGAGGCGCACTGGTACGCGAGGACAATGCACGCATGCGCTGCTCTTGGCAAACTTTCAACAAAAATAATGCCAAAGACGTAACAAAATGACAGGGCGTGGGCCCACCCACAGCAGCATCGGGCCCACAGGGCGCAGGGCCGTCGGGGCTGGCTGTTACGTGTCACTCACAGGGAGATTCAGGCCGGCCAAAGTTGAGCCCTAAATTATGCAGCAGCCTACCTCCCTTTGCCTGCTCGGGGCCGCAGCACCGCAGCGCCACGCGGCAGCAGCGCAGCGCAGACAGAGGTTAGGTTACTGACCCGGATGTGTAGTCGGAACTTGCCGGACGGGTCGGCGCTATGGGCAGGCCCAGGCCCAGGCCAGGCCCAGGCCAGGCCCAGCGGCCCCGGGCGTAACTCAACCAAACTCACCCGGCAAGGGGCGCCGCTGTATCTCGCCAGCAGTTACCGGCCCCACTTCGGTTCCAAATTCCGCGCAGTGGGCCAGAAGACCGGTGGAGGCGGCCAAAACTCCAGACGCGTTTTGAGCTCCAGAGTCGCTAAAGAGGGCTCGAACCGAACGTGTGACCCCACCAATGGATTCCTCGTTCGGAGAGCAATCCATTGGTGGGGTCACACGTTCGGTCCGAGTCCCATTTAGCGACTCTGGAGCTCAAAACGCGTCCGGGATTTCGACCGCCACCGCCTTGGGACGCGACGTCGATTTCCCGGTCTATTTTGCCGCCGAACTGATGCAGTATGCACGAGGTGGCGGGGCGTGGGGGGCCGTCCGCACCACGCCAGTCAAAGTGACGCTAATTTGCCAGATAACCGCGCGGGATAATTACCTTAATATAATTGCACACGTGAAACAATCGCAAACTCAATAAACCTAATAAGGCATCCATTTGGCGGCCGCAGCGAAACAACGCGGTTTGCTGTAATTGGATGGCCACTGGACAACGCGAAACGAGGCGACTGGCCGTGGAAAGGCTGGCTGACTGAGGCGGGTTAGTCCTCCAGACACGGGTCGGTCCCTCCTTGTGGGCAGCCCGGCTGGCCTTGGTGGACGTGCACGTGGCGTTGTTGGGGGGGGGGGCCAGTTGCTGTGGATTAGCCGGGGGCTTGAAATAGGTAGACGTGTCGGCCAGACAATGCTGGGTGGCGTCCCCTGCCGGGCCTGCCGTCCCTCCGTCCGTCGGCCGGGCCAGCGCGGCACAGTGGGCCAGAAGACCGGTGGAGCGGCCAAAACCCTAGACGCGTTTTGAGCTAAATGTCGCTAAATGGGCCTCGAACCGAGCGTGTGACCCCACCAATGGATTCCTCGTTCAAAGGGCAGTCCATTGGTGGGGTCACACGTTCGGTTCGAGTCCTGCTGAGCGACTCTGGAGCTCAAAACGCGTCGAGAGTTTTGGCCGCCTCCACCGGTCTTCTGGCCCACTGTGCGCGGCCGGCGCGCCCAGACCCACACGGGGGCTCGCTTCACCAAGGCCACAGTCAGGTCATGGCGCCCTAGCCTAGGCGTGCCCTACACTGCGAATAGGGCTTGCCATGAAACTGGGTCCCTTGGTGGCCCCGCTCAGCTCAGCTCAAAACGCGTCTGGGGTTTTGACCGGCTCCACCGGTCTTCTGGCCCACTGTGCGTGCCCTAGGCGTGTCCTGGGCGTGCCCTAGGCTCGTCTAGGCCGGGCTTAGCACTCTCGTGATTGGTCATTAAAATTGCGCGGGAAAGCGGCCGCGGCCGGGACGACCAATCAGAGGAGGGGATCAGAACTTGGATCGCGAGGACAGGGGAGGGACCGCGCCACGGGATCGGGGCGTTGACTTTTTAAGTTCGGACGAAGGGGCAGGGGCGGAGCTAGGTGCGGTGAGGCCTGGCGGAAAGGGGGGGGGGCCTCCCCGCAGGAGGGTGTACATATATAAGATGTTGCATTGTGTCGCAGCATGGCGCCAGACACTATGGGGCCACTACACCCCCTTCCCCCACCCCTCCCCCCACCCCGCCTCCCCTCGCTCGCCAGACACCGCGTCGCGCCGGAACCGCCACCTCCAAGCCTGCCCGCGGTATTCCTCGAATTTTCGCGCCTTTTTTTCTCCCGAGTTGGCGGAACGCGAACGGAATAATATCAAGTCGTCGTCATTGTCGCGGGCAATCATTCTCATGGCCGTGGCGCCACCTAGCGGCGAACGCACAGTGGGCCAGAAGACCGGCGGAGGCGGCCAAAACTCCAGACGCGTTTTGAGCTCCAGAGTCGCTGACTGGGACCCGAACCAGACGTGTGACCCCACCAATGGATTGCTCTCCGAACGAGGAATCCATTGGTGGGGTCACACGGCCGGTCCGAGTCCTGCCTAGTGACTCTGGAGCTCAAAACCCGTCTGGAGTTTTGGCCGCCTCAGGCCGAGATTGGCAACCCTTTCTCTGAGAACTTTCGCCTAACGTGGCGACACTGTGGGGCGTCCCGGACGACATGAACGTAAGATGAGGCAACTTATTGACGAGGTCCCATCACAGCGCCGGGCCGGGCTAGGCCGGGCGGGGGAATCATTCCAAAGCGCGCGTAAAGTAATTGGCATTAAGAGGCCAGTTTGGGGCGTTTTACGCGCCGCGCCTCGCCGCGCCGCGCGCTGGGGGCCCCAGGGACATTCCGTCAAGTTGTCGACGACGAGCTCGTACGATCCGCAGTGGCCGAGGAGGACCGCGGCCAACAGAGAGAGAGAAGGGATTGGGACAGGGAGAGCGACAGAGAGGAGCCGAGAGGGCGGTAAAGAGACTTTGGCGGTAAACTTGCGGCACATCTGCGCGAAACCCAATTATCAAAATGTCGGCGGGGACTCGTCAAAACTTGCTTAAATTGGCGACAATTTGGATTCACAGCCTTGATGGCGTCGCGGCCGATACGGCTCCGCAGCGCAGTGGGCCAGAAGACCGGTGGAGGCGGCCGAACCTCAAGACGCGTTTTGAGCTCCAGAGTCGCTAAATGGGCCTCGAACCGAATGTGTGACCCCACCAATGGATTGCTCTCTGAACGGGGAATCCATCGGTGGGGGTCACACGTTTGGTTCGAGGCCCATTTAGCGACTCTGGAGCTCAAAACGCGTGTAGAGTTTTGGCCGCCTCCACCGGTCTTCCGGCCCACCGTGCACGGCACGGCACGGCGCTGATGCTCCCATTTCCATAACCGTGTTTAAGTTCCGAGGGGAACGGGCGACGCGCAGAAACTGCGCTCGTTTTTGCAGGAATACCTTCAATTACTGCCCCACCTTTGTGTGCGCACCGATAGAGCGTGCCTGGCGGACCTACCCACTCATCCGTACTCAAGCGGCCCTCTTACCTGAAACAAAACAAACGGAAAAACACCTAATTAAAACTTGTTTTGTTTAGATAAAAAGAGAGCATCTCGCGGTACAGACACACACACACACACACACGTGTACCGCATTTCCTCGACCTCCTTTGTCCTACTTGATCCGGGCATGAAAGTTTCGTGAGTTGCGCCCTATGTCCGCGTGTAGGTGTGTGTGTGCGCGAGTTCGAGAGAGGGATGTTCGTGAGTGTCCGCGCCTGTGTGATGGTGGATGCTTGATGCTTGTGTGCGTGTGCGTGTGTGCGTGTGTGCGTCGGTTCGAGTGTGCGGCGTATCATAAGAGCAGCGTGAGTGAGAATTTATTATGACGTCAGTTCGACGGACCCTCTCCCTCGGCCGGCTTGTCTGAGGGGGCGCGCCGCCACGCGCCGCCACGCCTCGCCTCCACCACATTTTCTTCCCATTGTGGTGGGCGAGACGGGCCGGCGTGAGAGAAAAAACAGTCTTTATGGTTTCTGGCCTTAATTTCCGGCGATCGGACGTTGACGGCCGGAAGGGGCGGGGGGATAATGTAGTGTAGGGCCGCTGCTGGGCCGCCGGCCGCTGGGCCGGCCAGCGGTGTAATCTGAACCAACCCCTTCCTCGCAGGGATTCAAATTGATTTTTTTTTTCAAGTGACACGCGAAGTGACATCACTTTTTTACGGCCTTGTCTACTTTTTTCAGAGCAGGTTAGATGACATTGCCCGATAATATTCGTCTAAAAAGCAGAAACAGAAATTTAAAAAAGCAAAAATTAAAAAGAAAGAATTTTGGTTGGGATTTGAACCCGCGCAGCCGGCACGGTGCACCAATGCGCTGCGACTGCGGCCAATCGGACGGCGCGAGGCGATAAGGAGGACAGTCATTACGCCGTAAAGCTATCTCGTTCATAACAATTTATCAGGCGCTCTCGCACGGACGTTTTACTACGAGTTTATAGGAGCAAAGGGCGGCGGAGGGAGCGAGAGGGAAGATGAGAATAAAATTCATTAAAGTGCCTGAGAGAGAGAGAGAGAGAGAGAGAGAGAGAGAGAGAGAGAGAGAGAGAGAGAGAGAGAGAGAGAGAGAGAGGCGATGCGGCAGATGAGCGTGAAAACCGACTCATACACACACCTTTGACTCGAAATTAAGACGGGGGCGTGAGAGTGTGTGCCCCTTAGGTCCCCGACGGCCCCGTGCCCTACTCACATGGCAGCCCAGTTGATTGCTAAAAGTTGCCGAAAGTCGTTGTCGTTGCTTTGACGTTGCCCTTGCCTGATACCTCCCATGTCGCCAGGCAATTGACAAAGTTTGCAGGAATACACGGGCCTCTCTGCAGAGAGAGAGAGAGGGGGGGGATGCGGAGAGAGAGAGCGCCTGGCGGGTAGGCAACGCCCGGCTCGGGCGCGGTGCGGGCGGCCTACCCACGCCACTGCAGGCGCGGCAGGCGCACAGGGACGTGTTCCACTCCCAGCTGAGATTGAGAGACGTCTCGTTAAGACACGACGCCTGGCCGCCCCTCCAGTACCCTTCGGCGTCCTTCGGTACCTGTCCGACCCGAGGTCCGACCAGACTGCAGCCAGCAAGGCGAGCCCCACTGGCAGCCTTCCGGGCGTCGCGCGCCCGCCCCCTCACAGTGGGCCAGAAGACCGGTGGGGGCGGTCAAAACTCTGGACGCGTTTTGAGCTCCAGAGTCGCTAAACAGGACTCGAACCGAACGTGTGACCCCACCAATGGATTCCTCGTTCGGAGAGCAATCCATTGGTGGGGTCACTCGTTCGGTTCGAGTCCCATTTAGCGACTCTGGAGCTCAAAACGCGTCCAGAGTTTTGGCCGCCTGCGCCGGTCTTCTGGCCCACTGTGCGCCTCCCGGGCCTCTAATATGACGGATAGAGCTGCGGCCCCCCTGTCACCTCGAAGCGTCGACGCGTCGCCTCTGCCCGAGTCTCGCCGACGTGCTGCCGAAGGAGGCCGACAGAGTGGAGGAGTGGAGGCCAAGCTCGGAAAGCGCAGTCCGACGGGCCGACAGCACGCGCGGGGCCTGGCGGCCTGGCGGGGGGTTCGCTGTACGCCAGTGGGTGGCGGGATATATAGTTTACACGGCTGTAACGAGGCTGGGTCGGATGGTTCGGACCGGCCTCAATGTCTCCCCCTCCCCCTCCCCCTCTTTCCACAGCTGCATCAGCGCTTCGAGGCAATATTCCGACCACGTTCACGCTGTTGCGGCCGACCGTTGTCTCTCTCGCACACTCCTTCTCCTCCTCCTCGCTTTATGTGTGCCACTGAATGTTAAGCCCTCTCTCTCGTCCCCCCGTTTTTGGACATGCTGTACCCGCGCGCCGATTCTGCGGGCGTCGCTCTGTCTCTCTCGGGTGAGACAGCGCGTGAGTGCGAGAGAGACAGGAGCAAGGACACGGCGTCGCACGGCGTCGCACGGCGTGCAACAGGAATCCGGCCCATCGACGGCGCGCTCGTGTCACAATGGTTTGCACAATGGGAATGGAAGCTCTCTCTGTCTCTCTCCCTCCCTCCCCCACCGCGCTCCCCGCTTTCACAGGGCTGCGGTCCTGGATAAAGGACATCATGCTTCCAAGGATACCAACAGGGATTCCATGCGGCCCTTCAGCGAGGTGGCAAGTCTGAGGTGAGAGAGGCCCTTCTCACCCTCCCTCTCTCTCTCTCTCTCTCTCTCTCTCCTGGCAAGCGGACGTCCGCCACGCGACCCACTGGCCCGTTCCGTCTGTTTGAAAACCCTGCCCGCTCGCTTAGCTCGCCAATAAGGCATCTCTCTCTCTCTCTCCCTCCCTCCCCCCTGTGGAGGCGGATAACGCTTTTAAAAATGCACCGCTGGCGCTGTCGCTTGAACGTCGACGCGACCCCCCAGTCATCCCCGGGTACCTCCGGGTACCTCCGCCATCGCGGGGTCGGCAACTCCACCGCCCGATTTTCTGCTCGATTATTTTCCGACTTAATTCGTGCCTCCGGTTCGGAAGCGGAAGAAAGAGAGAGAGAGGGAGAGTGCAGCTCTGGAACCGAGACGACGGCGACGGGCCGAGAGAAAAGAAGAGAATTGCCGAGCTAAACAATTGAAGATTATTAGTCGTCATTGTCTGTGCGAATAGGCCGCTGTGAATGGGACGGCCGTGTATTGTCTGCATATGGAGGGACAGAGAGCAGAGAGAGAGAGAGAGAGAGAGAGAGAGAGAGAGAGAGAGAGAGAGAGAGAGAGAGAGAGAGAGAGGCAGGTTAACTCATTAAAACGACTTGCCGACGGCTGTTTTCGCCGCGTCCGGTCGTTCGAACAGTTCAGTGATAATTGCAGTGGCTGGCTCTCGCTCTGCCGCTCTGGCGCTCCGCGACGCGAAAACGAAATCCAAGACGGAGGGGCTCTTTTGTCGTCGCTCTGCACGACGCCGAGTCGGGCTGCTTTTGGCGCGGCAACGCAGCAGTGCAGCCACCGGAGCCACCGCCAACGCGCCGCAACGCGCCAATCCTGGGATCGGACATCGGTCGCCCGGTCGCCACAACGCCCAGTAATTAGGCCAGCAATTAGCATGCCATTTGGTTTTGTTTTCGCTGCTCGCTTTTTTTTCCAACTCCGGGTTTTTCACTTTTGTCATCTGCTTCGTTTTTCCTTCGCTTTCACTCTAGTTTTTTTTTTTTAAATTAAATTATTCTTGATTTTCGCTGTTTGTCTTGATTGTTTTGGCTTTCGTCCCCGTGTTGCTGTGCCTCTTTCTGGGATACACGATGTCATTGCTGCGGTTTCTGGTGGATCACACAGCTGGTGAAAATCACACACGATCCAAAATCGCATTTCGCACGCGCGAAACCCCTTTTCAATGGTTACGTGACACTGTCACGCGACGGCTGCGCGTTGCGCAGTGCAGGCGACGCACGCTGACTCAGCCTCACACTTTGGTGGCCTCCCTCGCCGCCACGGCCGTGCACGGCGCGCCACTGTAGGCGGGCTGGTTTTGGCCTACAGTGGCGCGCCTCTCAAACTGCCCTTTAACGTCTTAGCGAAAGCGGTTTATTGTCGAAAACTCGAGCAGGTTATTAAGTCCTTTGAGCCTCCGCTGCACCGCCTGCCTTGTTGTTATCTCTCTCCGAATTTCTTTCTCTCTCTCTCTCTCTCTCTCTCTCTCTCTCTCTCTCTCTCTCTCTCTCTCTCTCTCTCTCGCTCTCTCTCGCTCGCACGCGATATTAATACCGGATAGGGCCTCGTGCGTGGGCCAGGGCACGGCCAGGGCACGAGATGTTGTTAAGATCTCCTCTTTTTGTCCGGCAAGTTTTTGAGGAGGCATCGCTTCTTTTCCTTCCCTCGCTTCTATTATATCCCCGCTTCTTTGGCGCCTCTCTCCCCCTCTCCCTCTCCCCCTCCCCCTTCCGTGCCTTTTGTCCTGGCTGCAGGAGGAGGGGGAGTTCGGATTAGGCTTATCTGCGCGGACATCGCGTATCCACCGTGACAACCGCCGCCGAGACAACTCTTCCCCGCGCCGCGCAGTGACCACCACACTTGAAGCGGAAGCTGCCGCGCCGGGCCCCGAACCGAACGTGCGACCCCACCGATGGATTCCTCGTTCGGAGAGCAATCCATTGGTGGGGTCACACGTTCGGTTCGAGTGCCATTCAGCTGCTCTGGAGCTAAGTCTAGGGTTTCGTCCGCCCCCCGGGTCAGGCACGTGTCCCCCGCCCTTCGGCCTTCCCTCCCTGACCGGGTGTGGAGAGAGATGGGAGACTGCATAATCTCGACAGTTTTCCACTTGATCGGCGAGGCGGCCGTGGCGGGTCGTGCTTTGTGAATAGTTTCGCCCTCCCCCTCCCCCTCCCCCCCGCCTTATCGGGGCGCTGCATCGCCCCGACCGGAAGTGGAAAAAACGAGGCGCCAAGTGAAGGAAGAAGGCTTCACCTGCCGCCTCGCTCCGCCTCTCTCGCACTCACGGGGCGCGCCAGGGCTGCGCGAGAGAGTGCCAGTGCCGTTCGGAATGAGTCCGCTGCGAAGCGCGTCGCGCCTGCATTTGTTTTTCTGTTGTTGTTGTTGTTTTTGTTGAAGACGGTAAACGGCGTGGGGATGCGTTTTCCCTGCATCTCTTCTTCGGGAAGGCAGCTCGAACGCGGAAGTAGCGAAACCTGCACTGCTAACCTGCCCCTGTCCCGTTCGTGTGGCGCACGTGGACGAGCAGAGCGTGTGTGGCCACGTCTGTCTGTCTGTCTGTCTGTCCGTCCGTCCGTCCGTCCGTCCGTCCAGGCCTGCCGATGACTCGGCATGAAGGCAGGCGATGCTCGCGCTGATAAGGTCGCTCGCTATGATAATGGAACGTAATGACGATACAAATGGGCGGTTAATTGGTCCTTTACTGTCACCGAGAAGGCCGCCCCGCCCCGCCCTGCCCCACCATTCAGCGACTCTGCTTCTGCAGACGACTCCCGCGATGAATTTTTCAAGAACAAACACAACGCTCCCCCACCCCTCCCTTTTCCAGCCGCGTTTCCCCTTTGATGGGACCGCGCGTCGCGTCGCGTCGCGTCCTTCCGACCAAAGTTGCAGTTTTGTGCACGGACAGCACCTCGGGGTGCTTCGCTAGCTTCTCATCCGTTTGTCCGTAGTTTTCTTTTCACCGTCTTCTTCTTTTTGCCAAATTATTTTCTTGCGTTATTTTCTATTTGAGGCCCCGGGCCAATCCGCACCGCGCTCTCCTATTTATCTGTCCTTCTGTTTGAGTCATGAGGAAGTCGCCGGCCGCTTTCGTGGCCGTGAGCGACGTCAGTGACGTCATCGTGAAGGCATAGTTTTCGTTTTCGTTTTCGCGTTTTCGTTTTCGCGTTTTCGTTTTCGCGTTTTCGTTTTCGCGTTTTCGTTTTCGCGTTTTCTTTTTTTCGTTTTCGTTTTCGTACTGGTAATTTTAAAACCCTAGTCGTGACGTCATCGTGACGTCACTGAGGACACGGAGGCCGGAGGATGGCCGTAGTCTTGTTCTTCGGGGTTGCTTTTCTGAGAGAGGTAAGGGGGCCATCGATACAGGCGACATGTCCATGGAAATGGCAGCACACGGGGGCGGAGAGAGAGAGAGAGAGAGAGAGAGAGAGAGAGAGAGAGAGAGAGAGAGAGAGAGAGAGAGAGAGAGAGAGAGAGAGAGAGAGAGAGAGAGAGAGAGAAGGCACGCGGTCCGCGGCCACCGTGCCGCGTCGACAAAAGCGGGACACAAAAGAAATAATGCGATTCTGTTTTTGCCTTTACCTTTATCTGTCCTCCTTTTCTCTCTTCACAAATTTTTGTAGGGCTATCTGGAGTGCTCCGCGAGGCCCGGCCCCGTATCTCTGTGCCCCTGCGCCGTACCTCCTGCTGGCTGCTTGCGGAGCGGGCCGTCGTCGCTCTGTCTCTGTCGCACTCACGGGGCGTCCCGTAGGGGTGCGAGAGAGACAGAGAACCCTTCGGCACCGCTCTGCTGCTGCCCTGCTTGTGCTTCGCGGGCCGCCCCGCCCCGCCCCGCCCCGCCCCGCCCCGCCCCGCCCCGCCTTGAGGAGTGCCCCCGCCTGTCATGTCTGCCCGTTGTGTCTATATTTTGTTTCCGCGAAAGCGACAGCTTCAGACCGACAGGCCGACTTCGGTCCACGGTTTGACACTTCTCGTCGCGAACTCAAAATACCCCAGCCGCCGAAAAAACGAAAACTAAAATCAGAAGAAAAATGGAGTGAAATAGTGCGAACAAGCTCGAGACTGCGTGCGGTACGGCAGGTTCGGATCCGCCGAAATGTTCTGCCCCTTTTTTTGCGTGCCCTCTGCTCCTCCCTCCTTGCAGTCCCTCTAATTTGGGTGGAATTCTGAAGAGGAGCAATTTAATTCCTTTTTGATGCGGCAACCCTTCCCGACATGGCGGGGCGGGGCGGGGCGAGGCACGCACACGCACACGACGGGCTTAGGCCGCTGTAAGTAGCTCTAAGTCCCGCCGGCCAACGTGCTTGAATGCCCAAGACAGGCGAGACAGTGCCGGGCCGGGCCGGGGCGGCGCCGCCGAGAAGGCGTCCTTTTAAGCTCCTTGATTCCAGGACGCAAAGCTGCCTTCCACGCCCTGTTTTACATCTTTTGGAGCTAATTACCAAAATGTCGCTCTCTGATTTCTTCCCCCTCGCAGGTCTGCAGGGCCTTTCGTTTGGATGCACGAATGCAAGTTTGTTGTTCGCGCCGTCGCACAGCGGCCAAAATTCCGGACGCGTTTTGAGCTCCAGAGTCACTGAACAGGACTCGAACCAAACGTGTGACCCCACCAATGGACTGCTCTCCGAACGAGGAATCCATCGGTGGGGGTCACACGTCCGGTTCGAGTCCTGTTCAGTGACTCTGGAGCTCAAAACGCGTCCGGATTTTGGCCGCTACCACCGGTCTTCTGGCCCACTGTGCGCTGCCGTCCGGTTAGCGAGCTTGCGCAGCCAAAGCGGTGCAGCGGCCAGTTGGCTGCATCAAAATTTGATAAGGCTCCAAGTTAGGCCATGACGTGAAAATGTAAAGTTGTGGTGGGGAGTGGGTAATTAAACATGGTAGCGGGGGACCCGGTGCGACCAGCCCGGACCAGCCGGCCCGAGGGTACTGGTGATGACCGGGGCAGGGAGTGGTGATGACCAAACACGCGTCCTCGAAGCTCGCCGACGCCGCAAAGTAAGTTTGTCCCCGAACCTCGCCATGGCGGGGCCGGGCCCTATGCATAATACAGCAAAGGTTAGGTTAAAAACTTTGACACACACGCAGACTAACGCGGGCTAACGCGGCCATGTCGCATCAATGTTGGAGCAGGTGGGGGGCGCGCCGCGTCAAGTTTGCTAATCAGGGGGGCGGCCCTTCGCCGCCCCGCGCCGCCCCGCCGCCGCCCCGCGCCGCCCCGCGCCGCCCCGCGCCGCCCCGCCGCCGCGCCGCGCGCCGCGCCGCACGCGCCGCAGCGCCGCCCCTCCTGACGCCCCGCCCCGCCCCGCCCGCCCCGCCCCCCCGCCGCCCCGCGCCGCCCCGCGCCGCCCGCGCCGCCCCTGCCGCGCCGCCCCGCGCGCCCCGCCCGCCGCCCCGCCGCCCCGGCCGCCACGCGCCGCCGCCGCCCGACCCCCACGCCCGCCCGCGCCGCCTCACCGCGCCCCGCCCCGCACGCGCCCCAGGCCGCGGGCGACGCGAGAGGGAAGGTCGAAAAGAGAGAACGGATCATAAGACGGTCAAAGAGCTCGGCCCGACGAACATGTGGCCTTATGACGCTTGGCGCTGCAGGAAATGAACCGCCAGCCCCGGAAGAAGGGCCGTGAATGAAACCAACGAAAGGTCGCCCAGCTTTCCTACGCACCATATGTACTCGAAGGCGGGCGCGCTTTTAGAGAGACACACAGAGACACACACCCGAGCAGGATAAGACAGGTGCAGGAGGAGGATTGGTAGACGAACAAATGAAAGAACGGATTAATGAATGTTTGAATGAATGAATGAATGAATGAATGAAGGGCTGTGAATGAAACCAACGAAAGGGTCAGCATCAGGTTTTCGTTGCGCACAACTATCTTCCTCATTCCCCCCTCTCTTTTTTTCCCATCCCCCCCTCTCTCCCCCTCCCCACCGTGCGTGTGGTGGTCCTAATGACAAACCGGTTTGTTAGTCGGGCCGTTCCCAAACACGGCGCCTCGCTTATCTCGCTCATTAACGCCCTCGCTCGCAATGGAAAAGGCCATATCCACAAACTGCAAGTTAACCCCACCTCGCCGCCGCCGCCCCGCCTGTCCGTCCGTCTGTCTGTCTGTCTGTCTGTCTGTCTGTCTGTCTGTCTGTCTGTCTGTCTGTCTGTCCACGAAGGTACGAACGAACGAATGAACAAACGAGTAAATGAACGAATGAATGAATGAACGAACGAATGAATGAATGAATGAATGAATGAATGAATGAATGAATGAATGAATGAATGAATGAATGAATGAATGAATGAATGAATGAATGAATGAATGAATGAATGAATGAATGAATGAAGGAATGAAGGACGGCCACTCACCCCAACGAGTCAAGGCGCAATTGGTGACGTACCTGAAACAAAAGAAAACCCAACATGAACATAAAGGCTTTCTCTCCCCCATTGTATTTTTGGCCATTTCGTCGTTTTGGTCCCCTCGCCGAGCTTCGCCTTGGCCGCTCCGCGCTGCTCCACTGCCAGTAGCGTGACTGGCGTCTCCGTTTTGCGGAGGGCTGCCGCTGCTGCTGGCGGCCATTTGGACCACCCTTTCCCGCAGGGCTTGCCTCGGCCTGGCTGCATCGCGGTGTGGTGGCGGGAAGTGCGTGCGTGGAGGGGGGGGGGGGGGGGAAAGGAGAGGCCCGCCGCGAGGCTAGCACATTCTTAGCGGACGTGAAAACTTTAGTAGGAAATACGGTTACTGTCTGATGATGTTTCTTTGGCCCATCCACGCTCATTCCCCGACTCCAATCCAGCCCTCTCTCTCTCTCTCTCTCTCTCTCCTCTTCGCGGCCCCTTCGTCGGCCATCCCTCTCAATTCCCCCTCCCCCCCCATCTGTCCCACTCTGCCCCACTCGCAGTGTGCGCGCATTCGTCTCCTTGTCCATTACGTTTTTTAGCCCCGCAATTTCTTCATTAGGGGTCGGCGACAAACGACGCGGATTTTCGGGGCCGTTCATTGAATCTGGTGCGGGTCGCCGCCTCATTGCACAGTGGGCCAGATGACCGGTGGGGGCGGCCGAAATCCCGGACGCGTTTTGAGCTCCAAAGTCGCTATACGGGACTCGAACCGAACGTGTGACCCCACCAATGGATCCCTCGTTCGGAGAGCAATCCATTGGTGGGGTCACTCGTTAGGTTTGGAGTCCCATTTAGCGACTCAGCAGCTCAAAACGCGTCCGGGATTTTGAGCACGTCTCTTTTTTTGTGAGCTTCCTTTCATTTCACACTGTTGACAGTGCAGGCGCGGCGTCCCCGCGAATTTCCATGCTACCTTGTTGTGGCCGTAAAGCGCCGCGGACCGTCCCGGCCGAACTGACTTGGCGCGAAACGCCGGACGGTTTCGGCCATTGTTTACTCTTTGCCTCCGCCGATAGCACACTGCTGAAAACTCATTTTGATCACGTCGAAAATACAGACGAATTGTAGATACACTCACTGCAAGTATTTACTTGGCGCGCCAAATGTACACCCGGCAAAGAAACTAGGTTTTATGGTTTCATTTCTCCCTCCCCCTCCCCTCCCCGCCGCAGTCCGGCCGCAGTGCCACTGCACCAGAAATATGGCCCTCGCTTTTGTCTTTGGGCGGCAGACGAAGACGTTCAAGTCAGTTGAAGCGCTCAATCTCTGGAAGTGTTGTCTTGATTCCGGCAGTGGAAAAAGTGGAGAGAGAGGGAGCCAAGAGGGGCGGGGGGGGGGGGGGGGGGGGTTTAGTCACGCATGACTGGTGGGGCCGAGGGCCGAGTCCGTAGGGGAGGCCGTCGCTCCCTGACGGCCCTGGCCGAGGCTAGCGAATGTCTGCCAATATGTTGAGCCTCTCCACTGTCCGCGCGTCTGTCTGTCTGTCTGTCTGTCTGTCTGTCTGTCTGTCTGTCTGTCTGTCTGCCTGTCTGTCTGCACGCGGCCTTGGCCGAATGGAACACCAGCTGCGGCGATACACACGCGGACCTTGAACCGCCCGGCAGCACGGCAGCGCTCTCTGCGTGTCTTGTCGGCCAGGAGGCCGGTGGAGGCGGTCAAAACCCCGGACGCGTTTTGAGCTGCAGAGTCGCTAGATGAGACTGGAAACGAACGTGTGACCCCACCAATGGATTGCTCTCCGAACGAGGAATCCATTGGTGGGGTCACACGCTCGGTTCGAGCGCTGTTCAGCGACTCTGGAGCTCAAAACGGTTAGCAGCAATCCACTTGACCTGCGGCTCGCGCGGTGGCTAACGGCGTGCTCACAGCTTCACCGATACCCTTGGAGGGTCCGTGGTGGGCCATTCCCTGCCCACCAGCCGCGGCCACGGCAAGAGTGCAGGATGCGAGGGAGAGAGAGCGAAAAAAACGCAAAAAGATAGCGAAAAAAGAGCTAAAAAAAGTGAAAAGAGAGCGAAAAAAGAGCGCATGTAATGACGTCACCCCAGCAAGTTTGGCACAACCTGCACTTGAACACGCGCCGCGCGGCCGCAGGCTAGAGGGGGAGGGGGCAGCGGTCAACTAGAGAGGGACGCCAGATGAGGCGAGGGAGGGGAGGGGTGGCACGTACACGCTGCAGCAGTCAGACACGGCCAGACAGCACGTACTCTGCCAAAACCGACAAAACGAAAAACTTTCCCCAAAATAAATAAAAAGGAAAACATCTTCCCGAGAGCGGGGCGCCGCGGAGGTGCAGCGGAGGAGTTTGGCAGCGCCGAATTCGGTCTGGAAAACGGAACCGCAGCGCCGACGCGGCGGGGCGCAGTGGATTTGCCAGAAGACCGGTGGAGGCGGCCGAAATTCCAGACGCGTTTTGAGCTCCAGAGTCGCTTAACAGGACTCGAAACGAGCGTGTGACCCCACCAATGGATTACTCGCTCAGAGAGCAGTCCATCGGTGGGGTCACACGTTCGGTTCCAGTCCCATTCAGCGACTCTGGAGCTCAAAACGCGTCCGGGACTTTGACCGCCTCTATCGGTCTTCTGGCCCACTGTGGGGCGAGCCCCCTTCCCCCTCACTGCATGCACCGCTGTGCCGCGACATTTCCAGCACATGTGGGAACTCAACACACTGGATGTGGCAGTGAGGCGAGAGCTGGCGTGCTGTGCCCCCCCCCTCCCCCTCCCCCTCTGCACGGTCCGGCTGCCCCGCTCTGCGCCGCCACTGCGAACTGGGATTCTGCGGCCGGAGACGAGGCCTGGCGAGGCCTGCCGGACGGCCAAAGAAAAAAAGTCATCCTCAACTTTGGCTGGCGCACATTGCGGACGCTGGGGCATGGCCGGGGCGCCTCGAGCTCGTGGGCCTCCTCGTCCTCTCTGTCGCACTCGCGTCGCGGCCCGCAGGCCCGCAGTCCCGCAGCGGAGCGAGAGAGACGGAGCGAGGGAGTGGCGACGCGACTGCGGGCCTCGCCGGGCCTCGCCGGGCCTCGCGTGCTGAGCAGCGCTTCCGTCGCTCCGTCTCCCTCGCACGCGTGGGACGTCCCGCAGGGGTGCGAGGGGGACACTCGCTCTCACGGAAACAGGAAAACAGGCAGAAACACCCCGCGTGGCCTGGCGGCCGCGCCCCCACGGCCTACCCTATTATTTTGCGACGCCGACGCAAGCCGCTGGGACGCCAAAGTGGCGGACTGGCCGAGTCGAGCGACAGCCAATCGCTGCGAGGGATGACCGGCGCGACCTTGCGAGTGAAAGGTGAAAGTACTGCTGGATTATTTAGCGGCACCCAATCAGGGACCGCCGTGTCAAGCACAAGTACACACACACGCACGCACACGTACGTATATGGTCCAATGCCGAAATGAAGGCATGTTTTATGGATGCGGCGGCCCGGCCAGCCCGGCGCGGCCCATACGCATGCACAAGGCGGACGACGGCAACGTTGTTTGTCTTTCCGAGGGCCGCGCCTGGGACCAGCAGCACCGCACCGCCGCAGCCGTGGCGTCGGCCCGAGGCGCCCCGATCAAGTCCACTGTGGATTCGCCAGAAGGCCGGTGGAGGCGGTCGAACCCCCGCACGCGTTTTGAGCTCCAGAGTCGCTAAATGGGACTCGAATCGACCGTGTGACCCCACCAATGGACTGCTCTCCGAACGAGGAATCCATTGGTGGGGTCGCACGGTCGGTTCGAGTCCCATTTAGCGACTCTGGAGCTCAAAACGCGTCCTGCTTGACCGCTCTTCCTCGCGACGTCGCCCTTGCAGTGGGCTGCCCGGACGCGCGCGCGGCGCGTGTTGTCTGGGTGCGACCGGCCGTGCAGGCAGACCGGGGCAACCCGGGGCAGACTTGATAAATCCCGTTACATAATTTACACTGTGCCGCCGCCCCTGCCTTCCATTTCCGGGACCCTCTTCATCAATCTGACTCGACCGGGGTACGGTGGTACGGTACCGGGGTCAGATGGCTGCCCCTCCCACGCGCCGGGCAGGCCCCTGCCCGCCCCTGCCTGCACCACCACACTACCGCGCCGCGCCGTGTGGACAGTTTAGCAGCCGGGCCGAGAGTTCGGAAATAGCGCCCCAACACCGGGAGGATCTCCTGCCCCGGCCTTGCGGGGGCTTGCAGTGGCGCGCGGGGCGGAAATACTCCGGACTATTCGGGTCTCGCCGCGCCGCCGCGCTGTCTCTCTCACTGCCAAACTAACTGTGCCTCGAACCGCGGCGCAACAAAGTATTTTGAGCATACATAGGCTTACAAAAAATATACTTTGTAATTTACCAACCATTTCATCGTATAACAAATTAAATCAGTTTATCGCACTATGTATGCTCAAAATACTTCGTGAGCGTGAAGCGTGAAGAGACGTCGGATCAAAATCTGTCACTGGGTTTAAAAGACTGACCGCAAAAAAAAACTGACGAAACTAAAAACACTTTCACAAAGTGCTCTTTCCAACATTAGGGTGAGGTGGGCAAGGCTCTGTCGGCTGTTCTTCCTGCCTTGCTTTGAGCTCGTTAGGGGCAGCTGCGGGCTGCTGCAGAACGGGCCCCGCCTCTCTCTCGCACTCGCTCGCCGTCCCGGCCGTCCCGGCGGGGAGCGAGAGAGACAGAGCTCGAGGTGGCCGGTCCGCGGTTTCCCGCCCCGAGTCTATGTAGCTTGACCCACCTCAAAGTTGACCTACCTATATATTAATTAATAAAAATATTAATATAAATATTAGAATATAAATATGGGAATATAAATAGGAGTAATATAAATATTACCAAAAAAAGTTGACCCACCCCGCAGTTGACCTACCCTATATTTTTGACTTGACCGACGAAGCGCGACGGCCTCGCGGCAGGGGAAGCGCGACGGCCTCGCGGCAGGGGAAGCGCGACAGTGTCGCGGCAGGGGAAGCGCGACAGTGTCGCGGCAGGGGAAGCGCGACAGTGTCGCGGCAGGGGAAGCGCGACGGCCTCGCGGCAGGGGAAGCGCGACGGCCTGGCGGCAGGGAAGCGCGACAGTGTCGCGGCAGGGGAAGCGCGACGGCCCCCGCGGCAGGGGAAGCGCGACAGTGTCGCGGCAGGGGAAGCGCGACAGTGTCGCGGCAGGGGAAGCGCGACGGCCTGGCGGCAGGGGAAGCGCGACAGTGTCGCGGCAGGGGAAGCGCGACAGTGTCGCGGCAGGGGAAGCGCGACGGCCTGGCGGCAGGGGAAGCGCGACAGTGTCGCGGCAGGGGAAGCGCGACGGCCTCGCGGCAGGGGAAGCGCGACGGCCTGGCGGCAGGGGAAGCGCGACAGTGTCGCGGCAGGGGGAAACGCGACGGCCTCGCGGCAGGGGGAAACGCGACAGTGTCGCGGCAGGGGAAGCGCGACAGTGTCGCGGCAGGGGAAGCGCGACGGCCTGGCGGCAGGGGAAGCGCGACAGTGTCGCGGCAGGGGAAGCGCGACGGCCTGGCGGCAGGGGGAAGCGCGACAGTGTCGCGGCAGGGGAAGCGCGACAGTGTCGCGGCAGGGGAAGCGCGACGGCCTCGCGGCAGGGGAAGCGCGACGGCCTGGCGGCAGGGGAAGCGCGACAGTGTCGCGGCAGGGGAAGCGCGACAGTGTCGCGGCAGGGGAAGCGTGACAGTGTCGCGGCAGGGGAAGCGCGACAGTGTCGCGGCAGGGGAAGCGCGACGGCCTCGCGGCAGGGGAAGCGCGACAGTGTCGCGGCAGGGGAAGCGCGATGACGTCGCGGCAGGTGAAGCGTGACAGTGTCCCAGTGACAGTAGACGATACTTTAAAAAAATTTATAATATAAATATAGGGTAGGTCAACTGTGGGGTAGGTCAACCTTTTTCGTTAATATTTATAACACTATTATTTATAGTCCCATATTTTTATTCAAATATTTATATTAATATTTTTATTAATAAATATATTGGTAGGTCAACTGTGAGGTAGGTCTAATGAACAGCCCCGCCCGCCCCGTCCGACGCACCCTGTCTTGTCCTTGTCGCACCGGGTCGCCGGGACCCCTTGGTCCCCTTCACCGCAACAGGCAACCGGGTGGCCGCGACAGCCCCGCCCCGCCCCGCCCCGCCCCGCCCCGCCCCGCAGCGCGCGCCGCTGTCCCGCTGTGCGAGTGGACGGAGTTGTACACCAGCTCCAGGTGCGTGCAGCAGGGAGCAGGGGTCGGCCAACACCACCTGGTGCCGCTGGCGCACAGTGGGCCAGAAGACCGGTGGAGGCGGCCAAAACTCTAGACGCGTTTTGAGCTCCAGAGTCGCTAAATGGGACTCGAACCGAACGTGTGACCCCACCAATGGATAGCTCTCCGAACGAGGAATCCATTGGTGGGGTCACACGTTCGGTTCGCGTCCCATTCAGCGACTCTGGAGCGCAAAGCGCGTCTAGAGTTTTGGCCGCTCCCACCGGATTAGCGCCTGCCACGCACCGGGTGGGCCAGCCCGCGGCGCCGCCGTGTGCCCGTGTTGCCTACCCGCAGTCCCGCAGGCGCCCGACACCTCCACTGCGAGGTCCCCCCAGGACGCTCCGGGACTCCAGGATGCGTTCGGCTGGGCCCGGCCTGCCTGGCGGAGGGGTGGCGGCCAAACAGGATTACCCTCCCTTACAAGGACGAGAGGTCGGCACGGGGTCCTCAAGCGGTGACAAGGGGGTGGCAGGCTGCCTCCGTGAGTCGCTCCGTCTCTCTCGCTCGCGCGGTGCGCCGCGAAGGGGTGCGAGAGAGAGGGCGGCGCACGGGGCTGGCGGTAACCGAATAGGAGGCCGCCTTTGAGGTCACTAGTCCTGACTAACAGCACGGCACAGTGCGGCTAGGCGCGGCTCGGCAGGGGAGCGGCTCGCTGCCCGCTCTCTGTCTCTCTCGCACGGCGCACGTCGGATTGGATCGCCCATTTTTAGGCGGGATGCGAAACACGAGAAAGCCCCGATGGTTTCCCCTTCCTGGTCCATCGCAGCAACACACACACGCACACACACACGCGCGGGCGCACACCGTTAGTTACTGGTGATGACATAGACGCGGCCTTGACGCTCGAGTCCTCTCATTTGAGCACACGCACGCACACACATACACACACACACGCACAGGGCCTAAACGCCGCTGCCATGGACAGTAGTGGGGCAGGGCGGGGCAGGGCCAGAGGTGGCCCCATTAGGAAGCCTCCCCTCCTTGGTGTATGCCCTTTTCGTAATCTACGAGGGGGGGGGGGGGGGGCTTTTGTAAGAGCGGCTCGGCTGGTGGCATATGATGGCTGGACCATGAATGTGTCCCCAGCGAGCACTCTACTCCACAGAGCGTGTCGACACTACTGGACACACACACAGTCACAAACACTGGCAATTTTACTAGGCGCCACAACCCCGCGGGCGTGATCCCCGATACGCCAAAGGAAGTTTTAACGGTGGGATGGCAGATATCGAAATGACGCCTGTACAGCGGATCGCCGAAACGGCCGGCGGTGCCCGGGGGTCGAACGGGCGGTCAGGACGGCGCCACCGTGTTTTATGCTAATTTGCTCTCGCTCGGCGTCGCCGTCTTTTTTTTATCAAGCTTTTTTTCACACGCCGCGGCCCTGCAAGCTGTCCTTTTTTTTGATAAATGATACTGAGCTCGTCCCCCTCCCCCTTTTTTAAAGCCCGGCGGTTTTCCGACGAAATCATGCCAATATAAATGGGCGGTGGGGGCGCCGGGCTATCAGCTTTGTCGAGCCACCGTCTCCACGCACGTCCGAGGAGGGGAGGACCTGCATTAGCGGCCTCTCTGGTATGCAATGCGCGCCCTGCTCAACCTTGTGGTTGGTAATACAGTGCGAACGGGAGGGGATCGTGGGGGGGGGGAGGACTTGGGAGGGATTTGGGTGCGTAGGCGGCGCGCCTAAGTTTCCTGCTTTAAGGAGCAGACGGCAAAACTCACGGACGAGGACAACTAACTGGCGGAGTAGATTGACTCCCGCTGGGAACTCGTTTTTGGAAGTCCTTCGTTTTGTCATTATGTCGTTTCCCTTTTCCTTTTTTGAACGGCAGGAGTGGAGTGTGTGAGCATCGCGGTCCCTCAAAGTCTACCGGTGTCTGCCCGTCCGTTAAGCGTCTCCACCCAGGAGAGAGGATTCTTAGATTCCTAGCCGTTCAGGACTACCTTCGTTGGTGCAGGAGACAACTTGGACCAACCTTGAAGCCTTCAGTGAAGACTTTGTTCGTGGACAGTAACCTTCGTCCCGGGTGTCTGTCTGCCCGTCTGTCTTGCGCGGATGTCTGTCTGTCTGTTCGTCCGTCCGTCTGTCTGTCCGTCAGCCTGCGGGGCCACACCGCGAATATTCCCCCAGACCGTGAAATTGGCTAAGTTAGCCTTAATTTGCTCACCTAAAGTTCGCTAAGACGCCGCTCTACGCAGTGCTATCGCATCGCTCTCAGCGAAGCCACGGTGGAGCCAACGCGAAGCCAACGCGAAGCCAACGCGAAGCCAACGCGAAGCCAACGCGAAGCCAACGCGAAGCCAACGCGAAGCCTTAGCCGAGGGTTAGACATCATAAAGCCCACTTTCTGCCACTGTTTTCCTCAGAGTCAATCCCGACAACAAACATTTTTCTCATTTTGCCGTGTGTCTGTGTGAGTGTGTGTGGGCGTTTGCATGTGTGTGTGTGTGTGCGTGTATGTGGGGGGGGGGGGGGGCGCCCGCGCGCCGGGAAAAGATGCTCGCAGGGTGTGGCACGTTAACAGGGGCATTCTCATCTCGGTCTCGAACCCTTCCGACTCGCAGCAGCCTGGCCGCGGGGCGGGCGGGCGGGGCGGGGCGGGGGGGGGCGGGGCCTGGCTCAGGCCCGCGTAATAGTGCTTCCACCGCCCCCGCCAGCCACGGCCCGGCCCCAGGCACGGCCCGGCCACCAGGCCATTCAGCCAAGAAAATGGAAAAGGTCCCCGTCCGTATGGAAGACGTATAAGACATCACCCGACTGTTTCGCCCTACACAATATTTCTCCTCCTCCTTTTCCTTGATCTTCCCTCTATTTCCTACTGTATTGTTCTATTGTTTTCCCTCACTGCGACATTTTTTTGTCCCCGGCGAAACGTCGCGTCGTCTGAGCGAGGCGGCCATGGCGCAGCCAAGGACGAGAACGGGTGCGTCCTCATGCGATAACTTGCACGCACAAAGAGGTCCGGGGAAGGGGCAATCCAGGGGAAAAAATGGCACAGAGTCGGCCGAACCGGCGCGAAAAACAGGCATTTGTCATGTATCAGTACAGCTTGTTCTTCGGCGGCCGAATGGCGGGGCTGTGAGGGGAAGGGGAGGGGGGACAAATTGAAAGGGGGAGGGGAGGGGGCGTTGTCCGACACGTGCGCAGGAACCCGTCGAAGCGGCCGGCGGAATGCTTCCGAAATTCGCTTTCGTCTCTCTCTCTCTCTCTCTCTCTCTCTCTCTCTCTCTCTCTCTCTCTCTCTCTCTCTCTCTCTCTCGGGTGCGAGAGAGACCGAGCGACGGAAACGACTCTCAGTGTGCTGGCCGGGCCGCGCAGTGTTTGGAGAGAAGATCAGTGTCGATGGAAAGTAGCACGAGAGTGGGAGGGGGAGGAGGAAAAGAGACACTTTTGGCGAGAAAGCGACGGTGGAGCGTGGAGAGACGCATTTCGCCAGCCGAGGACCTCGACGCGGCGATGCGCTCCAGCGATAGAGTATCCGTCGGGGAAACAAGGACGGTAACGCGTCAAAAAATTTATGAAAGAGACTGACAAAAATCCAGACGAAATGAAAATCTGACTAAACTTTTAGATCCGGAAATGAGAATGTATACAATCCAGCAGAACACCGTTTATTCTCGAAAAGACAGCGAAGTCCTCGAGCACTGCTCTCCAAATCGGAGACTGCAGGCAAGGGTTGCGGTCCGCCGTGACGCGTGTCCCTCCCCGACACTGCCTAAATGCCTCGCCTCGCCAGGGAAAGGCGGCCGACATGAATTATTCAGACGCTTAAGTCTGGGGGCGGGGCGGGGCAGGGCGGGGCCATATCGACAAACAAAGTGGTTAGCGATGAAGTACCGCCATTCATTGTCACTTGCTCTCCGTTTGCACAGTGGAGGGGCGCGGGACACGGACGACAGGGGATCACTCCGCCCTCGCTCGCGGCCTCGCGCGAGGCTAGGCAGGCAGCGCGAGGCTAGGCCTCGCCGCGATTCCAGCCAACTTCTCGCCTGGTCGGGGAAAAGTGCGCGAGGTGTACGTGTGGAAGGGGGGGGGGGGGCCTCCACCTGACCTACTCCGCCCCCGTCCCTCCTCGGCCAAACGCATGTGCGCGGCCAACGGACCATGCCGGCATGCATTCACGCTTGAGGGGTTTCGCTTGGAGGGGGGGAGGGGGGCATGGGGCTTAAACAGAGAAAGAAAGGACCCTCGGGGTGCGGTGAGTGTCGGAGAGGGAGAGGGAGACAAGCGCCCTCGGCGTGGTCAGCGCAGGCGAGACCAAACAGCTGTGCTGGGAGGCTTGAGGTGAACCGCGACGACGCGCCGGAGGCCCCCCCCCCCTCCTTCCCAAGGTGCTCCACGACGGAAATGACCGTAAAGTGGATTCGATCGGACGCGCAACTTTATCGCAACTCGGCTGCTAAGCGAGACGACGTCCGTGGCAAAAAAAGAAAAAAAAATGCTCCTGTGGTTCAGGTAAAAAAAAGCGAAACGGTCATCGCTTTTCAACTAGTGGATGAAACAATCGAAACAAAGAAAGTCGACTCTCCCGTCCGTCGGTACTCTGACGTTGTGCGTTTGCACCAACAATTTTGCAGTTCCGTGCGACGCGGTGAATTGTTGCAATTTTGCTCCGTTTTCTCGTGAGAACCGTGGTATGCATACTCCTTTAGATGTGTAACAGTGGCGCTCGGAACAGGAAAATCCGAACGTTGAAACTTTGAACCGGCTTTCGGTTTCTGACGCGTTCCCGCGTGTGCTTCTTGGATCCTGAGTGTGGGGGAGGGGGGGGGTGTCTCACGCGGTTCGTAAACTTGCTGGAGTCACAGCCAGTCCCGCTTAGCTGGCAACGGCACGCGGCGTCTTGGGTGAGACTGGTGGATCGACTTCTGTCTCTCTCGCACTCCGCGGGGCGCCCCGCTGGGGTGAGAGAGAGACAGAGCGAGTGGCAGGTGGGAATTAAGGGGACCCTCGGTATGCGCGGCATTCCCCTAAACAGGCCGAGGAATGCAGCCGGGGGGACTTGGCCTGGAGGGGGAGACACTCCGTATTGCGCCCCGAGACGAAATCAGAAACTCGTCGACACAGCGCGGCAGATTTTGCGGCTGAGCTGCAGGGATGTCGCAGAAGTGCCTCTCGCAGTGTGCGCCCCGGAAAAATGGTCTGAACGACTAACGAGTTGTTTGTGCGCTGCTGGTTCCGTGCCGTGCCACGGCACACGAGGAGAGCTGCGCTCTGGTACACCAACAGGGCACAGCGATAATTGAAAGCCAATGGAACAGCAATTACCCAGTCAGGGAGACCGACAACATAAATTGCAGCACTGTCCCAATAAAAAGGCGAGCCGCAGCTCTATCTTGTTTGGAGTGGGCGACCCGGGCGCATTGATAGACCAGCACTCTGGGAAAACTGTCCCGCTCTCGCACCGCCCGAGCCCCTTTCGACATCTGATTTTAGAGTGGACCGGCTACACTTTCAAAAAAAGGCAAACACGAGGCAAATTAAGGCGAGTCAGGCGAAAAGAAAACGACCTGCCGGAGTTGAACCTTCGTGATTGCCTTTGGACCGGATTGTTTTAAAATGCATTGTCTCCATCGGGCCATTTCGGCGCGACACACTTCCATGCATATTAATGAATTGGACACTGCAGTGCTGCGCTTATGAAATAACGCACACACCAAGAAAAAACAACAACAAAACATGCATTTCGCCACGCTGCCTTATTCGTGGCAGAAATCCTTTTTGTTGTTTGTTTGTCTTTGGCGGGACTGATTAGCGGTTCGAGATTGGATTTGCCGGACTCGCTGCGAAGCACACTGCCAAGCCATAAATCAACAAGCCGTGCCACCTCATCAGATCGAATCGCGGTGATAAGCAGGCCGATGCACAGTGGGCCAGAAGACCGGTGGAGGCGGGCAAAACTCTAGACGCGTTTCGAGCTCCAGAGTCGCTAAACAGGACTCGAACCGGACGTGTGACCCCACCAATGGATTGCTCGTTCGGAGAGCAGTCCATTGGTGAGGTCACACGTTCGGTGCGAGGCCCATTAAGTGACCCCGGAGCACAGAACGCGTCTGGAGTTTTGTCCGCCTCTACCGGTCTTCTGGCCAATCCACTGAGTGATGGCGGCGAGTTGTTGTGGAATCATCTTGAATAAAACAAAGCGCGAAAAAAGTGCCAGTGGCGGTGTTCGGCAAAGGCTGTGCCTTCCGACAGTCCACCTTGTTTTTAATCCATAAAGGATGTGATTTGCCGATTTGGCCGCCTCCGGCCTGGACACCGGAATGAATGCGTAACGAGTCATGCTGGTGTCCCCCCCCCCCCTCCTCTCTCCTCTCACACACTGCGAGTGGGACGGGGTAGATTGCTGGGCCTACAAGTCGATCCGTGCCTCACTTTTCTGCTCCGTATACTTGCAGTGAAGGGTTGTTCGCACGGCTGCCCCCCCCCCCCCCACGGCCGTGCCAGCCTCATACCCGTTCGTTCCCCCTCCCCCTCCCCGCTCTAGCTAACTTAAGACTTTGAGACTTTGGCCTGTTTTCGGTTTCTCTATCACTCTCTCGCTGCCGCCGATGCCAGCAGTGCCTTCTCTGTCTGATTCCTCGCGGGCTGAGTCAAGGGGGTCCGTGCGCGCGCCCCGCGCCAGCGGCGCCGCCAAGACAACCCGAGACTACACTCTAAAAAAAACTTTCCGGGAAAAAAGGGAAATTACAAATGCCCTCATCGGCACGCGTTGTAATAGTCGGCAATTGGCTGGGTGTTTCACAACTACGGAGTTGATTTTTTCTCTCTCTCTCTCCACACACACACACTCACCCACCGCGTCCGGCCCGTTTCTCACCTGGAACACAGATAAAACTTTCATGATTAAAGGTACAGGCAGCGACGAGCCCCGGCCAGTCTCGGCCAGCCCGCGGAAGCGAAGGGCCAACTTTTTGCCGCGCCCCAGATTCCCGGGACTCGAACCTCGAAGCAGGGAATCACAAATGAGTCTCACTTTCGCTCTCCACCACTGCGTAGCCACGCCACTGCAAACAGAGTGGTGCTTCGAGCCTCGGTCTGGTGTAGAGGTTTCGCGTCGCCGCCGCCGAATCGAAGCGCCCGTCTGTTCATTTTTCGGTTGGGAGCTCAAAACGCGTCTAGAGTTTTGACCCCCCCCCCCTAACCGGTCTTCTGGCAAATCCACTGTGGCCGTTCGGCAGCCCGGTCCCCTTCACTGGAATGGAGAAATAATAATGACCGCTGACCGCTGCCGCGCGGATATGAGAAATTCGTATCGCGCTGCGGAATCGAGGGGGGGGGCACTTATATGTCCAGGAGGGGTGGGCAGAAGAGTTATTAGTGGGACCGAGAGAGAGAGAGAGAGAGAGAGAGAGAGAGAGAGAGAGAGAGAGAGAGAGAGAGAGAGAGAGAGAGAGAGAGAAAGGGGCACGGGTCTAATTACGTGCAAATCTGCGACACTTGATTTTTCTTTTTAATTTACTTTGTGCTCTCACAGTGGGGTGGACGAAAACGAGGGGGGGGGGCACACCGCTGCAATATATACCCCACCCCGAGGAGGGTGACTTTCGCTTCATGACGCTCCCTCAATTTTTGCGGCCCAATCACTCACTCGGCCGTTTGCGTGATCGCTGCCGTGTGCCTTAAACGGCTTAAAATGTCTCCCCGCACGCCGCATAAGGCGACGAATGCGCTCGACCTCCAGGCGCACGCAGTTCAAGAGGGAAAAGGGGGGGGGGAGTACGCAGTGCGGCTCGGCTCCGGTTAAATCTTCATGAGGTCATTTGGGCCGCCATCGCAAGTTTGCCTTGACGGCGGTTCATCAAAAGTCGTGCCGTGTATTATGCCAAGGTGTGGCACCCTCCCCCCCCCCCCCCCTCCTTCCCGTCTCGTCAGTTGCGCCGAGATAGTGCTCCAGCGGAGGAGGGGTCCTGTGCGGCGGGGTGCCCATCTAGCAAAAAAATGCAGTTTTTTTTTCAAGCCTGGTTAAAAATTTTTTGCACTTTTAAAATTTACCGTTTTAAAAGATTTTAGGGTAATTCTAAATTTTCTCAAGTTCTAAGGGTTTAAGACTTATCCCAAATTTTCTAAATTTTCTGAGTTTTCAAATTTTTAAGTTTTCTAAATTTTCTAAGATTTTTTAAATTTTCCAAGTTTTTAAACTTAAGTTTTTAAACAATTAGTTTTTTTGTTTTTTTTTCGATTGCTTTTAATTTTTTTTTCAAAACTCAGAGTTCAAATTTTGAATGCTAAATTTCTTTTCAGCGCCGGCGAGCTAGACACGACGACAGCGTGGGTGCGTCGCGGGCTCCCCCGGCTCACAGGGGCCCGGCTCGGCCCGGCGCATTCAGACGCGCTGACAAATGCCGGCGCTTTCTGCCATCATAATCAGAGAGCAGGTAAGGGGTGGCTTTATTAATGTAGGCGACGTAATGTGTGGGAAAAAGGGAGGAGGGTGCGAGCGGGACAGATGCATGATGGAGGTGGAAGATACCGCCCGGAGACAGAGAGAGAGAGAGACAGAGAGAGAGAGACAGAGAGAGAGAGAGGAGAGAGAGAGAGAGAGAGAGAGAGAGAGAGAGAGAGGCCGGGGCGTCGGCCCGCAGTTTTATGTTGGTGATAAGGCCCCAGGTGGACTGACCCTTATCAACAGAGCGAGCCGGCGGGTTACACGTTGCTAAAGGATGCTTGTTCCGGGGATCCTCTGGGGCCGCGGGCCTTTTTAGGGGGCCCGGGCCGTGGTGGGCCACTGGGTCAGGTGGTGGGGACTAACGTGGTGAGATGGTGGCCATGCCATTACCAGGGGCGATGGTGGGTCTTGGCCGTGCCTCCCCACGCGAACTCCTTGGCGGGGTCCTTAGGCCCACCATCCAGGTAGGCGCGGTGCTGCGCGGTGGGCCGAAGCTAACGGTCTGGCGGCCCTGGCGGCCCTGGCGGCGAGGACGCACTAAGCACCCTGCAGTCTCACATTTCATTCCGCGAGCCGCCAGCAGGCAGCCGCATACAAATCACACCGCCAGCAGGCCAAGCGGAGAGAGAGAGAGAGAGAGAGAGAGAGAGAGAGAGAGAGAGAGAGAGAGAGAGAGAGAGAGAGAGAGAGAGAGAGAGGCCCACGGGAAAAGGGTGGAAAAGCGCGAGAGCACTGCTTTGATAGTGAATAACTTCCGCGGCGCTCCGCGGGGCTCACTGTAAACCAGCCAAAGCAGGCGCGTATCGCCGCCACTGTCCTACACTGGAAAACTTGAAACTTGACCCGCCGTCGTCTGGCATGCCAGCCACTTGGTCCCCCCTCGCCCTTCGCAAGGGGGAGGGGGTCATGGATTTGGCCCCTGTCCAAATATTGAGCCGAGCGTCCAGATTGGACACAGATTGCAAAGCCCGGCTCGGCTCGGCCGGTGCGGCCCGGTGCGGCCCGGTGCGGTCGGTCTGAATCGTCAAACGGATCGCGCTGCCTGGCTGGCTGCCTGGCTGCCTGCCTGGCTGCTCCGCCTGCCGGCCAGGGGTCAGACATACGCCCCGGCGGCCCGGCGGCGTTGCAGCAACCCCTCCATAACTCAATTCGGCCTTCGGGCCGACCGCCCCGGCAGCCCCGGCCACCTCGACCACCTCGACCACCTCGACCACCTCGACGCCATCACAACAACACCCTCCTCGGGGAGTACTACTTGTTACGCCCCCGCACCAACAACAAAAAAAACAGCTTTTTCTTTTTGTTTCACTTTATTTACTTCTTTTTTTCGGTAACTTTTTTGTGACACTGACGTGGCGTTGTCGCGGTGGGTGCCCGCGAGTTACACCGATCGAACGGCAGTGAGCCGACACACCAACAAACGACTTCCGGTGGAGGCGCACGCGAGACTACTTGTAAAACCGGGGAACTATTTCGCGCCATAACTCCATCCTTTCCCGCGGAAGCACTCTCAGTCTGTCTGTCTGTCTGTCTGTCTGTCTGTCTGTCTGTCTGTTGCTGTCTGCCTGTCTGTCTGTCTGGGTGTGCATGTGTGCGAAAAGTGCAAGCACACATAATGGTGTCGGAAATAACGCCCGCGAGTTGCACTGGTACAAAACAGCGTACCAACCGTGGGATTCTCTATGAAGATACGTTGTTCCGTCAGATGGTCACTCAGTAAGCCGGGAAAGTGTATGACGGAAGACTCGGGCCGACAGACTGATGGCCAAACAGCAGTATGGATTATTGCTTAACGCGACGCACGGGCCGACAGACAGACAGACAGACAGACAAAGTTAAGCCAAGACACATAAAAACGCAGTTCGTCGAGGCTAACTCACATCCGTGCATACGTCCACACTCACACACACTAACACAAACACACACACACACACACACACACACACACACACACACATGTCTCACAATAGATAGGGTCGATCGAAATGGCACACGATCGTGCGACAAAACAGACATCCAAAACAAAAGAGGTTTATTGGTCGCAGACACGCAATGCATTAATACAATACCATTTAATTTTTTATCAGCGCGGGGCGCCCACGCCACTGGAAAAAGACGGGTGACGAAAACAGCCAGCCAGCGAGTGTTGACACTTTTCGTTTCAGTGCGGAGCCTTTTGTTTAAAATTTTATTTCTTTAATTTTTTTTTTTTTGAATTTTCTCTCCGGCATATTGCAGGCCAGAGCGAACGTTTGCAGCGGTTTTACAGATTTCCGCGTCCACGCCCCCGTGCGTTCAGGTTTAAACAGATCAGGGAAAGAGCCCGCACCGTCGCACCGCCGGGGCTGCGAGTCCAACTTCACCCCAAATTGTATGTCGCGGTCGGGCCGCCCCCGCCGGGGCCCCCGCCTTGGCCCCGACCCTGTGCCTGAATGGGTAACAAGAAGTAAACAGCCCCACCCCGCCACACCACCACAGACACTACCGCACACTGCAGGAAGGACAAAACAACCCTGCCGCCCCGCCCTGT
This sequence comes from Thrips palmi, assembly GCF_012932325.1. Classification (NCBI taxonomy): domain Eukaryota; kingdom Metazoa; phylum Arthropoda; class Insecta; order Thysanoptera; family Thripidae; genus Thrips; species Thrips palmi. The sequence continues at coordinate 4,579,449 of NW_023144630.1, read as the reverse complement.
CTCGCCCAGACTGATGATGTATGATGATGCATGGAGTTCAATCAAACGACCAGCCCCCCTCCTTCCCCACTCGCTCGTGTTTCCTGAGGAAGGAAGTTTGTGAACCGAAACGCCGCGGCTCCGCGGCATTGCGCGGCATCCGGTAACCCCTCTCCGTAACGAACCGACTGTCTGCAGGCGAGTACTGCGAGTGCAGGCTCGCGGCTCGCCGGCTAGCCTCGCTCCAGGGCGCACCTTCATTAACCGGCGTGCGGACTTGCGATGACGCAAACTTCTGGACGGAACTTTGCTGCGGCCTTTGTGTGACGCGTCGCCCTGCGCGAGGCTAGAGGCTGGCACACCGGACGGAGCGGTGCTAGTCACCGTGATTGGGCTCAGACAGCCACAAGCACAGTGGGCCAGAGGACCGGCGCGGCGGCCAAAACTCTAGACGCGTTTTGAGCTCCAGAGTCGCTAAATGGCACACGAACCGAACGTGTGACCCCACCAATGGATTCCTCGTTCGGAGAGCAATGCATTGGTGGGGTCACACGTTCGGTTCCAGTCCCATTTAGCGAGTCTGGCGCTAACGCGCCCGGGGTTTTGACCGCCTCCGCCGGTCTTCTGGCCCACTGTGCGCAGCGTCAGCCACAGCGTCAGGCAAGTTGGGCACACATAAATATTTGATTGCATAAAAATGCGGATTGGGCGAGCGGCTGGGTCGATGGCTGTCTCGAGGGAAAGCACGGGCCGGGCAGACAGACAGTTCCGTTTGGAAATGTTGCAATTGGGGCGTGTTGCAATTTACAATAGTTTGTTACGCTGCGCATTCCGCCAGTTTCTTGCATCTTTTTGTGTGATAAGTGTTGGCAGCGGTCTTTCCGATTTCGGGACAGACGCAGGAAAGTGGGAGCTGAACTTGACCTCATTCTGCTGACCCATCCCACCGCCAGCCCCAAGGGGACTAATTTCAACGGCCCACTAATCGGCTGAAATCCACCGCAGCGTGCGCAGGTCGTACCGGTCGGACGCACCCATAGACAGACAGACAGACAGACAGACAGACGGACAGAGACTCCGCAGCGTTCCCTGTCTTTTTGCTTCAGTCGACCGACAACCTCCTGCAAATTCAGCGCCGCTCCATTCCATCGTCTGCGTTTGTGTTGCGCTGTTCTATTTTTTAAGCTCGTGTTTTTTTCTTTCCTCTCTCTCTTTTTCGGAGATAAAAAAAAACTGTTTTTGACGCACGCACAGCTCATTCCGACGCCCATCTCCTCTTTGACAGTGTACCTAGCGTGACCCGCGCTCGTTCGCCCCGCCTGCCCTTCATACCCTTGTTGTGTACACTGTCAGAAGCAGGGACGCCGGAATAAATTCTTTTCCATTCGGTCCTTCTGCGCGCAGCGCTATCGCCAAGTGCCCATCTGCATATGATATCGTTACTGGACCTGCGCGTGCTCACGTGTGTGTGTGTGTGTGTGTGTGTGCGTGCGTGCGTGCCTGCGTGTGTACACTAGCGAGCCGGTAAAGGTAATGTGTGAGTACACCCCTTTTTTTGCAACATGTGTTGCTTGTTCTCATAGGCATGCGTGCTTGTCTCTGTGTGTGTGTGTGTGTGTGTGTGTGTGTGTAGCGATGTATGTGAGAGCGTCCCGGCACGGCGAGATCTCGGCCACGTGAGGGACGGGGGCGGTAAAAAATGAAACGGGAGGCGTTGGAGGTGGAGGGAGGGGGGAGGCTATACTACAGAGACGTCTGGACGGTGTCCAGTGGCCCCCGCGCTGCGCCACGCCCACAGCCGGCGGCGCTTTCGTCGACGCCTCGGAGACGGGGGGGGGGGGGCTCCGTCCATAAATTGAGCAGGCAGGCTGGCCATGCCGCGCTGCCACAATCCCAGAGCCCCCGCGGCCCCGCGGCCCCCGCGGCCACCGCGGGCCCCCGCCCCCGCGACGCCCCGCGGCGCGAACAAGAACCCAGTGACCCACTTAGATGAAGACGCCGCACAGTCCGTCCGCGCAGTGCGGAGGCCGATCGCCGAGCCGCATCCCACGGCCAGCAGACCGGCGGAGGCGGACAAAACTCGAGACGCGTTTCGAGCTCCAGAGTCGCTAAATGGGACTCGAACCAAACGTGTACCCACCAATGGATTGCTCTCCGAACGAGGTCACACGCTCGGTTCGAGTCCTACTCAGCCACTCTGGAGCTCAAAACGCGGCTAGAGTTTTGGTCGCCTCCTCCGCTCGTCTGGCCCACTGCGCACCGGTCTTCTGTATTCATGAATTCAACTGTACACAGGTTAGTTATCCCCATTCCCACGATAGTTGTGGACAATTGTAATACCTCCACGTTGCAGTGAAACTTTTTTCGTGGTTACCTCTTGCTCACGTACCCGCAAAGGGCGTCCCCCCCCCCCCCCGCCCTTCGTTAGGGCCGAGCACGAAGCCAAACTGCAGCGGTAGTAGGGCACTGTGCAGTCTGTTCGCCCCGAAGGGCTGAAGCGGGCTGAAGCCTGGAGCAGGCTTGTGGCACTTCACTCGCTCTCGGAGTGTTTGAACAAGCACCACCCGGCCCAGATGCGGTGCGGCGCGGTGCGGCGTGCCTGTCGGCTGATTCCGCCGCTCTGTCTCTCTCGCACAGCCGCAGGGTGCGGCAGGGAGGGGGCGCTGCATTTCGGGGTGTCCTCACGCCCTCCAGCCCGTAAACGCTAACGCTCTGCAGCGTTGCCAACCACGCGTTTCGTTTTTATTTTGCTCTGTTTGTCCCTTTCCCCCCTTTTTGCTTTTTGGCTTCACAAAACCCGCGCAGATTAGGGAAGGCGCCCGGCAGGTCGGTTCGGATTCGCGAAGCAACGCCAGCCACGCCTGCAACGCACAGTGGGCCAGAAGACCGGCGGAGGCGGCCAAAACTCTTGACGCGTTTTGAGCTCCAGAGTCGCTAAATGGGACTCGAACCGAACGTGTGACCCCCCCAATGGATTTCCCCGTTCGGAGAGCAATCTATTGGGGGGGCCCAGCCTGTTCGAGTCACATTTAGCGACTCTGGAGCTCAAAATGCGTCCAGAGTTTCGGCCGCCTCCGCCGGTCTTCTGGCCCACTGTGCGGCGTGCGAGGTGTTATTCCTCCCAGTGGCGCTGCGCTGGGCTGCGCTGGGCTGCACGGAATGGCGGATTATTAACGCGCCGAGTCGTCGCCACCCTTGTCGCGATGATATGAAACATGGCCCAGAAAGTTTGCGCCACCGAGGTGCGCATCCCGCCGACCTGGCCGAAAACACGGGGTGGGGGTGGGGGCCCACTTGGGGGCAGCCAGACACGCCTTCGTGAACCGCGTGTATCCTGGATATAAGCAGTGTCCTCTGCGCGCAGTGAGGCGCTGAACTGAAAATACTGGAATGCATTCCAAGTTTTTTAGCAGATGATACCTTCACACTTGAAACATACTTAAAACTACTATACACATGAAGGTGTCAGCGTGCTTTTACTCTCGAGTCCAGAAACGAAGCGCGTATCCTAAACAATATAATAGGGGCTGGCTGCCGGGGCGGGCTGGTGCGTGTGGCTGGCTGGCAATGAGGCGCAGCCTGCGCGGGGGACAATCCCTCCTCGGTACAGCGCCAGCGGCACCGGGCGTAAACAATGGCACCCCCTCCTCGCTCGCGACGGCCTGCCACGGCCTGCGCGCAACATTGACAATCCCTCCCCGCCTGCCACGGCGCGGAATATCGCGCAACAATGCCTCCCGATTCGGCCCGGCCCGGGGCACTCGGGCCAGCTCGGGCTCGGCGGCAGGCGGTGCAGGCCACAGCTCGGCACGGCTAGTACCACAGTACCAACACCGGCCACCTCGCTCGGGTCTATATATTTTGTTTCATACACAATTTTAATTACTATCTTTGGAATGAGCCCGCATACTACCCCGTATAAGGAAACCGAACGAGTATTGACTGAGAAATTTGAAAGGGAAAAGAAAAAAATTTGAACTCTACACCCCCTCCCCAGTCTTAATGGGGAGGCCTCCTGCTTTACTTCGGTGTTCGGGATGGGAACCGGTGCTATCAGGTACCTGGGGTTAATCCCGTCAGCGACTCTAAGCGTTCGCCGGGGACCCAGTAGGACCCCAAAGCTCAGGCAGCTGGGTGAGAGCACCCAGTACGAAGCTCTTAGAGGGGCGGGACGTAGAGTGAGACGACAGAGAGACAGAGAGAGACTCAGACAGAGAAGAGGTTTGGTGGGAGCTTTTTGTTTTCGTAGGGTTGGTTGTGTACCCCATGGTACCCCCACTGTCCGGCGCTCCCGTACCGAACATACAGCGTTTTAGGCCAGCTTCAAAGACTTATCATCGCCTCCCCGACAAATCGAGGAGGCACCACCCGCAACCACACACCGGTGGTCTGGATTGATGGATCAAATACTCCATCGCTCCAGTGCCGAGCCACCCGCCGAAGCGGATTGCTTTTTTAGACACCCACAGCGGAGTGGCCAGGTGAATGTGACTCTGACCACTACGCTATCACGCTTGTACGTCTGGCAGCGTGTTGGACGACGGGTTTGAGTTGCAGTGGGAGGAAGGCAGTTGAAAAATGTAACGAAATGATGGGATTCGATCCCCGGACCCCGCCACCGGGATCACACGACTTTACGCTCTCGGCCACCACGGCCCATGATGAGGGGATCGGCGTGAGGTGGGTTCTTGACGCAACAGGACTCGACCGACCCGGTCGAAATTTCGCAAGAAGTTGGGGGAGTCGAACCGCCGACCGGGAACCGACGCCTCTACTCCCTGGACCACCACGTCCCATGCATGGAGTAGGCTCACGTTCACGGGTTTCAACCGCACTGGGTGAGGCAGTAAAATTAAATGGAAATATTTGTTAGGAGTCGAACCTCCGGCATGTGAGTCTGTTGCACACGGCTCCGCTCGGATGGCCTCGAACCACCACCCTTAGGATAGTAAGTCGAAAAAACGTGTGTGACGCTAGTATTCGAACGCCGGCCTGCGGTAACTCGATCCCACGTCTCTAACCTCTCGGCTATCACAGCAGATGTGAAACGTGACGGATCATCTGCTTTCATTAACGTTCGTTGAATGAGATTTTTTTTTGGCAGAGCACTCAACTATACGCTGGGGATTGAGTCGAAATCCTGCACAGGTACGCGCAGGGCGGCGGCTTGAAAGAGGGCGACTCTCTCTCTCTCTCTCTCTCTCTCTCTCTCTCTCTCTCTCTCTCTCTCTCTCTCTCTCTCTCTCTCTCTCTCTCTCTCTCTCTCTCTCTCTCTCTCTCTCTCTCTCTCTCTCTCTCTCTCTCTCTCTCTCTCTCTCTCGCCGGGAGCTTCCTCTCCATAAAGCCCACGGCACGGCACTTCGCGTCCAAAAGTCCGGGCCGGGGGGCGGGCTGGGCTCGAACCCGCGCCCCGCCGGCCCCGCCGCGCGCGTCGTCTTATTCTTCGGAGTCTACTCGACTTTTCGCGAACAGACAAGAAGATAAATTCCCTGCGAGGTTGCCGCGCTGCCGCCACGGAGGGACGGAAGGCCCGAGAAACGGAGTGTGGCTAAGGGCGCCCCCCCCCCCTTCCTTTCCTCAACTCCCTTCCATTTGTACAGATGTTTCTTTAACTGCGGCCCGGGCCAGTACCGACGAGGAAACGGGAAGCACGACATTGGACTGGCAGTGCGAGAGTCCAAAGGGACCTACTTTCAAATTCAGCTTCGCCGTCAATTATTTTCTTTGTTTGTATTTTTTTTTTTTACCTTTTTGATGTTTGTTTCGTGTTGTTTTTTTTTTGCGCGCGCGTTGCAGTGGCCCCAAAGACACACGCGGGGTTGCCCCAGTGACCCAGCAGCCGGAAAGGGGGGCCCACAGTGTACATGTTTCAGCGGCCCTCTGAGTCTGTGCCGCACAGGCGGGCAGGCAGGCAGGCAGCCACACCGCGCCCCCACACGCACACAAATGAAGCGAGTCGCAATAAAAGAAATCCCCGGTGTGCCCCCACCCCCACCCCCCTCACCCTTTTTCCACGCGCTATCTCACCTCGCGCAATATGCAACAGGAAAAGGAACCAAAGGCCTCGGGCTCATTTGGAGTAATAAGGTGGGAAAGAGGTCGTCCACTCTGTGTCTCTGTCTCTCTCTCTCTCTCTCTCTCTCTCTCTCTCTCTGTCTCTCTCTCTCTCTCTCTCTCTCTCTCTCTCCCTCTCTCCTCTCTCCCTCTCTCTCTCTCTCTCTCTCTCTCTCTCTCTCTCTCTCTCTCTCTCTCTCTCTCTCTGTCTCTCTGTCCCTCTCTCTGTTTTCAGGCGGCCTCACTTCTCACCCTCGCGCTGGACTTTGGCAAAAGGGGACACGAAACGGTCACACACGCACTCACACACACACATACACACACCTTCAAACACACCTTCACTCACACACACACACGCGCCTGGGTACATGTGTGCGACAAAGACAGCAAAAAGGACACGGAGAGGGATGGAAGAAAGTGGTCCTGGTGTGTTTACCACGGCAACCCCGCGCGTCTCCAGGGGATGCAAAGGCCCTGCTTGCTCGGCCCCGCGCGGCCTGGCTGGCCCTGTTCCCCTTCCGGTGTGGTGGGGCACACCGCGAAACAGCATTCCCAAAGAGTAACTACACGATCAAAAGGTCATTCCTCCTCCCCCCGGGTCCTTGGCCTACAGTGTGTCGAGGAGGGTGGCGGCAGGCATGTGGCAGGGAAGGACAAGGAGACACGGCCGGGCCGCTGTCTCCTCACAGTCAAGTTGTGGTTTAAATTTCGTTCAATTCTGCCAGTTTGTTTAGTTTGTTTTTTTTTTCTTAAAAACTATTGCTCTCTACTAATTTTGAAGTGTTTTGTGGTGTGGGGACTGGCGCGCTACACCGCAACACTGCGAAAGGCAGGCCGAGCCTCCCCGGGCGCCTGTCAAGCTCAGGGTAGGCAGTCCCGCTGCACTGCCCGGACGGGGCAAGGCCTACCTCCCAGGCAGGCGGACAAAACTCGAGACGCGTTTTGAGCTGCAGAGTCGCTGAACAGGACTCGAACCGAACGAGTGACCCCACCAATGGATTCCTCGTTCGGAGAGCAATCCATTGGTGGGGTCACACGTTCGGTTCGAGTCCCATTTAGCGACTCTGGAGCTCAAAACGCGTCTAGATTTTTGGCCGCCTCCACCGGTCTTCTGGCCCACTGTGCTGCGCGCCGCGCTCCGTGAGTGCGAGAGAGACGGCATGACGAGTGCTCGGAGCGTTAACGAGATGAACGGCTCTGCAGCATGAAACCATTTATACTTGTGCGGGGTGGGGGAGAATCCCCGCCTAAGTCGGTCAACACGTTTCAAAGGAGTGATCCAGCTCGCGGCCGCGCTCGGCTGGAGCCAAATCTGTTTACTGAAAATGAAAATACACCGCCGGCCGCGCAAGGTTCAGCGGCGCGGAACGGACAGCACTCGGACAAAGAAGGGAAACCTAAAAAAAAAATCACCCTGTTGTTTCTGGTAATTCCCTCCTCTACTCAGATGAAGCATTATTTACAGTTGATCGAGTGGGCCGGGTGAGAGCGTAGCCGCTTCGCTCCTCTGGCCCACTGTGGGCCCGCCGGGGTAATATCGAGATATCGCACATCGTCGCGCGAACTTCGGACAGGCCGGCAGCCGGCCGGCAGGCCGCCAACTCTGCGATTCCTCATCTCGAGCCAATCGGAGCATCCGATTGGCTGCGTTCCGGACGACGCTCTGTCTCTCTCGCACTCACGGGGCGTCCGGTGTGGGAGACAGAGCGGCGAGGCGCCGCGCCGGCCTCTCGAGACGGCGATGGAAGGGGTAGCCGCGGACACACAACTTCCGGACTTTTTTTTCCCCATTTTTGTTGTTTAATGTCGTATTATTTTCGGTCTGTTCGGAAAAGCAGCGCCGCAGCGGCAGTGCACATGGACTGCTCTGTACAATCCGTTGGCCGTAACCGCAACTTTTATGATCAGTCGTTCGGTGGCACCGCACTGCAAGCGGAGCGGGCCGCGCTTGTAGGTCAACAGCGAGGCCTGTGCGGTTCGTAAGGGAGGGTTTCACAGTGGGCCGGAAGACCGGTGGAGGCGGCCAAAACCCTGGAGGCGTTTTAAGCTCAAGAGTCACATAACAGGCCTCGAACCGAACGTGTGACCCCACCAATGGATTGCCCTCCGAACGAGGAATGCATTGGTGGGGTCACACGTTCGGTCCGAGTCCCATTCAGCGACTCTGGAGCTCAAAACGCGTCTCGAGTTTTGGCCGCCTCCACCGGTCTTCTGGCGCACAGTGCCACAGGGATCAGAGGTCTCGGGCCATCCCGAAGGGTTACTAGCCGTCTATTGTGCGCCAGTCCTCCGCCCATTGCCCGGCCCTTGCATTGCTTTATGGCGCTGTCGCTGGGCCGCTGCGCCGCCGTGCCGCCATGACGGTCACATTATTTAAGAGGCTCTTTCGTCGAAGTGAGTCCCACACAGGCCACGCCGAGCACGCCGAGCCAGCGCAAGCTACACTCACCCGCCTCACTTGGGGAGCCTGTCAGCGGCAGCGCCCCCGCCCCCGGGCCCCGCCCCCGGGCGGCGAGAGAGAGAGAGAGAGAGAGAGAGGAGAGTAGAGAGAGAGAGAGAGAGCGAGAGAGATGAGAGAGAGAGAGTCGAGCACATTGGCTGACAAAAGCGCTAGTGTTACGTGATTCCTGCACGATCAGAATCGCAAACAGAATGCATGCATACATCGGCCTTGGCGCAGCCGAGTCTGCCAGCCCGGCCCGGCGATGCACAGTGGGCCGGAAGACCGGTGGAGGCGGCCAAAATTCTAGACGCGTTTTGAGTTCCAGAGTGGCTTAATGGGACTCGAACCGAGCGTGTGACCCCACCAATGGATTCCTCGTTCGGAGAGCAATCCATTGGTGGGGTCACACGTTCGGTTCGAGCGTAGCGACTCTGGTGCTCGAAACGCGTCTAGAGTTGTGGCCGCCTCCACCGGCCTTCCGGCCCACTGCGCGATGCGCGGGGCGTGCGCGTCATCCGTCTACCCCGCGTTCGCGTCGTTCGCGTCGTTCGCGTCGTTCGCGTACTCGTACCCGGCGTGAATAATATCTCGGCCAGCGAATCGCCGGAATAGCAACGAGGTGCTCGCTCTCTGTCGCACTCACGGGCCGAGCTGTGGGGCCCCGAGGGGTGCGAGAGAGACGGAGTGACTTGCGGCGCCGAGGTGGCTAATCGCACACCCGGCAAAGACACGCTAAAGGAAGGGCCAAAGACCACCGAGTCCTCTCTCTCTCTCTCTCTCTCCCTCTCGTGGCTGGGGTGGGAGAGAGCGGGAGAGCCGCTGAATGCGAACTGTCTGGCGGCGGCGCTCTGCCCGGTGTAGGCGACTGGCGTACTGCTGCACCCGGCGTGTACCTGGCCTGGGCGGACAGGCGGACAGCTGGAGTGAGTTACTGTGCTCGCCCGACGCCCTTTATAGAGCGATTGTTTAGAAGTGCTCACCGACACGCATTGGCCGCGGTGTGGTGCCTTTGGCTCTGGATCTGCCTACCCCCACCCCTCGCGCGCACACGCCGCGACACACACACACACACACACACACACACACACACACACACACACACACACTTGCAGAGCAGGAAAGACACCGCGGGAGTGGATGAAAGGGAACATCACCCCTCCCCGTCGCGCCCCTCGCCAAAGCTAGCCGCCTCTCTCTCTCTCTCTCTCTCTCTCTCTCCTCTCTCTCTCTCTCTCTCTCTCTCTCTCTCTCTCTCTCTCTCTCTCTCTCTCTCTCCCAGCGGTGAAACCAAATCCAGGGGAGTGCATGAGGGGGTGCAAGAGAGAGAGAGAGAGGAGGGAGAACGGCACGCCTCCGCGCGCCCACGCCTCACACGCGGCCGCGGCGCGCCAGCAGTGCCGCCAGGGCGGTGCGGGCCCTGCAGGCCACCCCGCCCGCCTCTCCCGCCCCCCCGCCCCCCCCGGGCCCCCCCCCACGGGCCGCTTGCCGCTTGGGGTATGGCCGTTGACCTCAGGCACAGAGTAGAGAGCACTGTGCCAAATTTCCCAACTCCCCCTCCCCCCCCCCATCATTGTGCCGGCCGGCGAAGGCTGTTTGGCCGCTCGGCCGCTTCATCGGCGCCAGTCCACGCCAGGCCACGCCAGGCCACCCCCGGCCCATTCCTGCCGTATTTCCGGAATTCAATGCCGGCCCGACCGGAAGCGCTTCAAAGGGGAACCCAAAAACCCCCGGGAAAGGGGCGGCCGCACGTGGGAAATAAAAACAACACACAAGGTATGAATGTACTATGTGCGACATGTAATGTTCGGCCGATTTTATATTCTCGTGTGTGTGTGTGTGTGTGCACGGAAAAAAACCCCCACGGAAATGTAGTACAGCGCGGCGCTGCGAGAGCCGCGGCACGTTTTCTGCAGCGGGGATGGATGATCGGATGGGGGGGGGGCGGGGGGGGGGGCGGGGCGGGGGGGGGGGGCGGGGCGGGGGGCGGGGGGGGGGGGGGCGGGGGGGGGGGGGGCCGCCCCCTGCGACTTGCACCGCGCCGAATGGCTCGCATTTCGCCGCTCCTCTCCAGCGGCAACGATATGCAAATAAGTGCACGTCGCACTCCACATCACCGCCACGCCCCCCTCGCGCCGCCGCGCCGCGCCCCCCCCACAGTGAGCCAGACCGTCCGAATTGCGCGCGAAAAAGGAAGGGAACATGACAAAAATGAAATGCGAGGGAAAGCGTCGGAGTGGTTCGACTTCCCTCTGAAAGCGACGCCCGCGGCGGCTAAGAGGCAACTGGCGTCTCGTCGCGCCGCGTCGCGGCAAGCACACTGGGTAATGACAGCGAGCTTTCCCAGTGTAAGTGAGTTGCCGGCGTCGCGACGGCAGGCTGCTTACGGTGCAGTGTCCCAGCGAGGGTCCTGGGAGTGCTTCACCACGCCCGATGCTACCGACGCAGTCCTGGAAAAACGTAAAACCGCCGGGAGTCGAACCCGGGACTCACCTGAAAGTCAGCACGGTGAGGGGCCGCCAGCTCTTGTGCGAGTGCGGGTCGGCCATGCTGGTGCCCCAGAAGTCGTTGCCCAGGATGGCGGTGAGCGGCGCCTGGCCGAGCACGTCCCGGTTGCGCACGATGGCGGGAATGTCGTCGTGGACGAACTCGCCGTGGAGGCCGTTGGCGTAGCAGCCCAGGGCGAGGGTGGCCACGCCGCCGTACGCGGCCAGCGGGCCGTGCCAGCCCGAGGACGCCGTCGAGGACGCGGTGGAGGACCTGGACGACGCCGTCGAGGACGACGACGACGAGGTCCTCTTGTTGGCCATGGCCGCCAGGGCGGCGTGCCCGGCGTGCCTGTGGCGGGGCCTCATCCCCACATGGCTCGGCCCGGGGGAGGTTCAAGATCCCCCGGGAGGTGTTCCCGGGGAAGGCGTTCCCGGCAGGGGCGCTCCCGGCAGGGGCGTTCCCAGGGGAGGCCGGCGGCGAGCTTGCCAGCCGCGGGGCCGCGCGCTGCGACAGAGAAAAGAAACATGAATACCAGTCCGGCCAAGGCCTCATTCACCTAGCCACTTTTTGGGGAAAGGCAGGCGGGGGGGGGCGGGGGGGCGGGGCGGGGCGGGGCGGGGCGGGGCGGGGCGGGGGGTGGGGCGGCGAGCCAAAAAGAGACCAAACAGGAGGGAGACCCGCTCCCAGGCGGCCACCATCACGGCCACCGTGAGAAGAATCGGGAAGTGACTCCGAGCTTTCACCCTTCCAGCCCTCCTCCCCCCCCCCCCCCTCGTCACGGCAGGGACTGGCGCTGCGACTGCGGCAGAGACTTCATGAAGACCTGCGCGCTGGTTCGGCCCGGTCGGCCTCCAAGCCAGCAGGCCTACCTAATTTGGACCGCACAACTACTTCCACAACTTTGCGCGAGTGCTGCCGGAATTTTTGAGGTCGTCGCTCCGGAGAGGCTTGCCGGCGACGTCGCACAGTGGGCCAGAAGACCGGTGGAGCGGCCAGATCCCGGACGCGTTTTGAGCCCCAGAGTCACTAAATGGGACTCGAACCGAACGTGTGACCCCACCAATGGATTCCTCGTTCGGAGAGCAATCCATTGGTGGGGTCACACGTTCGGTCCGAGTCCCATTTAGCGACTCTGGAGCTCAAAACGCGTCGGCCGCGTTTCTTTCCGCTCCGATTTACCTATTCAAGACGCCCTTCTTCCCTGTTCCTCGCAGGGTAGAGGTGGGGGCGGCCGGGCGGCCTTAGTTGCGACAGGGACGAAAACAAATTACCGATCCCATGCATAAAGGAGGCCGCTGCCCCGGCCCCCCTCTCCCGGGCCGCCCCGCGAATCCACAAAATTCACCGTGGGGAGATGAAAATTTAACTGGGCAGCCTTGAGAGCGGACAGGGGGCCCTTGGCGTGGCCTGGGTGTGGCAGGGCTGCGCGGAGACGTGCTGGGTGATGTGCTTTGAATAAACCAGCCACGCGGCCCGGCAGGCCCGGCAGGCCCTGCGGACGCCTCTAAGTCGCACTGCACACAGCGCTGCACACGCTGCCGCCGCTGTACACAGCCCGGCCAGGACGAGCCAGGACGAGCCAGGACCTCGGCCAGGGGGGCGCCCTCCCCAAACACTGATTGCGCAGCAAAAAGGAGGACATCGACAGCTGGCAGCCGAGTGTTTAACACGACTCCCGACTTGGCAGCGGTTCAGATTCGGACTCGGTCGCCGTGACTGCCAGCGCGGGCCGGCGACATGTGTTGCCCACGGCTTCATCCGGGCGGATGAATTTCGCGCGCAGGAAATGAACGTCCAACCGAACGTGTGACCCCACCAATGGATTCCTCGTTCGGAGAGCAGTCCATTGGTGGGGTCACACGTTCGGTTCGAGTCCTGTTTCGCGACACAGGAGCTCAAAACGCGTCTGGAATTTCGGCCGCGTCCACCGGTCTTCTGGCCCACTGTTACTGTTTTGCCAGCGTGTAGTGTCGTGCCAGCCGGCTGCTTGGCTGTGCCTCGCGGTGCTTGGCGATGCCCCGCCGGCCTGTTTTCCATCCACTGACATGCACGGCCGGCCCTCGCCGCCCCTCCATTCCCACCTGCCGGCCGACATTACAGTGTCGAAGCGTGTCATTTCCCGTCGGAGACTAAAAGCGGCCCCCAGCCATTAAGCACACCGACACAGAGAGAGAGAGAGAGAGAGAGGGAGAGAGAGAGAGAGAGAGGAGAGAGAGAGAGAGAGAGAGAGAGAGAGAAGGCGGTGGCAGCGCGCCTGCCATAAGAAGGGTAGGCCAGCCCGCCACACGGGTGCGCGCGGCGGGCGAGTCCCCCCGCCAGGCGTCCGGGCCACCTTGAGTCCGTGGCGTGCAGTGGCGTGGCGTGCAGTGGCGTGGCGTGCAGTGGCGTGCCCGTCCCTATCGCCTCCAATCTGGTCGTCCGGCTGGAAGAGGAACAGCACACGTGTGTCCGCGCGGCGTCGCGACAACGCGCACCGGGCACAGCCAAAGAAAAAACCCCCCAATTCCCCCTCCCCCCGGGGGTTTAAAAAATAGGGGGGCACACGTTCGGTTCGAGTCCCGGTAAGCGACTCTGGAGCTCAAAACGCGTCTGGAGTTTTGGCCGCCGTCGTCGGTCTTCTGGCCCACTGTGACCCCTGCTGCGAAGGCGATTATTTTTCCGAGTACTTTATACACCCTTGTGTTTCCTCTCCAAGCGGTACGTCGGTCACGAACGGCAGCGGGGCGGGGGGGCGGGGCGGGGCGGGGCGGCCCTAACGGGGCGAAGCAAACTGAAGGAGGTGGCGGCGGGTAAGCATGCGTGATGGAGCCCCCACATGCAACGGGACAAGGCTTTGCTTTTCACGCCCACCAGAGCGTGGCGTGGCGGGGCGGGGGCGGGCTGCGCGTGGAAAGGGGTGCGAAACAGGAATTTGATACGTTTGTCACTTTCTTTCAGCAACTCCAGCGCTCCCCCCTCCCCTCCGATGCCATCGCAGGGCGGCAGGGTGGCGGGTGGCTTCGACGTCAAACTTTTTCTGCTGTTACCAACTCTCCTTCGGCCGAGCTAGAGGTGGAGAAGAAGGCCCCCTTTTGTAAAAGCGCTGTGCAATCTCACGTGGCTGTGGGTGTGCTCGCCCCGCCTCGCCCCACAGTGGGCCAGAAGAACGGTGGAGGTGGCCAAAACTCTAGACTCAAGTCGCTAAACAGGACTCGAACCGAACGTGTGACCCCATCAATGGATTCCTCATTCGGAGAGCAATCCATTGGTGGGGTCACACGTTCGGTTCGAGTCCCATTTAGCGACTCTGGAGCTCAAAACGCGTCCGGGACTTTGCCGCCTCCACCGGTCTTCTGGCCCACTGTGCGCCCCGCCACTGGGTGGCGTTCATTAGGCACGCCACTGCAAGTCGGAAACGGCGAGTGGGCCTGGCGACGCTTGCGACGCGCACGTACGGGGTGTTGGCGGCGCGGCGGCGCGCGGCACACCGTGAATACTGCGTCGTTACAGCGTGCGTCCCAGCCCCCTCTGTCACGGCCTAAGCCACAGCCGAGCCCAGCCCAGCCCAGCCCAGCCGAGCCGCCACGCCCTCCGAAAAAGACGTCTACTTTATCCCAGACATGTCCTTCCGTAGGCGCGCCATAGTTTGTCGGGCTGAGCCCCCGGCACGGCACGGCACGGCACGGCGCCGCGCAGTGCTTGGCAGTGTATATACAAGTACACTAAGCCATAAAACAGAATGCTCCCTTAGGTATTTAAAAGTCAGAGCGCATGCATCGCGAGGGCGGGACTCCCCCGGCCGCCCAGCCACGGCCCGGCCACCCCCCGCCCCCCGGCCTGCGCGCCCCGGCCGAACCGGGAGGGGGTTGGGCCCTTTAGAGGTGTATTCGACGGAAATGCGGTTTTAAAAATGGAGGGGATAGGTAGGCGGGTGGATTGGAGGGTTTACGCCGCGCCGGCCAAGCCGAAGGCCAAGCCGAGGGCCGAGCCTGAACCCTCGCAGGTTAAACACTCGGCCAACACACTGCGGGCAACCCAGGGCAACGCCGCCAGACCCGGCCAGACCGCTCACCTTTACGGACGGCTCACCTTTGCCGCAAACTCACACTCCCCCCCCCCCCTTTCGCGGCTTGCACCGGCAGTGGCTACACACTCAGCGCGCTGCACCTGGCTGCCTGCAGGCCGGGGCGGGGCGGGGCGGGCCTTGTAGTGTGGTGTTTAGGGAAACAGCTCATTTCGGGGGAGAGGCTGCGACCACTACGCCGGGATAAACTCGCCGCCGGGGCGGAAACCTCCAAACATGGAGGTTTCTTTTTTCCAGTGTGCTTTTTCCTCCGGTGCGCTTCTTTCACAGGAGTGCGCGCGCCGCGTGGCTCGGCGTGGCTCGGCGAGGCGCGCAGAGGGCAGAGAGGGCTGCCTGCCCTGCCCGGCGAGACGGCCGGAGCAGAACCCTCGCGCCAGCCAGCACCTGAAAATGGCCTTGTCGTTTCGGACACGTTCCAGGCATTTCAGGCCGGCGCGCCGCCAAGCCGTTGTGTGGGATGGTCGTTCCAGGAAGCCGAGGCCCCAAGGCCCGCAGCCCGCCACCGCCCGCCACCAGCGAATCGGAAGACGAAGAGAACGCCTTGCCCTCTCTCTCTCTCTCTCTCTCTCTCTCTCTCTCTCTCTCTCTCTCTCTCTCTCTCTCTCTCTCTCTCTCTCTCTCTCTCTCTCTCTCTCTCTCTCGGTTTTTCGTTAACCGTATCCGGTTTTTCGTTTACCGTATCCGGTTTTTGGTTTACCGTATACGGTTTTTGGTTTGCCGTATACGGTTTTTGGTTTGCCGTACACGGTTTTTGGATTGCCGGTTTTTTTGCAGTGCAAGACGCGGCGTTGCGTTTATGTGTCTGTGTGTGTGTTTGTGTGTGAGAGTGTTAGTGTGCGAGAGAGAGAGATAGAGAGAGAGGGAGTAAGACAGAGCGAGAGCGTGTGGGTCAAAGGGAAGGGTGATGATGTCGGGGCGAGGCGCGGCCCGTCGGCCTACGCGATGCAGCCCCGGCGAGGTTGACGATGAATACAAATGCCGACTGCGAAAAAGAGAAAGACAGGCGCAAGAAAGGTGGGGGGGGGGGGCGAGACCTCTCGTAGCCACACTGGCGGGATCCCCGAAACGAGTTTGTTTACCACCATCGGAAGTTTTAACTAGAGGGCTGCGGACGGGGACGTCAGTGGCTGCGGGCCGCCTCGCCCCGCCTCGCCCCGCCCCGCCTCGCCTCGCCCCGCCCCGCCCCGCCCCGCCCCGCCCCGCCCCGCCTCGGCGCGCAGCCTTTTGTAGTTTTGCAGTGGGTCGGCCGGGCCCTGGGCCGGGCCTGCTGCTGCTGTTTGTCTTTCCAGGATGGAGTACCCGGCCCGCCAACCGAGCAGCGCCAGTGTTGCCAACCGACTCGAAAATGAGGCAGACGGTCCTGCCAACCAAAACTCAAAAAAAAAAAAATGAAAAAAAAGGCATGTGTTTTGTTAATGGGAACCGACAACCGACTCAAAAGAACGGCGGCTGGTGCTGCCACCTGGTGGGTGGCGTGGCGGCGGTGACATTGACGTGTGTGCGTGTGTGTGTGTGTGTGTGTGTGTGTGTGTGTGTGTGTGTGTGTGTGTGTGTGTGTGTGTGTGTGTGTGTGTGTGTCCAACAGAACAGTGATTGTAACCGGACTCGCGTACTGACAGTTTTAACCCCCACCCCTCGCCCCGGCCCAGGCCATGGCGCCTACTATCGAACAACCATTTCTGTGCTAACGAAGTGAACGCATAAAATTTTATGGCATAATTCGACTGGCTCCGCCCCCCAGGCGGGCAGGCAGCCTCTTCCCGCGTGTCTTTCGCTCTGCTCGCCGTCGCCGGGTCGAAATCCGACCAGATCTCGCGAATCACTGCCGGGGCGTCGGCGACCTCCGCGGAGTGCGGCGCTTTAGAGTGTACGGAACGCACTTCCAGGGATTTTCCAATTTATTCTCGGCAGTGTCCAAGTCGAAGTCAATCCCACCGCGCGGGCGTGCCCACCTCGCTCGACCCCGCCAAGGCCACGGAATACCAATGACATTCTTTCCATTTTTTTTCCTTTTTTTCTATTTTTTGCGGGTGTCGGGTGTCCGGCGGCGGCACACCGTTATTTCCATATTTTTGCCTGGGCAAGCCAGCAGGCAAGGCGGCAGGCAAGGCGGCCAACAGGTGCCGCAGCGATTCGGGCTCGGCGCTCCGCCCCGCCAGCCAGGCAGCCAGGCAGCCAGGCACTGCAGTGCAGGATGCGCGTCTCGAGGCGCCATTACAAACCGATCGGCCGGGCAGGGTTCCGGGTTCGCCTCCCGGCGGAGCGGGAAAGGGAAAGCCGAGGAGACTGCACTGGTGGCTTGGCGGAGACACACAGTGGGCCAGAAGACCGGTCAAAATCCCGGACGCGTTTTGAGCTCCAGAGTCGCTGAATGGCACTCGAACCGAACGTGTGACCCCACCAATGGATTGCTCTCCGAACGAGGAATCCATTGGTGGGGTCACACGTTTGGTTCGAGTCCCGCTTAGCGACTCTGGAGCTCAAAACGCGTCCAGAGTTTTGGCCGCCTCCGCCGGTCTTCTGGCCCACTGTGGAGGCGTTCGATCGAGTCGCCACGCTGTAATCCCCAGGCGGCGCTGCGCGGCGCTGGCTTTGGCCCGGACTGTACCGGCCGGCCGCGCCGCGTGGCCGGAACGACGCCGACCTTAGCAGTGTGCTGGCTGCTCACCGCGCACCGCGCCAGCACCGCGCCACTGGCTGCATGCGGAAGCGATGCGGGAGCGAAAAATAAGAATATAAAAGCAGAGGAAAACGGCGGAGAAATGGAAAGAAGAGAAATCTAAGACTGCAGCTCTTAGAAATTCGGAAACGGAAAGCAGCACAGGTTCTCCTTGAGAGGCGCCTGGGAGGTAGGCAACGCGAGAGCTTCCCTGCTCCACGGCACTGCCCACCTCGCAGGCGTTCCCCGCTCAGCGCCACGCAGCGCCACCAGGAAGACAAAAAAAAGGGTCCAGAATGGCGGCGGCGCGAACCATCGCCGCGTCGCCACATGGCGCAAAGACTTTATGCAGCCGTAAAAACGGGCCGTGCGTGATTGGCAAGGCGGCGACATGCATAAATAAAAGCACGTGGCGGGCGTTCATTTAATCGCCGGGGAGGGGAGGGAGTCACCACACTGCAGCGGCGCAGCGCACAGTGGGCCGGAAGGCCGGCGGAGGCGGCCGAAACCCTAGACGCGTTTTGAGCGCCAGATTCGCTAAGCAGGACTCGAAGCGAACGTGTGACCCCACCAATGGATTCCTCGTTCGGAGAGCAATCCATTGGTGGGGTCACACGTTCGGTTCGAGACCTGTAAAGCGACTCTGGAGCTCAAAACGCGTCCGGGATTTTGACCGCCCCCACCGGTCTTCTGGCCCACTGCGCAACGCGGACGGGACACGGCTTCGCCAAGAACTTTGATAGAAGAGGCAAAACCGAGACGGCGTGTCCTTTTTACGGCGGGACGGTGCAATCTAACTCCCCCCTCCCCCTTTCCCCGTGCCTGCACCGTAAAAGACGGCAGCGCGTCGGCCAAAATGAGCAGTGGTCTGGACGGTCTTGACGGTGTCCACGACGTGTCCGTGCCGTGCCCTGCCTCATTTAGCGGGCCTGCTCCGCCTGCTGGTACACTGGTTTACAGCCGAGGCGCCGTGGAGGCACCAAGGCCACGCCGAGCAAAGGCGTCGTATTTACATCCGTAATTCGTCGGAAGACCTCGCGTCCTTCAATTCATTTTTCCTCTTTTTTTACGCCGCGGACCCTCGGCTGTGGACAACCAGTACACTGGCAAGCTCACCTCAATGTACTTCCGAGTCCCCGCGGCGCTACCCCACGCGCGAGTGACTTGCCAACGCGCCGCAGCGCAGCGACGGACGGGTTGGGTTCAACTCTCTTTGCACTTTTTTAGATATTTTTTTATTGGTCCTTTTGGAGGCGACTTTGACGGGCGCTCTCCAGCGGCAGCGTTGAAGCTGCGGCGCGGCACAGTGGGCCAGAAGACCGGTGGAGGCGGCCAAAACTCTAGACGCGTTTTGAGCTCCAGAGTCGCTGAATGGGACTCGAACCAAGCGTGTGACCCCACCGATGGATTGCTGTCCGAACGAGAAATCCATCGGAGGGGTCACACGTTCGGTTCGAGTTCAGTTCAGCGACTCTGGAGCTCAAAACGCGTCTGGAGTTTTGGCCGCCGCCACCGGTCTTCTGGCCCACTGTGCGCGGCGCTGCCCGGGGATCTCGTGGTCCCCGCCCGGCCCCCACTGTTGTCCCTGGTCCCCTAATTACTGAAGAGCTGGTGGCGAGGCACCGAAATGCAGCGGAGTTACAGCGCGCCATGCTTTCGCTTTACAGCCTTTGCAATTAAACGCGAGGTGGCAGGTGGGCCGGGATGAATAGAAAACAGCGGCTCATAAAAACGGCTCGAAACAATCCCATCTGCAGGTGGGCCGGTGCTAAAGCAAGGCCCATTAAAGTCACAATTTCCCCCGTACAAAGCGTCTATAAATGCCGTCCTTCTCGGAGCGGCGGGATTTCCTGCCACTGTAGGACGCCCCTCTTATAACTGACGAAAAAAACAGGGTCGCTAAATGGGACTCGAACCGACCGTGTGACCCCACCAATGGATTGCTCTCCGGACGAGGAATCCATTGGTGGGGTCACACGTTCGGTTCGAGTGCTGTTTAGCGACTCTGGAGCTCAAAACGCGTCTAGAATTTTGGCCGCCTGCGCCGGTGGCCCACTGCGCGCCGCGCCCCGCCCCGCCCCGCCCCGCCCGGCCACGCCCTAGCGACGGAAACGCACTATGCCGCCACACCTTAGCGTTTCCTTACTGCGCCCCTTTCCGCCAATTTCATTTCCGGTTTCGATTGCCGGTGCGGCCAGGCCATTAAAATCGGTGTGAACTATCCCATCTGGCGGGGCGGGGCGGGGCGGGGCGGGGCGGGGCGGGGCGCCCTGCTTGTCGTGCCCGCCGAGCACGCCGACTGGCCGGGAATTAGATGGCGCGGAATCACGCAGAAAGCGGCAGGGAGGCTCTGCGCGCTCTGCGTGCGGAAACAGTCTGGCCGCCTGACTGTCTGTCTGCCCTGTTTTACCCGTCTGTCTTGTCTGCTCCCTCTTACCTGAGTGCACTGTTTTACCGGCCCGCCCTGTTTTACCTGTCTGCCTGTGCGCTTTTTCATCTTGTCCTCGCCATTCATTTCAACCCTCTGGTCCGTGGCGCGCCTTCGCCAGCCGGTAAAAACGGGCGAGACTTTGGAAACGCGATGGCAGCTCTGCGATTGGTCGATCGGTCGATTAATCGAAGTGACGCTGTCTTGCGACCGCGGCGCTGCGGCGGACCGCGCGCGCCACCCGCGGCGAAATTCAATACGCCAATAAAAGAATCACTTTGACACCTTCCCTGGGACTCGGTGCAACCGGTCCGCCTCGGGGAGGACGGAGAACCGCCGAATAAGTTTGTTTTGTTTTTGTTTTTTTGGTCGTTGGGCGGTATCGATGAATATGGACGGGGCGAGGCGTCCAGGGCGTCTTCCGGCCGCCCAGGTCGCACCTGCGGGAAACGGCCGAGGCATTAAAAACTTTGCTAATTAATAAACCAATCTGTTTTCATTTATACGACCGCGGAGTCGCGTGCGCCGCCCGTTCGCGGTGTCGCCGCGGGGCGGGGCGGGGCGGGGCGGGGCGGGGCACAAAGAAAGGAGAGTGCAGTCATTAAGGTCCTCTGCGTAAAACGGCCGCTCGATGCTTTGTCATCGTTTTTTGTTGTTGTTGTTTTCTCTGTTGTGTTGGTATCGACGTAGATGACGCGATTAACCACAATAACCAACCTCAGTAGTAAAGCGGTCCGCTTAGCGCGCTCCGTCTTTTTCCGGGTCGGTACCCTCCTTCCCCCTCCCTCCCCCTCCCTCCCCCTCCCTCCCCTTATCGCCCCGGCAGCCGGCTAGCGCAGTCTCTGTCGCTCTTCCACGACTCGGTGCGACTTTGTTTCGCGTTCGGTGCGCTGACACTGCACATCAGTCTCCAGTGTAGCGGAGCGAGCGTGGCAGCGCTGGCCGGCGCATGGAAATGCCTTCAAAATCAACTTTTTCTTGAAAGTTAATAATTTTTTTCTTGAAATTTTTTTACTTTTTAGCAGATGATACCTTCACACTTGAAACATACTTAAAACTACTATACACATGAAGGTGTCAGCGTGCTTTTACTCTCGAGTCCAGAAACGAAGCGCGTATCCCAAACAATATAATAGGGGCTGGCTGCCGGGGCGGGCTGGTGCGTGTGGCTGGCTGGCTGGCAATGAGGCGCAGCCTGCGCGGAATTCGACAATCCCTCCACGGTACAGCGCCAGCGGCACCGGGCCTAAACAATGGCAACCCCTCCTCGCTCGCGACGGCCTGCCACGGCCTGCGCGCAACATTGACAATCCCTCCCCGCCTCGGGCCTGAATCGGCTAACGATCATACCTGGTCCAGCCTATCAAGTTCAAGTTCAAGTGCCACGGCGCGGAATATCGCGCAACAATGCCTCCCGATTCGGCCCGGCCCGGGGCACTCGGGCCAGCTCGGGCTCGGCGGCGGGCGGTGCAGGCCACAGCTCGGCACGGCTAGTACCAAAGTACCAACACCGGCCACCTCGCTCGGGTCTATATATTTTGTTTCATACACAATTTTAATTACTATCTTTGGAATGAGCCCGCATACTACCCCGTACAAGGAAACCGAACGAGTATTGACTGAGAAATTTGAAAGGGAAAAGAAAAAAAATTTGAACTCTACACCCCCTCCCCAGTCTTAATGGGGAGGCCTCCTGCTTTACTTCGGTGTTCGGGATGGGAACCGGTGCTATCAGGTACCTGGGGTTAATCCCGTCAGCGACCCAAGCGTTCGCCGGGGGACCCAGTAGGACCCCAAAGCTCAGGCAGCTGGGTGAGAGCACCCAGTACGAAGCTCTTTGAGGGGCGGGACGTAGAGTGAGACGACAGAGAGACAGAGAGAGACTCAGACAGAGAAGAGGTTTGGTGGGAGCTTCTTGTTTTCGTAGGGTTGGTTGTGTACCCCATGGTACCCCCACTGTCCGGCGCTCCCGTACCGAACATACAGCGTTTTAGGCCAGCTTCAAAGGACTTATCATCGCCTCCCCGACGAGTCAAGGAGGCACCACCCGCAACCACACACCGGATGGTCTGGATTGATGGATCAAATACTCCATCGCTCCAGTGCCGAGGCCAACCGGCCGAAGCGGATTGCTTTTTAGACACCCACAGCGGAGTGGCCAGGTGAATGTGACACTGACCACTACGCTATCACGCTTGTACGTCTGGCAGCGTGTTGGACGACGGGTTTGAGTTGCACTGGGAGGAAGGCGTTCGAAAAATGTAATGAAATGATGGGATTCGATCCCCGGACCCCGCCATCGGGATCAGACGACTTTACGCTCTTGGCCACCACGGCCCATGATGAGGGGACCGGCGTGAGGTGGGTTCTTGACGCAACAGGACTCGACCGACCCGGTCAAAATTTCGCAAGAAGGTGGGGGAGTCGAACCGCCGACCCTAGCACTCAGAACCGACGCCTCTACTCCCTGGACCACCACGTCCCACGCTCGGAGTGGGCTCACGTTTACGTGTTTCAACCGCACTGGGTGAGGCAGTAAAATTAAATGGAAATATTTGTTAGGAGTCGAACCTCCGGCATGTGGGTCTGATGCACACGGCTCCGCTCTCATGGCCCCACCCTTAGGATAGTAAGTCGAAAAAACGTATGTGACGCTGGTATTCGAACGCCCGCCTGCGGTAACTCGTTCCCACGTCTCTAACCTCTCGGCTATCACAGCAGTTGTGCAACGCGACGGATCATCTGCTTTCATTAACGTTCGTTGAATGAGATTTTTTTTAATTTTTTAAAAAAATTGTTGTTAATTTTTTTTTCAATTTTTTTTTTTTTTTTTTGGGTACAGTGCACTTGCGAGTACGGCGGCTTCGCAGCGAGCTGGGTCGCTGGAAGGCCGCTATCACGCACGCCGTTAGCTCAGGTGTGACGGTCCCGCTTCACCTTGTCGATAACGCTGATTGTAACTTCCAGCGGCACCGCCTCGCTGGAGTCGGGAATGCGGCGGCGCTGTCTCTCTGTCTCTCTCGCACGCACGGGGCGCTCCGCCGGGCAGCGAGAGAGACAGCACTAATCCGATTCTTGAGAGTCCACTCGCTGCCGCGGACGCGCTGGACCGGAAAATTGGTGAAAAATCCTCGTCTTTCTTTCCCTCTCTCTCTCTCCCCCCTCCCATGACGCAGCCCGGTACGTCTAAATAAAACGTGACTGTGCCGTAAAGTGGGGGGCTGGCTGCAGCTCTGGTGCAATGGGGTTGACATTAGTTGACAAAGGAGAGGGGGAGCGAGTTTCATACTGCGGGTTTGCATGTCCAGGCCCGGGGCCCACAGTGGGCCAGAAGACCGGTGGAGGCGGCCAAAACTCTGGACGCGTTTTGAGCTCCAGAGTCGCTAAACAGGGCTTGAACGAAACATGTGACCCTACCATTTGGATTTCTCGTTCAGAGAGCAAACCATTGGTGGGGTCACACGTTTGGCTCGAATCCTGTTTAGCGACTCTGGAGCTCGAAATGCGTTTTAAGTTTTGGCCGCTTCCACTGGTCTTCTGGCCCACTGTGCGTCCCCTGCTTCGGCGGGGCCCCTGGCGGGGCCCTCGGGGGCTCGGGGGCCTCTAAGGCCTTCGCGGCGGCGTCGTGTCTTCGCCACCAAACAGTAACTTGCTGAAATAGGGGGCCGGGACACGCCACTGCTAGTCTAAGCGCGCCCACCCGCACCGCGCCGCACCGCGCACCGACTCCCGGCCTGGTGCTCCTGTTCCGAGTCGCGCAGTGCGCGCAGTGCGGGGGATTTGAACCCGCGACCCGCGAAGAGGCGCGCAAGGGTCGCAGCCAAACAAAGCGACTCATTTTTTGTCCCGTTTTTCTACTGTAGAGCGAAGGGGTCTCGTATTTAGACAAGTCATGAAAGGGGTGGGGGTTGAAAATCTGCCGCGGGCTTCGGGGAAGTCCCAGTCAGGCATGACGTTGACGCTGGCAGCACCAAGGCAGCACCGCGTAACAACACGACCCCAATCAACGCACTGCGGTCTGGACTGCGGTTCCCTCACAGGAACCACACCAAATTTCCGATTACTACATGTTATCCCTTTTTTGTGTCGTTTTCATTTCACGTTTTCGTTGCGTCGCGGGAAAAATTTGGCCACTTATGTGGCAACACTGCAGACGAGGCGTCCTCGTGGACGCCATCAGCGCGAGGTGCTCCATAAATCCCATTCGGTATCAGTTTCATGAAGGAAACGCGAGCAAATCGCTTAGAAGCGCCCCGCCCCGCCCCGCACTACGCATGCAGTCGGCGAGGGGAAAAAAGCAGCGCGCGGGAAAAAGCGCCATTCAAGAGTCCAGTTAATTTAACGGCAAATTTACGAGTCGACGCTTAAACGGAATATTCTTTCGCCCCGCTGAGCTATCAGCGAAAAACAACACTGTCGTCGGGACGAATGGCAGCTCAGAGAGAGAGAGAGAGAGAGAGAGAGAGAGAGAGAGAGAGAGAGAGAGAGAGAGAGAGAGAGAGAGCGCTTGATAGGCTGAGTCAGTATTATCTAAGTCATAAAGCACGGTCGTCTTTAACCAGTCGGAAGGGATGGCATAGAATTAGATCTTTTATTGAACGTCGTAACGCAAGCGGGCCTTGCCGGGGCTTGCCGGGGCCTCGGCCGGCAGTGTAGGCAATCCCCGGACTGCAGTGCGCGCAGATCCCGCGCCCCGAGGCTCAAAGGGCCTGCTCAAGCGGACACGGAGTACGGAGTGCGGAGTCGTGGCCGCCAGGCCGATACAGAGCCCACTCTGTGACTCTGGCTCGGTGTGGCCCGGCGCTGTGCTCCTCAAATGGGATTCGAATGGGGCTCGTGACGGCACACAGTGGGCCAGAAGACTGGTGCAGGCGGACGAAAAGCCCAGATGCGCTTTGAGCTCCAGAGTCGCTAAACAGGGCTCGAAACGAGCGTGTGACCCCACCAACGGATTCCTCGTTCGGAGAGCAATCCATTGGTGGGGTCACACGTTCGGCTCGAGTCCCATGGGGAGACTCTGGAGCTCAAAACGCGTCTGGAATTTTTGCCGCCTCCACCAGTGGACCCCCCGTGCTGATCCACGGGTACCATCACGTCAATGGTTCCGACACTTTTTCAAGATAGCACTGCCCACTCAGCTCTTCAGCCGGGCGACTCCGAGTCTTCTCGCCGTCTCGCTCGCACCCCTACGCGGCGGCCCGTGAGTGCGAGAGAGGCGGGGCGCATTCAAAAGCTGACGACGAGGGCGCCGTTGTGTACACTGTAGGCCAGTGGTGGCGGGCCATGGCGGGCCGGGTGCCGCGTTGGGTTATCGCAGTGGAAAGACATCGCCAGCATTTTCCACCCCATAAAAGGTGGCGGGAAGGGATGAGAAAACTCCCGGCCCCCGCGCCACGCACCGCGCGAGCCCCATTTTTCAGCTCACACTGTCCGTCTCTGTGACTGTCTGTCTGTCCGTCTGTCTGTCTGTCTGTCAGCCGCTGGTTGTTTTGTCACTTGGCCAAATTCACGCGCGCGACCTGACACACACTCAAACGCCCCGCACAGTGGGCCGGAGGACCGGTGGAGGCGGCCAAAACTCTAAACGCGTTTTGAGCTCCAGAGTCGTTGAATGGGACTCTGGAGCTCAAAACGCGTTTAGAGTTTTGGCGGCCTCCACCGATCTCCTAGCAAATCCACTGTGCCGCACTCGCTCGTACTCACCCAAACACGCCCACAATCATAGAATATCTGCTTTCTCTTTCTCTCGCGCACGGACAGACGGTCGGCCGGGAACACACAACGCCCAGGCCTCTATCCAATCCAGCCTCAATTTTCCCCCTGGCCCCTAAACGTACGAATTCAACGCAAACGCCACGCGGCCGCTACACGCCCCGCCAGTTCCGCCGGAAGTAGCCTAGGTGTGTGCATGAGTGCGTCTGTGTGTGTGTGCGTAAGTGCGTGTCTGTGTGCACGCCCACGTGAGTGGAGCAGGGAAGGGGGAACTGGCCGTAAGTGTAGGTAGGTGGGTATTGTGTACGTGGCGTAAACAGCCTGAAAGCTAACGCCCGGTACGTAGTCTCGTACAGCCCCCCCCCCCCCCGCCACCTTTCATGCCTGGACTGCCCGTCCACCTCCAGCAACAGTCGAAGCGGACTCGATTCGATACTCGTTTCATGCAAAATTCCCCCCTCGGCTGGCCTCGGCGCACCTACAGGCACCTGCGCGACGAATCGCATACGGTTTCTCATCCAACAGAGTGGCGGTCGGGCCAGCGCGCCTGCAATGCAAAACGCCAAGCAAGTCAAAGGGCACTCGCAAAAAAAGAAAAAAAAACTGGTGAAGTGCCTTGGACAGAGGGAGTAGTGTGGCCCCCGCAATTGGTTTTAAAAATTCACACCGTTTTCGTGCCTCTAAAAAAACAAATGGCGGCCTTCCGTCTGTGGGGACGCGTTTACGGCTCCGCGGGTTCGAACACCACTAGAGGCGCGTGTTTCCGCAGCGTTTTTTTTTTTTTCGTCTTCCCCGAAATTGCGGCCAGGTTGTTGCGTCCATCCAAATTGGTCGGAATTGCGATGCAGTCGTGTTGACTCGCCGCCCCGCACGGCCCCGCCTCTCCCGAGTCGCTCCTTTAATAAATAATACAGAGATAACGAAAAGGGGTGGAAGGGGCAGCGAGAGGGGCTGCGAGAGGGGCGTCCCGGCCCGGCCCGACCGGAATATCAAATCCAGACTCTCTTAAAATTAGTCACGTGTTTCGCCCCATCCCTGTCCCACTCCGCGTCCCGCCCGAAACTCCAGACGCGTTTTGAGCTCCAGAGTCGCTAAATGGGACTCGAACCGAACGTGTGACCCACCAATAGATTGCTCGTTCGGAGAGCAATCCATTGGTGGGGTCACACGTTACGTTCGAGTTCCATTTAACGCCTCTGGAGCTCAAAACGCGTCGAAACGGGCAGCGCCACAGGGTGCCTCGCTGTGCCTCGCTGCCGCGTTCCTTCGGCACTACTGCCCCACCTGTGACAGGCCAGACAGGCGGACAGGGGGAACGGGGCGCCTGAAATGATTGAAGGATTACATCCGCATACCTGTGGCCTGCCTGTGGCCCATCCCCGGCGCCTGCCCGCCTGCAGCCCAGTGCAGCGGACCGCCCTCGGCCGTCACAAGCGCCCCCCCCCCCCCTCCCTCTCTCTCTCTCCTCTCTCTCTCTCTCTCTCTCTCCTCTCTCTCTCTCTCCTCTCTCGCCGCGGATTTGGCACGACCCAGAGACGCAGATTCCTCGCGGAGAGGCGGCGACTCCAGACAGAGCCTCTCGTCTCGCTCGCACCCCCACGCCACTGCGGGGAGCCCCGCGAGTGCGAGAGAGACAGCCAACGAGCTGCTGGCCGAGGCGGGCGTAATGCGGGTAATGGGGGCTCCTTGATTAGTTTCGGCGCCAACTTGACCGAGTCGCATCGTTCCGCATTGGCACCCCCTCTACCCCCCCCCTCTCTCTCTCTCTCTCCTCTCTCTGTGGCCGCACAAGTAGTTGGCTCCCACAAAACGGTGCCGGCTGGACCGCCGTGGTTTGGGGAGGCCCAAGACCACAGCTAGATTGGACGCATTGGCCGGGCCTCCCAAAGGCAGCCATTTTGAATTTTTCGACTTTTTGACCACAGCTACATTGGACGTAATTTTATTTTTTTCAATTTTTTTCCGCACATAGGGGGGAAGCTCGTTTCTCTCTTTCTCTCTCCCGTTGAAACTCCTGCACAACGCGATCAAGACCTTTACCCTGACGGCAGCCCGGTGGGCGGCAAGGGCTCTGTCTCTCTCGCGTCGACGACGCCCCACGGAGAGAGAGAGAGAGAGAGAGAGAGAGAGAGAGAGAGAGAGAGAGAGAGAGAGAGAGAGACGGGCTGACGAGCTGCCAATTAGCCAGGATTAAGGTCGACGGGCAGGTGAGCTTGGCCGGTGCAGGCGCTGCAGGCGCAGCAGGCATAGGCAGCATGCACTCAGTGCTCACTTCCAAGTGTAGGCGCCGGCGGATGGGAGGGGAGAGACCCCGAGGGGGCGGCCTGGGTGGAGCTGTTGGGTCGAGCGAATGTCACATCGCATCAGACGAAGCCTTCCCGTGGCTGCGGGCTCGGCCACCGCGAGCACACACACGCACAGCGACTCGCACGCACACACACGCGCGCACACACACACACACAGACACAGACGAGCGCGCGCCAGCCCCGAGCACTCTAACCCACCCCAAGACTTGCATTACCCACACGCCCTCCCCCACCCCCTCCCCATTATGGCGACACCCCACTGCCAATTCTATACCCCATTCCACCAAACAATGCCCCCTTCCCTCCGCCTTGCTGGCCTTGCTGTACACGATTGATACACGGCCGTTAACGTCAATGGCGAACGAGAACCACCGCGGGGGCACGGCACCGTCAGGGCACGGCCACCCTGCCGGGGCCCGGCAGCCACACCGTAAGCAAATCTAGGCCAGAAGACTGGTGGAGGCGGCCGAAACTCCAGACGCGTTTTGAGCTCCAGAGTCGCTAAATGGGACTCGAACCGAACGTGTGACCCCGCCAATGGGTTGCTCGTTCGGAGAGCAGTCCATTGGTGGGGTCACACGTTCGGTTCGGCCCGTCCGGCGAGCATGATCGCCCCAACTGCGTGGCTCCTCCCCGCCAGTCGAGGTCCTTTCTTTCGGCAAGGTGCGCTGCTTTGACGCCGTCGGCACACTGGGACAAGAAAGGGGTGGGGGATCCAAGGCGGGGCGGCGGAAGGGGTTGAGTTATGCAAAAAGAGACGGCGCTGCCTCTGTCTCTCTCTCCGCCGCGGAAGAACCGTGCGCGCATTCAAATGGGGTACACACCGCGCCGCACCGCGCCGCACCGCGCGCCGCGGATTCGATACGCATTTCCATATCGAGGAAACGCAATATTGTCGCGAGTCCTAGCCAGTGCCTCCGTCGCGCTGTCGCTCTGTCTCTCTCGCGCTCGCGGGGCGGCCCGCGGGGCCCGGGGCGGCCCGCAGGGGGTGCGAGAGAGACAGAGACACGAAGCACGGTATGTACGGCGGGCCGGGCGGGCCCGTCTGGTGGCGCTCAACAATCACACCCCGGTTAAAACAACAAAGTGCACAGAGGCAGCGCCCCCGCCTGTCTGTCTGTCTGTCTGCCTGTCTGCCTGTCTGTCTGTCTGCCTGCTCGTCCGTCCGTCCGTCTGCCGTCCCTTCGAGCCCCGCAACAGGACCCACTCTAATTTGAAACAGCGAACGCCATTCGGAGCTGCAAACACGCCTTGCTGCGCCACTATTTGAATTCGCACCAATTTGG
Source organism: Thrips palmi (assembly GCF_012932325.1). Lineage (NCBI taxonomy): Eukaryota > Metazoa > Arthropoda > Insecta > Thysanoptera > Thripidae > Thrips > Thrips palmi. The sequence continues at coordinate 4,550,032 of NW_023144630.1, read as the reverse complement.
CGGGGAGCGGGGAAATTTCTAGTGGGGTGGCGGTGGGGTAGCGTCGGCAAGGTGAGGGGCATAAGGATCAGACGGGGTGTTTGGGGGTTGTAAAGGGGGAACCGCGTCCCGTGCACAGTGGGCCAGAAGACCGGTGGAGGCGGACAAACGTCCAGGTCCGTTTTGAGCTCCAGAGTCGCTAAATGGGACTCGAACCGAACGTGTGAGCCCACCAATGGATTGCTCCACGGACGAGGAATCCATTGGTGGGGTCACACGTTCGGTTCGAGTCCTGCTTAGCGACTCTGGAGTTTAACACGTCTGGGATTTCAGCCGCCTCCACCAGTCTTCTGGCCCACTGTGCGGTGTGAACGAGGGGGGAGGGGGCTCGGAGTAAGTGAGAATAGTCTCTCTGCGCCGTGAATATTGACTTGGCGGCCGGAGAGCGGACATAAAATGAGGTAAAAAATGGTGGGCCCCTCGTGCAGCCTCGCTGGCACCATGGAATAGGGCCCTACTGGAATGGCGACCGTTCGCTCCGGCCTGAAGCTCACTGCGTAGGTACTGGGCCACTGCCTTCTGCGCGACGGCCGAACGGCCCGGGGGTATGGGGGCTGGGTGGGGAAGGGCGGGGGTGCGCGCGTCCTGCGCGCCAGGACGTGTTTACACAGAGACGGACGCTATGGACGGCCCTAGACGGCCTGCAAGAACGCGAAATAATCACATAATCATGAATGTGATGTTGATGTAACTGTGATTTCTGTGATATTTGTGATAATTTGTCGGTCATTTCGACGTCAGTTCGTCGGTTTGTGGCTGTTTCGTGTTCTTGTAGCTAGTTTGGGGGGACGCGATAGGGTTTACTGAATGACTGACTTTGAATGAATGACGGAAAGACAATTAATATCTCTATGGAGGACTTTGACGAACTCAACGACTCTGGTAACACAAATGTTTGGGAGGACATTAGCTTTTTCGACGACTTGGATGACCTTGATACGGTGACTGTAGAAGTGGCGACGGACGCTACTGACTCTACGCCCCAACGACAAAGAAAACCAAGGAAACCAAGGCCATCTTTAAATATTAAGTGCGGTCGCTGCCCTGCGTCTCGTCACAAATTTGCGACGGTCTCAGGGTATGCTGAGCATCTGAAGAGCCATGCCTGGGATGGTATGTATCAGAGCGATGTCAGGAACCCTTCAACACACATTCCTTATGTCTTCATTTCATGTTCTGAATCTGTATTTCAGATATCAAGAGTCGGTTGGCAAGTGAAGAGACCTTCTGTGGCTGGGCCAGAGAATTGGGACCCAAGGCTCTGAAGGACTTGGGGGCCCAACCAAGGACATCAACGGGCTTTGGCCCAGCCACAACATCATTCATTGAAGGAATTGACTGCCACAGTCAAGAATGGGCACAATTTATAGACTTTGTGAGTGAAAACCTAGTGCGCCCCATCCACAAATACATCTCACTGCTTCCATCCCACCTTCTGGAGAAGTCCCAGTCCAGTGTGCTCCGCTTTCTGGCAAATGCAGACACCAGGGCTCAGGCGCATTTCCTCCTGAGCCGTTGCCACTCGGAGGAAACCCCTGCAGTGGTGGTGTCTGTCGTTTGCCAGAAAGTTGTGTTTCGTGTAGTGGAGCTCACTGTAGCGCAACATGTGAAGAGGATGAAAGACAGTGCCAGCACCCGCAGAGCCATCAGCAGGATCACCGGGCGAGTCATCAAGGTGATCCACCACTGTGGTGGGTCTGTGGTAAAAGGGTTGCTGCGCAAGTGCTTCAGGTACCGTCATGATCCATGGTGGAACCAAGTTACCGAGGTTGTGAGAGGTAACTTTATCCCTGGTGCTTCCGAAAGTCCCTTGGAGGGTGGGGCCAGTGAGTGGACGGATGTACTCAACAGGGGCGGTCTTACTCTGATAAGTAAGAACGCCCTTGCATTCTTCAAGTCTCTGGCAGAAATTCTTGGCGACATGGAGAAGCAGGACAGAATTGCCTCCCATGTTCAGCTCATTCAGGCAGTGTACAAGAGCCAAGATGCTATGAAGAAATGGGACGAGCTGTGCCAAGGAAGTCTCCCTCACAAGGACTCATTACATCTCATGGTTCTTGTGAGTAGAGGCTTCTGCAACACTTTCTCCAGAGGCGTCATCAGGAAGCGGCTCAACAAGACCAAGAAGTTCACATCCGTCCCCCTGCGCCCCAGAATGGCCAGGTAACTTTTTTTTTCCACCATGTATTGTGAGTTCCTCAACATTATTATTTAAATTCGTATTTGTCACGGTATCTGTAAGTTCCTCAATATTTTTTTTTTTTATAATTTAGTATTTAACCAAACTTTAGTGCCAATGAGTTGTTAAGGATTTGACTGAACTGTTGTGATTCTCTAGTGTAGGTGTTACGTACATAGTTCAGTAGTGATCATGTTACTATTAGTATTTTAGTATTGTTAGTGATAACAATTGTTTTTAACGATTCTATGGATGTTACTACTTTTAAGAATTTGACTGAACCTGAAAATTATGGTCACATGTTGTTCAGTGATGCATTCCCGTAAATGCTACCAAAGATACTGAAAAAGCGCGTTTGTGTTAGAGGGATGTCCCAAGCAATACTGAGGCTCCAGGATTTATCACATGCACATGCACATGATAATCTGGATCAGCCTGCAGAAATTGTGAGGACCCCTCGATTAGATTTGTGTTATGTTCATGTGATAAGTGCTGTGACGCTGTAATGTTTGTGATAAATCTTGTGATGCTGATGTGTGTTGAGTATACTGTAGTAATTCGTAGGAAGATGTTTTCAGTCTGTATTATTCATATTATTCATATTTGCGTCCTTTGTTTAATGTGATACCACACACAAATAAACTTGTTTTCAAGTTAAGTGAATATCCATTCTGATGTCAAATAACATCACTTATCAGTTAAGATTCTGAATTTTTATTAGTAAGTTAAGTGCTGCAAGTAGATATACTTTGCTAGTCTTTATCAAACGGGTCTTATGAAAGAAGAAAATAAATGATTTTTATACATATCTATCGTGCTTTTATTGAGTTTAACAGAGTGCTCCACAAAACATTCAATCTGAAAACATAAACGGATACTTTTCAGCAAGGCAGCGTTTAGTGTTGTGTCTTGGCTTCTTTTCCATTGGAGTGGAAAGCACAGACATTCCTTCAGAAGAAGTAGCCAGAGTGTTTCCACGTTTCCTCTTGAAACCTGTTTCACCAACTATATGAATGGAGTTCATATTTCTTAGGAAAGTGTCTGCATTGGGGTTTCTATTTCCACCTCCCATGGCACGCTGATGGCTAAAATATTGCTCCAATGGATCTTGACAAAATACTCGAGCCATAACATATTTTTGGCCACTAGCTAAAAGAAATCGAGTGCAGCCAATAAATGCATGAATAGTGCGCTCAATACCCTCTTGGGTTTGCCAACTCAACTGTCTTGCACTGCACTCTTCATCTTTCTTCTGGAGATGGATAGTTGCTGCACGAGCGTCCTCTTTCCATTCCTTCAGATATTTCAAGAAATCCAGAAGCTCCGTGAACCTGGGGTCAAAGTGATTGTCATACCTCGCCAGATTTTTGTTGCGTGTCTTCATTTCTTGATCAGAATGTGCTCCATTAAGCATATCAAAGAAATCGTTCACCTTCTTGATGAAAATTGCAGTCTCTTCACAATCTTTGTATCCAAGAATGCCAATCATTTTTGAAACGGTGTCACTCATAACTTGGGCTGCTAAAGGGACCCTCATTCTCGAATAGGAGTCTGGATATACATTTTGTTGGTTTAACTTGTAGCCAAAGGTCCAGGTTTCATCCTTTTCTTCCATGAACATGCGCACAATAGTATCCCATGTAATGATCTGCCCATTCTTCATCAGAAGGCGAGTCTTTGCTGGATGTATGCCGGAGCTCATGAAGTTGTTCCGAATACATTTCAACAAATGAGGAACATCATTGAAGAAGTACAAAGTCCTTCCTTCAGCAGAGCAAAAGTTGACTGTGTCAAATACAATTCCATTTTCATTTGTAGTCACTGGTACATGCATCTGATAAAATGCCCTATTAACTGTATTACCATCTGAAATAAGAGCAACAACGGCAACACCAGCTAATTCTAAGTTGCCAATGACATCCCAAGTTCTCTCATACAATTGCTCCTTGGTCAACTTTTTGGTAGGATATGAAGCCACAGCTTCCTTCACCCCAGATGCAGTCCCTTTGATCATGTAGGTCAACATGTGATCTGCAATTGGAGGAGTGCATTCTACTTCTTTTTCACCTTCCAGCTGCCTTTGCAGTTCATTCATTTCCTTTGAGACTTCGCTCAAATGGGCATAGCCAAATAGTTCCCCAGTTTCCTTTGAATATACCAGATTCTGAGAGGTTGTCATCTCATCAAACATTAGAACATGAAACTTTTGGTAGGATTCCTTCAGCTCACTTACTTTCTTTGAAATATCCTCTAAAATCTTTGCATTGGTACCAGTTTCAGGCTTGTAAACTGATGAGTAATCAAAGAGTGTTCGAACACAGGGTAAAGCTATCATTCCACTTTGTCTTGCAGCATCATATGCAGCAGGGGATATGCTTTTCAGGTGCAGTGCAAAACGTATCATCATGGGGTGCCACCTCATGCCTGTCTTGCTCTTCACAGCAGAAGCTCGCATTTGCTGCTCTAAAAATATTTTTTGAATGTCAGTGAGCTTATTATTTTTTAAAACGATGTTCAAATTTTTACTCAATTGACAATCAATATCGATTCCTTCAGTATCCAACATCTTTACTATCCGAGCTGTAAGTCTACGAATAGTCTGGTCACTTAATTTTATTTTCTGTTGCTTTATCTTGAGGAGTCTTTTTGATGCACTGCTTGTCAAATAATCATGCCGTGTGTTCCTTTTAGGAGTTTTGGTCCGGTTTTGTGATTCACCACTGGTTGTTGTACGATTATTAATTAACTTCTTAGATGCAGCAATCCTCCTTTCACGAGCATAAATTATGTCCGCGAGTCTACAACAAGTGGCACACTTCTTTCGCCGCAGTGGTACTAGAAGAGAACAGTGCTTGGATCTGTAGCAGGAATCATCAAATACATTGTCATCAAGAGTCACATCCTTTCTGGAACTTAATATCTTTGAGTTCACTTCATTACTTTCAATACCAGGGCACACTTTCATTTGACAAACAGCATTCACAATTTTTACTACACGATTTGAGAAAGCCTGAACATTATCATGGCGGAGAGGCAATTTGTTTCCTGTTTCTTTCCATATACTGTGGTTTTCAGGCACCGATTTTGAAAGAATGCCAATTTTTACAGAACCCTGCTCATAGTCCACAAACACGACTTTCTCTACAGGAGTGAGTTCACCTGAAGAAAAAACCAGGGCACTGACTCCATTTTGACGACTAATTGGCTGCCATGGTGCTGGGAGGAAGCACTTCAGATGCTTCAGTAATGAGTCGATAAGGTCGACACTGACACCATCAAATTGTGGCATAATGTGTGGTCCATAAGTGGGGCTTGCACCATCCGTCATGGAGGAAGGGGGTCCAGAATTCGATAAGCTGCCATTGCTCCAGTTCACCTAATAACAATAACAGTCATTTATTAATGTTGGTCAACACAAACAAAGAACAATATATCATAGTCCATGAGCCTTACAATTAATGGCACTCTCACTTCATCAATACGGCTGTAAATGTTGTTCTCCTGTTAAAAAGAGAGAAGATAGTGAAGTGGGTGTACATATGATGGCATCAGTATGTAACATCATTCAAATTACTGACCGTAGGAATTTTAAGAGGAGCTGTTGATGGCTGTGTACTATCATTTCCTATAGTAACCGACAGAGTGGAATCACAGTTCTTAATTGTCACTTGGTGGCGAGTTATGCCATCCTAAGAAATCAAATAGTAATGATTTAATCAGCTCTCCATTTTGAGTAGATTAAAAAAGATAATAATAAAATTATTACTACACTCACATCAGACAGGAAGGGATCAATTGAGAGACATGTTGCAGATGCAAGGCTAAGCTCTGATTGTCCACCCATGGTAGCTGTGACAGGGGTGCTGCTGTGGATTGCACTCGGACCAATCTGAGACACAAAAAAAGAAAAGAAGGTTACATGGTGAGTCATTGCTAACATTTCAACCAAAATAATGATGGAAAAAGGAGGAAAAACACCTCTTGAACCTCTCTTTCTGAATCATGATCATGTAATTCCAATTTTATTTCCACAATGGTGGATTGCTCTGCTTCATTAATCTCATCAGCTTTATTGCTGACAGTGACTTTGACAGGGGTACTTGTGTGAATTGCACTGCCAACATCCTACAGAAACAAAAAAACAGGTGAGAAGTCTTTCTTCACAATTAATTAAAAATAATCAAGTATTAATTTTTTTGCACCTCATTATGGTCAGAAAGTACTTCTTCATCAAGAGATTTATCTGCTTCATGATCCTTTGCCTTGACATTTCTGTCTTCTTCTGTGTCCAAATCAAATGTGGGGGGACGTGTTTCCACTTCAATAGCATGGACTGTGGATTTCTTTGTCGTCTGTTTTGCTGTGTAAAACAAAGAACGTCTGCCTCTTCTCCTTGTCTTACATTTCATTTCCAAAACAGTAGATCGATCTGCTTCTTTAATGTTTGGGCTCAAGTCTGATTTACTGCCCACAGCAGCTTTTGCTGGGGAAACTGCGTGAAGTGCACCAACACCATTCTGGAGAGAGATAAGACATAAGTGAGAGGTTTCTCTGCACTGGTGCTTGTCACGATAACTCCAAATTAAAAACAGTCAATAGTTAATTTCATAACAGAAATATAATCAAGTATTAATTTTTTGTCACCTCTGTACGAGTAACATTCTGGTCAGAGAGTACTCCTGCATCAAGAGATTGGTCTGCTTCATGATCCTTTGCCTTGAGGGAACTGGAGACATTTCTGTCAACTTCTGAGTCCGAATCAAATGTGGTGGGACATATTTCAATTTCAATACCACTGACTGTGGGTTTCTTTGTCTTCTGCTTTGTCCTATAAAACAAAGTGCGTCTGCCTCTTCTCCTTTTCTTACGTTTTACTGGAAAAACACAAAATGAACCAATGGTTAGCACACATATCGCAGTCCTGAGCTACTAAAATTCAACATTCTTTCACTCACCAGGTTGTGACAACGCAGCCTGTGGTTTGACAGCAGTATTCTTTGAACCAGAATCGGAAGAGATGGGTACCTTAGCAACAGTACTTTTCATATTTCAACCTGCAAACATTTCAGTTTAGAGAAAATAAACAAACAAACAGGGGTTAAGGGACCCCTGTGCAGGCTCACTTCTTGTGTGTACATTGTCACAACTAATGACAACTGAGGTTTGAGAGGTTACTGAAGTGGGGCATAAAGGTTCATTACAACAGGAAAGCTGCACAGTTCCAGAAATCACAGCCAGGAAAACAATTAATTCCATTTAATATACAGTGCCTAGGCTCACGGCCTCAAAGTTGCAGAACTTTTGTGGATAAATTCGATCACACACATTATATTTGAGGTTAATTTATACTGAGACTGATCCTCCAGAACTTTAACTACCAGGATTTTGTGCGGGATGAAAGACAAATTCACGTTTTGTTTAAACATTAAGAAAAAATGGCTCTTTATGAGCTATCATTGGCCTGTACGATGCCGCATTTCTGTCGATGAATATACCCACACTCAATATATTCAAGGTCGGTTTTACCAGAAACGATTTCTCCAATACTTACATTACCAGGAATTCGAGCGGGATGCACGCCAAATTCACTTAGAGTTTATTAATTTGAAGGAATAGGCCGCTTCACCGTTAGCAGAGACGCGTAGTGGCCGCCATGTCAAATCCCGACCAGAGTCCTATACCTGTAGGACTCTAGTACCGACGCAGTGAGCTTCAGCCAGGCAGGCCCAGTTGCCACTCCAGCCAGAAAAGGTCCTACTCTCATGCTGGCACGGTCCCGCCGAGGGGCGGGGTGGGGGGCGGGGTGGGGGGCGGGGTAGGGGGCCCCTCGAAGCAGGGGCGCTGGGGCACGTGGGCGCTCGCCGGCATTGGCCTGACCCCAAAAGGGCCCCAAGAACCCCGAAGAACCCCGCAGAACCACGAAGAACCCCGCAGAACCACGAAGAGCCCCGAGGAAACCCGAAGGACTAGAGAGGAGGCGGGAATTAGCGCACGGGATCGCACGCCAGGGTCTCCGCGGAGAATGCCACGGCCCAAACTTTCGATATCCATTGAGAGTTTTCGACGACTTTGGCCAGTTTTTCTCTTCAATTTCACTCCTTTGTTGTCGATTGGTCGTTACCATCTTCATAACGACTGGCGGCTCCAGCCAAGTCCCCCCCCCCTCCTTTTCCTCCCTCTTCCTCCAGCAGTGAGTGATGCACCAGCTTGCCGCGGACGGCCGCGGACGGCCGCGGACACACGCACCGACAACTTTTTAATTTCCCCCGCACCGCCTTCTCTTTCTCTTAAAAAGCAAACCAACACCAGAAGAAAAACGGGCGCCGTTTTCTTTTTAACGACTTGTTGTGTTTCTTTCGTGATCCCTGTTGGTGGCGGTGACAGGGCGACGCCGGGCGACGCGGCGGCAAGGATCCGCCTTTGCGATGACAATATCTCTCTTTTGACGATACGGCGGCAAAAAACGTCTTTCCGTTACACTTCTGGAGGGCGCCGCCATGGCCAGGGCAAAAAGAAGGCGGTGGCCGCTCTGTCTGCCTGTCTGTCTGTCTGTCTGTCTGTCTGACTCATCGCGCGGCCTGTCATTCGCTGCCACTCCGGCCGTTGCAGCCGCTGGCCCTCTGTCTCTCTCCCTCTGCAGTCACGTGGCTGACACTAAGCGCGCGCGCCCCGGAGCGAGCAATAACACGGAACAACAACAAACAAAACCGGCGGCCTTTTAATATTTTGGCAGCGCAGAGACAACAAATCAATCCGCCTTTGTAGCGGTAATATCGGGCATTCCCGCTTTAGTTCCAGTGTGGGAGGGGCGGCCGCGCGGCGAAGGTGGCTAAACCTGGTGGCGGCGCGGGCAACTCGCGCCAGACTCAATCGCCGATACCAAAATACGACAGGTTAACTCAAAGAAAAATGGAATTTCGGCCATATCTCAGCCGGGTGCAGACACCTCTGCCAGGCTTATAAGCGAAAATACTTCGACTGGCTCTCAAGTTCAAATCCGTCGTCACAGGACTCGAACCGTACCAATGGATTCCTCGTTCGACGAGCGATTGGTGGGGTCACACGTTCGGTTCGAGTCCCATTGAGCGACTCTGGAGCTCAAAACGCGTCCGGGACTTTGACCGCCACCACCGGTCTTCTGGCCCACTGTACGGCGAGGCACACCGCGCCTGTTTCGCCATGTGTGTGCGCGTGTGTGGGTGCGAGTGTGCGGAGCGCAGCGGGCTGCCTACCTCGGGCTGTGGCGAGCGGGCTGCTGGCCTCGGACACCCAGGGGGTGCTGGTGCGCTGCGCGCGGCGCGGGGATGCGGCAAAGTCGCCGGCTACTCGGAGGTCCCCCGAGTCACTCCAGAGAGCAGCACACCGCTAGAACGCTGCAACGCTGGGACCCGGCGGGGGTCGGCGGGGCTCGAACCCCGGCCCGCGCGTCCGCGTCCTCGTCCGCGGTCGCGGGGCGTCGCGGCGTCGCGGCGGCACGAGGGTGCGATCGCAGAGTCGTCGTCGTCGTCGGCGGCGGCGGCTCGACTGCGCGGTGGTCCGTTCGGGACGCGCGCCGGCGATGAACTGAGGGGCGTGGGGCGAGGGCGGCGTGGGGCTCGACGCCGGGGCCCACCCCCACCACGCCCGCACCGCCCGCCGCCCCACCGCCCCGCGACGCACGGGGCGCTACTCGGGAAGCGCTTGTAAAGGGTACCTAACACGCCATCCGCACAGCGCAGCGCGCAGCCAGCGCCGCGACCGAAATGGGAACCCGGTTCCTGGTAGTTCCTGCCGAGCAGCGCCCTGTCTCTCTCGCACTCACGCGGCGGCAGCGGCAGCAGCGGCAGCCCCCACAGGAGCGAGGGAGACAGAGCGCGCTCGCTGGCAGACAGACGAGTGCATGCCGATGATGACCCCATGCGTCGTCTCCACGAAGAACCTCCCTCTCTCTCGCACCCCGAGGGAAGTCGACGCGGTGCGAGAGAGAGCGACGAAACGACTTGGGATTGGTCGCTCGGCGGGCACATTATTCAGAGAGCACTCCTTGTTTCGAGGCTTGGCCCGGTCGAAGAGGCTCTCATGACGAATGATTCAATGAAGGTAATGATCCCCGATGCCGGGCACGCCGCGCAGCCCGCCCCGCCAGGCCCCGCCAGGCCGGGCGGAGAGGGGGCGGCAGGTCGCATGGCTCCAGGAGCCCCTGCAGTGCCCCGCCACGGCGCGGCCACGGCGCGGCGGCTCCGTGCCTGGTACAGAGACACTCGCGTGCACGCAGGGGCAGGCCGGCAGACCGACACAGCCAGAGACAGACAATTATCAGCCCCTCCCCCTGGGGCCCCGCCCCGCCCCGCCCGCCCCGCCCTCTCACGTGCTAACAGCCATCAGGTAGGCTAGAAACAGGTGGAGCGCCCTGTCGGAGAGAAAATTTCAATTTTCGTGCCCGCTGCTCGCTGCGCTGCGCGCCCCTTCCCGGGGAAGTCCGACAGACGACTGTGACGGCGACGCGGCGGCGTGGTGGCACACTGGCAGCGGCCTCGCGGATTCCATGACGGGAACCATTATCAGGTTGGCAGCACATGCATTGGGATGAGACGCCAGCCGGTCGCCTGATAAGCAGGCTGCCGCACAGTGGATGTGCCAGAAGACCGGTGGAGGCGGCAGAAATTCTAGACGTGTTTTGAGCTCCAGAGTCGCTAAACAGCACTCGAATCTACTCGAACCGAACGTGTGACCCCACCAATGGATTCCTCGTTCGGAGAGCATTCCATTGGTGGGGTCACACGCTCGGTTCGAGTGCTGCTTAGCGACTCTGGAGCTCAAGACCCGTCCGGCACTTTGACCGCCGCAATCGCTCTTCCGGTCCACTGTGAAACGGAGTGATGGCGGAAAATGGTCATGTTCTGGACATTTGTCGAGGTGGCGTACTTCCTGGAGCACTCTCATTCATCGCTGGAGACGTATTTTCCTCGTTAGTCGGCCCGTCTCCGGAAAAACCCGAACGCCCTTCGAGCGTCTCCGCCGTCGCCGTTCCTACGTTGCCCGGCAGTGCCTGCTCTCCAATCGCGCACTCGGTGATTAATTAAATAATAATTTGGCGGTGAGAGTTTTGAGCGGCGCGGCCCGCCGAACACAGTTTGCTCGAGGGTTCTCGAAACTCTGCAGCGGCAGCACTGGAAGGCAGCAGGCACTGCGAGGCAGCACCGGGCCGTGCAGTCTTCGCCTGCATTATTGCAGGAAAGGTGGAAATGAGCGGCCAGACCGGCCGGGCAGGGCCTCTCTCTCCCTCCTCTCTCTCTCTCTCTCTCTCTCTCTCTCTCTCTCTCTCTCTCTCTCTCTCTCTCTCTCTCCCTCTCTCCCTCTCTCTCTCTCTCTTACTCTCTCTCTCTCTCCCTCTCTCTCAGTCTGGGCCGCCAAAGGGAAAGGCCCGCCGAAAAGCGGTTCCAATCGAGGCTGGCTGCAGCGCTCCGCTGTGCTCCGCTGCGCCACTGCAGCGACCGCGTCATGGAGGGACTCTGAGGGAAATAATGCGCACTTGCACCGCAAAGCGCGCGGCGGAGCGGGCGGAGCGCGGCGCCAAGTACCTGCCACTAATGACGCGGTGGAGGCGGCCAAAATCCCGGACGCGTTTTGAGCTCCAGAGTCGCTAAATGGGACTCGAACCGAACGAGTGACCCCACCAATGGATTGCTCTCCGAACGAGGAATCCATTGGTGGGGTCACACGTTCGGTTCGAGTCGCATTTAGCGACTCTGGAGCTCTACACGCGTCTACAGTTTTGACCGCCTCCAGCGGTCTTCTGGCCCACTGCGCGCAAGATACACCGGCGTGCAACCGAAACCACGCGGACTTGAGCGTACTCTGCGTACACTCTGCGTGACTTGCGTGCCCGCGCTGCGCCGCTGCGCACACACTGGGAGTGAGTCCCGCAGCCTAAATCACTGATGCGGAGCAAAAAAAAACCGTATGCGGCAAATCAAAAACCGTATGAGGCAGACCAAAAGCCGTATACGGCAAACAAAAAACCGTATGCGGCAAATCAAAAACCGTATGAGGCAGACCAAAAGCCGTATACGGCAAACAAAAAACCGTATGCGGCAAATCAAAAACCGTATGAGGCAGACCAAAAGCCGTATACGGCAAACAAAAAACCGTATGCGGCAAATCAAAAACCGTATGAGGCAGACCAAAAGCCGTATACGGCAAACAAAAAACCGTATGCGGCAAATCAAAAACCGTATGAGGCAGACCAAAAGCCGTATACGCAAACAAAAAAACCGTATGCGGCAAATCAAAAACCGTATGAGGCAGACCAAAAGCCGTATACGGCAAACAAAAAAACCGTATGCGGCAAATCAAAAACCGTATGAGGCAGACCAAAAGCCGTATACGGCAAACAAAAAACCGTATGCGGCAAATCAAAAACCGTATGAGGCAGACCAAAAGCCGTAAACGGCAAACAAAAAACCGTATGCGGCAAATCAAAAACCGTATGAGGCAGACCAAAAGCCGTATACGGCAAACAAAAAACCGTATGCGGCAAATCAAAACCGTATGAGGCAGACCAAAAGCCGTATACGGCAAACAAAAAACCGTATGCGGCAAATCAAAAACCGTATGAGGCAGACCAAAAGCCGTATACGGCAAACAAAAAACCGTATGCGGCAAATCAAAAACCGTATGAGGCAGACCAAAAGCCGTATACGGCAAACAAAAAACCGTATGCGGCAAATCAAAAACCGTATGAGGCAGACCAAAAGCCGTATACGGCAAACAAAAAACCGTATGCGGCAAATCAAAAACCGTATGAGGCAGACCAAAAGCCGTATACGGCAAACAAAAAACCGTATGCGGCAAATCAAAAACCGTATGAGGCAGACCAAAAGCCGTATACGGCAAACAAAAACCGTATGCGGCAAATCAAAACCGTATGAGGCAGACCAAAAGCCGTATACGGCAAACAAAAAAACCGTATGCGGCAAATCAAAAACCGTATGAGGCAGACCAAAAGCCGTATACGGCAAACAAAAAACCGTATGCGGCAAATCAAAAACCGTATGAGGCAGACCAAAAGCCGTATACGGCAAACAAAAAAACCGTATGCGGCAAATCAAAAACCGTATGAGGCAGACCGAAAGCCGTATACGGCAAACAAAAAATCTCATTCAACGAACCTTAATGAAAGCAGCTGATACTCGTTTGGTTTTCTTCTGGGCTCATTAGTATGGGCTCATTCCAAAGATAGTTCTTAAAATCTCATTCAACGAACGAGGCCGAGCTGGCGCCGAAGCCGGCACGAGCTGAGCAGAGCCGAGGTCTGCCCTAGTCACCCACCCTTTGAGACGTGGCAGGCGGAGAGGGATTGTCAATGTTGCGCGCGGGTCGTCGCGCGCGAGGGGGGGGGGGGGGGGGGGTGCCATTGTCCGCGCAGGCTGCGCCTCACCGCCAGCCAGCCAGCCAGCCAGACACACCAGCCCGCCCCGGCGGCCAGCCCCTATTATATTGTTAGGATACGCGCTTGGTTTCTGGTCTCGAGAGTAAAAGCACGTTGACACCTTCATGTGTACAGTATTTTTAAGTATGTTTCAAGTGTGGTGAAGGTATCATCTGCTAAAAAGAGGGAGGGGGTAGGGGCGCGCGGCTCAATCAGGTGTTGATTGGAATGGCTCGCTGCACGCACGGCTCGGCGCGGCTCGGCGTGGCGCCGCGTGCCCCGCATTGTGGTTTCAAAGTGGCGACGCCGTGATCGAGTGCCGATCGGAGCCGATGCAGACACGGAGGGAAGACCGCCCGAGACCGCCACACTGCGAAAAAAGGGAGGGAGGGGATGGAAATGAGTGGGAAGGGAACCGGCCCGTCGAGTCCCTCCGTGCGGTTTCCGTGGAGTGCCTCTGGCGCGGGGGTGCACTGGTGACAGTCCCGACAGTGTACCCGATACCTGCTAACAACGGCTGCCCCGCGGCGCTGCCCCGCCCGCCGACGCCCCTCACGAGCCCCACGAGGTGCTTGAAGGAGGCTGGAGGCACGCTACGCCCTGGCCACGCCACGGCAACGCCACGGCCGGCTAGGTCCTCATTTGTGGCTGCACCAGCTTCATTAAGTTGTGTGGACGAGCCAGTCCCACTGGAGTTGCCCCCCCCCCCCCACTCGGCCCGGCCTTCCGAAGCAAGGGAATGCTCCAAGGACCGCGCCGGGCCGATTCGAGTCGGGGTCGTTCCGAAGGGAGTGCGGTGCGAGGCGAGGCGGGGCGAGGCGGTAGCGCGGCGGCTTCCAAAACTTCCCCCGCACTTCGCGCGAGGGCACTGCAGTCACCCTCCCCGGACCTGGTTCCTTGCGAATAGTGTCCGGCTTGCCGATAGTCGCGCTGCCCATAGTCCGTTCCCGTTTCGGGCGGAAGAGTCGGCGGAGTTGGAGTTCCCTGCGAATAACGGGCGGCTAACTGTCTGCCGATAATCCGTTTCGACGCGTGGCGACGCACATGTGGCCGGACTGCTGGCACGCATCTGCGGCGCTGCCCCCCCCCCCCCCTTTTCCCTCGTTTTCGAGTTGCCGAAGTACCGCAGGGAAAATGCACTTAGCTCGTTACGACGAGGCGTCGAACGCGGCCGCGGACCGCGCGTGCTTCGGGGATTCTAGCCGTCTGGGACGCGGCGTACAGTGGGCCAGAAGACCGGTGGAGGCGGCCGAAACTCCAGACGCAGCTCCAGAGTCGCTAAGCAGGACTCGAACCGAACGTGTGACCCCACTAATGGATTCCTCGTTCGGAGAGCAATCCATTGGTGGGGTCACACGTTCGGTTCGAGTCCCATTTAGCGACTCTGGAGCTCAAAACGCGTCCGGGATTTCGACCGCCTCCACCGGTAGCAAATCCACTGTAGGGATCAGGATGAACGGGGGATGGGATTATCGCGGTGGAGGGGGAAGAGGATGGAGTCCGCGAGAAGAAGCCTCCCAATTCGGCCACCAAAGTAGAAGTCTGGAGAGGATGGCAAACAGCGCGCTGGTCCGCTGCTCTCTGTATCCCCGCCTCCCTCGCCCCGCCTCGCCCCGCCTCGCCCTGATCCCACAGTGTCGATCCCTCTCACCTCCGTTCACTTGAAATCACTTCGCTACTCCCCCACCCTGCTTCCTGTCCCCGTCGGCCTGCCGTCCGCTCCGTCGCAACAAATGCACCCCCTCTGCTTCCAATCAGCACTGAAACAAAGCCGGGCTCAACTACTCCCCGCTTGCCTGCGCATCGCTGCGCTAGCAAGGCTCGCCGGGCACGCCCAGCTAGGCCGACGGCTGGTCGACGCCGCGCGGAACAATGTCTGACAATCCATCCGAAAGGGGGACAAAATTAAGAAGGCGCCAACAAATTCGCCGTCCCAGTCCCGGACAACTTTTTCTGTTCGTTTTCATTTTTTTTTCGTTGGTACGACACGCGAAATATTTCGAGCGGAAGCGCCTCGCCGTGGCCGCGTCGCCGTGTCGCGCCGCCAAGCGGATGCAGGCCAAACTTTTTCACGGAATCAGCCCGCCCCGCCCCGCCCCGCCCCGCCCCGCCCCCCCGGCCCCGCCTTGAATTCAAATCGGGCGCCGCGGGGCGTGCGGGCCGGACGCGTGCGAGAGGCGCCCCTGGCACTTCGAACGCGGACCAAGTATTGGCGCATCTCCGCGTCGCATCCGCCAGCCACCTGGCTGCCCCAGGGCTGCCCCGGGGCTGCCCCACAGTGGGCCAGAAGACCGGCGCCGGCGGCCAAACCGCTCCAGAGTCGCTAAACAGGACGGATGGAAAAATGGCAAAAAGATCCTAAAACGGTGTGGCTGAGTTAAAACGCGTGGTCCATCGCCTTCCCTCAACAACCCTGCCTGCTGTGGGCCGAGCGGTTATCAGACCTTTTGGGACCAAGTAGCCAAATTTCCGCACCGCCAGGAAAAGTTTCGAACCCAGGGCTCCTTTAGCATGCCACTGCGTCTGATCCGAGGCGGGCATTTTGCTCCCTCAACGGGCAATTGGTCTTTGGACCTTCCTTTAGCATGCCTCTGTTACGGATGCGATTATCAGTCTTAGTTTGGGAGCAGTATTGTCTCAAAGTTGGCCAAAACGGCTCAGAATTCTTTAAAAAATTCATGTTTTGGTCATTTTAAGCACCACTGCGTCTGAACCTAAGACGTGATTTTGCCCCTCAACGAGGCATTGGCTTGGTGGTCCTAGCATGCCTTTGAGGAGTCGATTATCCAGCTTAGGGTCGAGCAGTTGTCTCAAATCCCCACAACGATTTTTCAAAGACATTTCTGAGCGTTTCGGCCAACTTTGAGACAATACTGCTCCCAAACTAAGACTGATAATCACACTCCGTAACAAGGCATGCTAAAAGAAGGTCCAAAGACCAATTGCCTGTGAGGGAGCAAAATGCCCGCCTTGGATCAGACGCAGTGGCTGCTTAAAATCGACCCAAAACATGATTTTTTAAAGACATTTCTGAGCGATTTGGCCAACTTTGAGACAATACTGCTCCCAAACTAAGACTGATAATCGCACTCCGTAACAGAGGCATGCTAAAGGAAGGTCCAAAGACCAATTGCCCGGTGAGGGAGCAAAATGCCCGCCTCGGATCAGACGCAGTGGCATGCTAAAGGAGGGGTCCCGTGGGGTCGCGAAACTTTTCCTGGGGGTCGTGGAAATTGGCTCCAAATTTGTCGCGAGCCGAGAAAGGTTGAGAACCGCTGGCCCACCGCCTTGCCGCCTCCCGTCCAACAAGCCCCTGCCTGCGGTGTAGGGCCCTGTCCTGTCCGGCCGTGCCGTGCCGTGCCGTGCCGTGCCGTGCCAGGCCGGTCCGCAGGGTCCGCAGGGCTCGCTGTATGATTAAGGGGGGATGTACGACGCGTTGTATTTAATTCACGCGCCAACTTTTTTCCTCGGGGGACGCGGTGCGCGGCGTGGCCTTGCCTGGGGGATGGACACGACGGCCCCGACGACCAATCACCAGCCGAGCCAGGCCGCGGCCAGGCCGGACAGACGCAGCAGCCAGCCTCCAAACAAGCCGCCCGGCCGCCCCACTCACGCAATTACCACCAGCAATATCTCCCCTTTAACAGTGTAACACACTCCGGCGCCTTTTTCGTGTCATCCACCCTTTGGCGCCCTGTCTCTCTCGCACCAGTCCGGGAGCGCGAGAGAGACAGCCCGCACAGTGGGCCAGAAGACCGAAACTCCGGTCGCGTTTTGAGCTCCAGAGTCGCTAAATGGGACTCGAACCGACCGTTTGACCCCACCTATGAACTGCTCTCCGAACGAGGAATCCATTGGTGGGGTCACACGTTCGGTTCGAGTCCCGTTTAGCGACTCTGGAGCTCAAAACGCGTCGAGAGTTTCGGCCGCCTCCACCGGTCTTCTGGCCCACTGTGCTGCGCTGACCCAGTGAGACGGGTCGCTGGCCGCGCTGGCCGCACGTCGCCAGGCCTTGTAGTTTTAAGCCCCGAGCAGCTGTCTCGCCGAGCGCGGCGTGGCGCGGCGTGGCGCCCAAAGCCCGGCCCGATAGTGGTGCGCGGTGCCCTCAAAGGGAGGAGAGGGAGACAGAGAACACCCTCGGCGGCCCGGCCCGGCCGAGGGAGAAAGAGGGAGAAGAAAGTGCAGAGATAAGGAAATCGCTTCCTTTGTGGCTTGCACGCTGCACGGTAGGCAGGCACGCCCAGGGCTCGCCCCTGCCGCGAGGCTGTGCGTGGCTAGGCACCCTGCAGGTGTGAGAGAGAGAGAGAGAGAGAGAGAGAGAGAGAGAGAGAGAGAGAGAGAGAGAGAGAGAGAGAGAGAGAGAGAGAGGGAGAGAGAGAGAGAGAGAGAGAGAGAGACAGAGGGAGAGAGAGAGAGAGAAAGAGAGAGAGAGAGAGGGGGGGGGAGGGGCGAAGATCCGCGGCGGCACGGCGCCTGCAAACTGCGAGTGGGCCAGCCGGCCGACAGGCGTGCATCGGATTGCCTACACTGCGATCCGCGGGCGCGCTGGTGCACTGGCACGCTGCGCAGGGAGCCAGGCCAGGCTAATCGCTCTCCCTCAACGGGTGGGTACTCTTTGGGCCTTCCTTTAGAACACCTTTGTTACGAAGTGCGATTGGCCGCCTTAGTTTGGGAGCGGTATTGCAGCAAAGTTTGGTCCATTGGTGGGGTCACACGTTCGGTTCGAGTCCTGTTTAGCGACTCTAGAGCTCAAAACGCGTCTAGAGTCTCGGTCGCCTCCACCGGTCTTCTGGCCCGGAGGGTGGCCGTGTCGCGACACGCAAAACAAAACCGCGGCAGCTGTTCCGTCACTACGTCACTCTCACAGAGAGAGAAAGAAAATGGTTCTTTCATAACTTCTCTTGTGGCCTTGCCGGCCTTGCGTCGCCTAGCGAGAGCCGTGGTGTCAGTCACAGCCGCGAGTCTCGACCAGTTTTCCATCACGGAGTCGAATCGGGGGAACAGGCTTTTCAATTCTGTTGCGTTGGCGTGCTTGCTCTCTTCTTTCTCTCTCTCTCGCGCCCTGCTAGTGAGTCAAAGGCGGCGCTGCCTTCGAAACGAGGCCCGCCACGTGTCCCGGGTTCGCATCCCGTCACAATTTCCTTTTTTTTTTTTTTGAGCCTCCGGCCTGGAGCGGTCTAAACAAACCCGACACAGACGTATTGTGCAAGCAACGGCAAGCAATGTCTGCTGTCCTGGCCTGCCTGCCCGCCTCGGCCGGCCCCCTGGCCTCTCATTTCAGAAGCACACAGTTGCACAAGTTTCGCTCTGCAGGCCGAGCGCCGCTCTCCGTCTCTCTCGCACCCGGACGGGCCGCGGGACGCCGCCGTGAGTGCGAGAGAGACGGAGCCTCGGTCCGCCGGGGTCCTCTCGGCCCTTTGGATCCGGCCGGGGTTTTATTTACAGTGCGGTGACGCGACCCGTCCGCCGCTAGAGATTAACGCAGTGCCACGCTAGACGGACAGACGGACGGACGGACGGACAGACAGACAGACAGACAGACAGACAGACAGACAGACAGACAGACAGACAGACAGACAGACAGACAGACAGACAGACAGACAGACAGACAGACAGACAGACAGACGGACGGACGGACGGACGGGCAGGCCCCACTGCGGTCCGGCCCGAGGGGTGAAGGGTGAGGACTGTCCGCTGAACGTCCCCTTGTTGAGAAGAGCAGCCATAACTCTCCTGCAAACGAGGCAACGAAGTGTGTGTGCATGCGTGTGTGTGTGTGTGCGTGTGTGTGTGTGTGAGGGGTTACGGTGAGTGCACTGTGGTGCGCTATACGATCGACAATAAAGGCGTGTCGATAAATGCCCCCCTCCCCCTCTCCCCCCTCCCACAGTGGCCATTCCATGCCGGTCGCTGACAGAAGTCAAGGCCGCTCCAGATAAAGGCAAACACTCATACTTTTTTTCAGCTGGGATTTATTATCCTCAGACACTGGCGTCGTCGTAGTTTTTGCCGCGCGTCGCCTCGCAGTGCCCCCCCCCCCCCCAGAGAGAGCGGGGGGTGCAGTGCATCTCGTTGAGTCACCTGGCGTATGGCCTGCGTGGTGCGGTGCGGCGGTGCGGCACGTGCGCGGTCTCGACATAAACCAGGGCATGGAGCAGACGAGGCCGCCAAGCCGCGCGGGGCGTGAGTGCCACCACGGCCTCGGCCAGCACGGCCAGCACGGCCGCGGCGTGGAGGACTTGCCCAAAATTTATGCGCCATTACGCCTTCCCTGAAGGGACTTACATAATCGCTAATTCCGAAATATGAGGACGGGCCCTGCCTGCCGCCGTGCCGAGCGACGGCGCGCTGAAAGTGTGTTGGACCATAGGATCGGATTGGGTCGGGCCCTGGTCGGGGCTCGCAGCCCCCCCCCCCCCCCTCGCGGCGCACAACACTGCATCATTATTTTGTATCTCTGCTCCGGCTGCCGCGGCTTTCTCAGGGGAGGTCAGCCCCGCCGCCCGATGAGCGGAGTGACACGCAATGCATCACGCGAGTAGCCCGACGCGGAAATCGCCCGGAAAATCGCTTTTCACCCCGCAGCTGGCCGGCGAGCAATAACGCGCACAAAAAAGAAAACATGCGGAGGGTTCGAACCCGGGTACCGCCACGCCGAAATCGTACGCGGTAACCACTGCGCCACCGCGACGAGTGACGTCGAAGCAAATGTCTCAGGCTTTGGTTCAATTACGGGTCGCGGCAGCTGGGTGGGCGGGGCACAGTGGGCCAGAAGACCGGTCGAGGCGGCCAAAACTCTAAATTCGTTTTTAGCTCCAGAGTCACCTAACGGGACTCAAACCGAACGTGTGACCCCACCAATGGATTCCTCGCCCGGAGAGCAGTCCATTGGTGGGGTCACACGTTCGGTTCGAGTCCCATCCAGCGACTCTGGAGCTCAAAACGCGTCTGGAGTTTTGGCCGCCGCATCGGTCCTCTGGCCCACTGTGGGGGTCGCCCAGCACGGGGCCGCCCTGCGAACGAAGTGGCCCGGGCAGCGCTTGCCGCAGGCTTGCCGTAGGCCCGCCGTTTCGTAACGTCTTACGTAAATCTCGATGGCTGACGTATCCAAGTACGCGGGCTGTGCCGAGGCTACGCCGAGGCTGCGCGGGACGGCGGCCTCGGGGACAATGCTGGGAGGGAGGCAGCGCCTACAGCGCCTACAGCGCCTACAGCGCCTACAGCGCTAGCGCTCAGCGCCCAGGCCTCCGTCCCCTCCCCGATGAGCCGCGGTTGGTTACGCAATATAACGGCTGGCCCGCGGTGGCCGCGGTGGCCGCGGTGTCTGCGGCTCCCCGTCGACGTGCTCATCATCATCAAGCCGGCAAAGTCCGTCCCGTTCCACTTCGGCCGCCGCGCCCCGCCACGCCCCGCCACGCCACGCCGCCCGCCGGGAAGGGCCGTCTGCAAATATTTGATTTCGTGCTGAATCGGATAGCGCAGTAGAGCTGCTGTGCCCCGCAGGCCCGGCGCCGCCATGTTCCCAAAAATGCTTAAAAGGGAGCCGGAAAAATGGTCAAAAAACGAATTGGAGCGCTGTGGAAAGCGTGTCAGGGTGAGGAACAAGGACCGGGAACTAGCGGCCCCTCCCAGCAACGGCTCCCTGACACCTGCAAAAGATGTGTGGTTTTTAGCAGTTTCTTATTCTTGCACCAATCAAAGGCGAGTAGCACTCGTTGTCTAGCCTCTCCAGTTACTCTCAAGCCTCAAGTATCTCCCCCCACTCCAGTCGTCCAGCCACGCTGGGATTTCTCTCTTTCTCTCTCTCCCTCTCTCTCTCTCTCTCTCTCTCTCTCTCTCTCTCTCTCTCTCTCTCTCTCTCTCTCTCTCCTCTCTCTCTCCCTCTCTCTCTCGCTCTCTCCCCGCAGTGTCCCACCCCGATGGGACTTGTTTCCAGGCGACGGGATCTGCAATGCGCCCAGCCCGCTTACAGTGCAGGGCATGCTGGCCATCATATTGGATGCATTCGAGGACGTCGAGGACGTACAGGACGTACAGGACGTCGTCCGAACTTGACCCGCGGGGACTCTGCAGTCTGCAGCGTGGTGGAAGAATCGGAGAACAGTCCGTTCGTGTGCAGTGTCGCTGTCCCTCTCGCACCCACACTGTGTGCACACGGGACGGCCCGCCCCATGCGAGTGCGAGAGAGACGGCGGAAAAGCAGAATCGCCGTTCGGGCACGGCACTATCAAGCTGGGAACGGGACTAAATGGGGATTTCGAAACGAATGAATGAATTAATGAAATGGATGGGTGGAAAAATAATTAAACTAAAATTTAATTCGATATTAAACTGGAACGAACACAGCCGCCAGCGTGGAAGGGCTGCGCCATCACACGCTGCCCCCACCCCCACCACTCCCTCCCCGCCCCCTGCCGCCCCCGCCATGGCCCCGGCATGGCCCCAGCCAGCAGCGAGTGATCTGGCCACATTTATTCTTTGGGGTTTGTCGCGATGGGCATTTCGCACCCTTCCTGTGGCGTGGCGCGGGGGTGGGGGTGGGGGTAGAGTTGTAAGCGCTCGTATTGGCAATGCTCCCCTATCACATGGCTCGCCGGCACCAGGCCGGCAGCTGGTACGTCCACCAGAAAAGACAGAGATAGGGCCTTGCAGGGCCCGGGATAGAGAAGGACAGACAACGCCGC
This sequence comes from Thrips palmi, assembly GCF_012932325.1. NCBI lineage: Eukaryota > Metazoa > Arthropoda > Insecta > Thysanoptera > Thripidae > Thrips > Thrips palmi. The sequence goes on along the minus strand of NW_023144630.1, from coordinate 4,527,720 downwards.
GGACCCTCCGCGGGGACCCACAGTGCGGGGACCCACAGTGTGGGGGCACATTCTGCAGCAAGCCCTATCTGATTAACATTTATAGCCATATATGACGCATGGCCGACGGTCGGCCCGGCCAGGCAGCCCACCCAACTTCCTTTTTTGCCGCTTTCACAACTTTCGGGGCGCCCTATGTTGTGGAGATGAGCAGCCGGTGCACAGTGGATTTGCGAGAAGACCGGTGGAGGCGGTCAAAGTCCCGGACGCGTTTTGAGCAGAGTCGCTAAATGGGACTCGAACCGAGCGTGTGACCCCACCAATGGATTGCTCTCCGAACGAGGAATCCATTGGTGGGGTCACACGTTCGGTTCGAGTCCTGTTTAGCGACTGTGGAGCTCAAAACGCGTCAAGAGTTTTGGCCGCCTCCTCCGGTCTTCTGGTCCACCGTGCGGCCGCCAGGGCCACGCTCGACCACGCCACTGCAGGGCTGTCTTTGAGTTCGACGCGCGGCCTCGCCACTGCTAATTGGCCGAGGCGGGCGAGGCCGTGCCCGAGGCCAGGGCCTCGCCAGGGCCCAGGGCCGCAGCGGTCCAGGCTCATCCACGGCTCCTTAATGAGCCCGCGATGCAGAGAGTGGCTGCATCCAGGGGCGTCCGGGGGACGGGAAGGGGCGGGGCGGAGAGGCCACTGGGAAAAGCTGGAGAAAAAGCGAGCGCGACTGGAAGGGCTAATACCTAAGCCAGCGGTTCTCAACCTTTCTCGGCTCGCGACCCCAAATTTAAAGCCAAAAATTTCCGCGAGCCCCAGGAAAAATTTCGCGACCCCACGGGACCCCTCCTTTAACATGCCACGGCGTCTGATCCGAGGCGGGCATTTTGCTCCCTCAACGGGCAACTGGTCTTTGGACCTTCCTATAGCATGCCTTTGTTACGGAGTGCAATTATCAGTCTTAGTTAGGGAGCAGTATTGTCTCAAAGTTGGCCGAAACGGTCAGCAGTGTCTTTGAAAAATCGTGTTTTGGGCCGATTTTAAGCAGCCACTGCGTCTGATCCGAGGCGGGCATTTTGCTCCCTCAACGGGCAGTTGGTCTTTGGACCTTCCTTCAGCATGCCTTTGTTACGGAGTGCAATTATCAGTCTTAGTTTGGGAGCAGTATTGTCTCAAAGTTGGCCGAAAAAACAAAAACTTTTCCGAAAGCAGCCCATTGATCAAGGGGGGTTTTTTGGGCCGATTTTTAGCAGCCACGGGGGCGTTATCCTTAGGGGGCAGTATTGCTCAACTAAAAACGGGAAATTTGGTCTTTGGAAACCTTGTAGCATTGGTCACTTTGGAAATACGTCAATAGCGATAATCATCTTAGTAGGCAGCTAAGATGTCTCAAAGCCATGCGTGGACAAAAGCCGCCTCGCAACGCATGGCTGCTTAAATCGGCAAACCGTTTTCGACATTTTGAGCTTCGGCAACTTTGAGACATACTGCTCCCAAACTAAGACTGATAATGCACTCCGTAACAAAGGCATGCTAAAGGAAGGTCCAAAGACCAACTGCCCGTTGAGGGAGCAAAATGCCCGCCTCGGATCAGACGCAGTGGCTGCTTAAAATCGGCCCAAAACACGATTTTTCATAGACATTTCTGAGCGTTTCGGCCAACTTTGAGACAATACTGCTCCCAAACTAAGACTGATAATTGCACTCCGTAACAAAGGCATGCTAAAGGAAGGTCCAAAGACCAACTGCCCGTTGAGGGAGCAAAATGCCCGCCTCGGATCAGACGCAGTGGCTGCTTAAAATCAGCCTAAAACACGACCCCAGCATCGCCGCGACCCCTTAAAAAAATTTCGCGACCCCGCTTGGGGTCGCGACCCTAAGGTTGAGAACCACTGACCTAAGCCGTGGCTGCGCTGGGCTGCGCTAGGCTGCGCCGGGCCGAACGCCTCGCGCCCTTTGTAGTTCCCGTTGGATGCGAGGGCTGTGGGTGCGTTTTGGATGGCGCTGGATGGACGGCTGCGGAGGCGGTTGAGGAAATGTGGCCTCCAGAATGTTGACCCGAGCGAGAGCGAAATCCAGCGATCCGGCGGCAGAGCGGCTCGGAGGCTCCCGGGCGGCTGCGCTGGGCTGCGCCCCCCGGGACTGCCTATCCTGAGCTCTGTCTCTCTCGCACTCAGGCGGAGCGGCCCCCAGTGCGACAGAGACAGAGCGACCAAAGGGCTTTTCTGAACCGCTGGGCCGGTAATGCTCGGGGTACCTCGGCGGCGTCATGGCGTCCTTTCCGAACTGTCGTTCCGTCGCCCTCTCTCTCGCACTCGAGCGGCGTTGCGAAGGGTGCGAGTGGGACGGAGCGACGAAGCACTGTGCGGAGTCAACCCGCTGGTGTTTCATACTTTTTGATCGCCTTTCGGATACCGTTCCCGGACGCGAATGTCCGCCCCGCCCGGCCCCGCCCCCCGCTATCCCTGTCTCTCTCTCCCTCATTAAAACTGGAGCGCGCGAGACGAGGATAGGAACGACGCGTGAAGCCGGGCGCCCGGCTCGTCGTTTTCAAATATGAATGAAGCCGTAAAATTGTATAAACGGCAAACGGCATGGCAGGCGAACATAGGGAGGGTGCCCTATCCGCCCTATCGCCCCGCACGGCGTGCAAAGCCTGGCGGAGCCTGGCAGAGCGCGCGCGATGGTCGTGGTGGCCGTGGTGGCCGTGGTGGCTGGTGGCCTCGGTGGCCGTGGTAGTCGTGGTGGGTCCGGTGGCCGCGGCTGCCGTGGTGGTCGTGGTGGCCGTGGTGGCCATGGTGGTCGTGGTGGCCGTGGTAGCTGGTGGCCTCGGTGGCCGTGGTAGTCGTGGTGGGTCCGGTGGCCGCGGCTGCCATGGTGGTCGCGGTGGTCGTGGTGGCGGGGTGGCCGTGGCGAGCCGCAGCGCCCGGCATCCGGCATCTCGGCATGACAGCTGAATTCGGTGCGGCTTTGGCCTGCTTTCGCACTGTCTCACTGCCTCTCCGGCGGACAGCCGCCGAGCCCTGGTTATTCCGGCAGGCCGCGGTTGCTTTTAAATGATGGGATTTTCTGGTTGCTACACTGGAAAGGACCGCGGGGATCGGGATGGAGGACAACGAGGGAACGGAGGTTGAGGACAACGACGAAGGAGAAGAGCTGGAGGAGGAGGGGAAAGCGGGAGGAAGAAGAAGAAGAAGAAGAAGAAGAAGAAGAAGAAGAAGAAGAAGAAGAAGAAGAAGAAGAAGAAGAAGAAGAAGAAGAAAAAGACGACGTCGAGGAGGAGGAGGAGGAGGAGGTGGCTCATGAGGGAGAGCAGGGCCAGCAGGGCCAGCAGGGCGAGGCCCGTAGTGTGAATAATGCAGGTTGACGGCGGCACGGGGACGGCCCGCCGCCCCAGCCAGTCCCACAGTGTCCTGTCCCACAGAGCCCCGGGCACAAGATCACCAAGACGCACTGCACTGCCACGGCGGCCGCAGCCCCGGGAGGCCGGAAGCGGTACTTCGGCCCCCCAGCCAGGCCCAAGGCCTGGCCGGACCGGGCGTGCCTTGACCGCAGGGCGCGGGCCTCGGCCGCGCCTATGTTGCCAAAACAATACTCCGGGCCCCGCGATTGCCCGCGAGAGTGTCGCCGGGCCCCGCGAGTGCCCGCGAGAGTTTCGCCGGGCTTGCAAATGCCCGCGAGAGTTTCACCGAGCCCCGAGAGTGCCCGCGAGAGAGTAGCCGGGAGTGTTGCGGCAGCCGAAGCGCGACAGTGTCGCGGCAGGGGAAGCGCGACAGTGTCGCGGCAGGGGAAGCGCGACGGCGTCGCGGCAGGGGAAGCGCGACAGTGTCGCGGCAGGGGAAGCGCGACAGTGTCGCGGCAGGGGAAGCGCGACAGTGTCGCGAGAGTGCCGCGAGAGTGTCGCCGGGTCCCGCGAGTGCCTGCGAGAGTTTCGCCGGGCCCCGCAAATGCCCGCGAGAGTGTCGCCGGGCCCCGCGAGTGCCCGCGAGAGTTTCGCTGGGCTTGCAAATGCCCGCGAGAGTTTCACCGAGCCCCGAGAGTGCCCGCGAGAGAGTAGCCGGGAGTGTTGCGGCAGCCGAAGCGCGACAGTGTCGCCGGGCAGCGCGAGGAAGCGCGACAGTGTCGCGGCAGGGGAAGCGCGACTGTGTCGCGGCAGGGGAAGCGCGACAGTGTCGCGGCAGGGGAAGCGCGACAGTGTCGCGGCAGGGGAAGCGCGACTGTGTCGCGGCAGGGGAAGCGCGACAGTGTCGCGGCAGGGGAAGCGCGACAGTGTCGCGGCAGCCGAAGCGCGACAGTGTCGCGGCAGGGGAAGCGCGACAGTGTCGCGGCAGGGGAAGCGCGACAGTGTCGCGGCAGCCGAAGCGCGACAGTGTCGCGAGAGTGCCGCGAGAGTGTCGCCGGGTCCCGCGAGTGCCCGCGAGAGTTTCGCCGGGCCCCGCAAATGCCCGCGAGAGTGTCGCCGGGCCCCGCGATTGCCCGCGAGAGTGTCGCCGGGCCCCGCGAGTGCCCGCGAGAGTTTCGCCGGGCCTCGCAAATGCCCGCGAGAGTTTCGCCGGGCCTCGCGAGTGCCTTCGAGAGTTTCGCGCCTCCGCGGCCCGGGCCAGTCCGGGCCTGCGCGTCGGTGTGTCGCGTAGACCGTGCTGGAAACTCCCGAGCCGGAGCTGGAAAGCTTCATAGTTTGGCCGGCTGGGCTCGGCTGGGCTCGGCTGGGCTCGGCTCGGCTCGCGCTTATCACCGAACGCCAGCAGAGGACCGCTGGACGCGCCGGCCGATGGACAAGCTTATTGGACACAGGGTGAAAATATCGCGGCCTAGCCCGGCCTAGCGTGGCTGGAGGGTGCTGGAGGCTGCTGGAGGCTGCTGGAGAGGCCGGGCTTGAGTCACTCTCCGCTTATTGGAAGCCAAGCAGTGTCGCGTCCTTGTCCATTCCAGCGGTTTTCAATGAGAGCTACAGAGAGGGGAGAAAAAACGACTCCGACGATAGGGCTCCCCACCCTCGCCGCTCCGTCCTGCCGGTTCGGGTTTGGCAGAAATGCGGCTTCGATCCCGCCGACGGGGAATCACTTTCTTTCCGCTACCCGCCGGCAATTCCGAGCTTGTTTTCGGTTTCGCGTTTTTCCTTGAATTAGAGTAGTCCCCGCCAGGCTGCGCCAGGCGGCGCCAGTCGGGCCGAGTCCAGTGCAGGCAAAGGAAGGCCCGGATGAGGTTATTTCCTCCTGCAGGAAGAGAGAGCTGGCCAGAGGGGCTGAGGGTGCAGTGGCCGGGCGAGGGTTCGTCAAGGAGGGGACCAGGACGTCAACGGGGCGGGGCGGTAAAACCGGCGCGAGACGCTATTCATAAGTCGTCTATAGTCTGTCGATGGCGGCACGGCGGCGTGGCGGCCGCGCGGTGAGCCTCGTCCAGGCAGTCAGGTGGCGGTCCACGGCGTCGCTGTGACATCCGTCCCGGTCCTGGACCTCGTCCTGGACCTCGTCCTGGACCCTGGCGGGGGAAATGGCGCTGTCGGCCACGGACTGGGCGGGCATCTCCTCCGCCCGGCTTGCGCAGCTTGCGCTGCCTTGAGCGCCGCGCCCGGCTGGACGCTATTTCCTGGCCTTCCTGGACGACGGGATTAATTCTCGCACCACTGGAGACCGACCGCCCGAGTCCGGCGTCGGCAGTACCTTCCACTAGTGGGTCCTGCAGTGGGCCAGAAGACTGGTGGAGGCGGTCAAAATCACGGACGCGTTTTGAGCTCCAGAGTCGCCACACAGGACTCGAACCCAGCGTGTGACCCCACCAATGGATTGCTCTCCGAACGAGGAATCCATTGGAGGGGTCACACGTTCGGTTCGAGTCCTGTTTGGCTACTTTAGAGCGTCTGGCCGCCTCCGCCGGTCTTCTGGCCCACTGTGCGTTGCTCCGGTCGTCCGAGTGGCGTGCTTGCAGCGTGCTTGCCAATCCCTGCTGGCGGTGATAACGGCCTCATAAATCTTGTTTGAATGCCGCAAACGGAGCTCTTGACGCGAAAGAGGGGGAGCGGTGCAATGCAGGCACCCTGCGGAGGTATGCATCCCGCTGCACCTCGTGCTGCACGTCGTGCACGCCGAGCGCGTCCACATATCAAAGTGTCCGCCAGTCTTGCCGTGCACCTGCGTGGCGTGCCTGTGTCAGCCCGAGCGGGCGGGCAATCCACCGTTGTTCGGGCCCATGCCTGGCGAGAGACAACTAGCCGGGTAAGCATTCCGTTTTACCAGACCGGCCGAGCCCTGCCCAGCCCTGCCGAGCATACCACGACGTCATCTGGCCCTTCACCCGTCCGCCCATCCGGGCCGCCATCCGGCCATCTGGCCCGGGCCAGGCCTTGCTGCGTTCCAGCGCACTTGTGGATGGACACCTTGCTCCACCCCAGCCAGGCCCAGCCAGGCCCAGCCCAGGCCCGGCCCAGAGAGTCGCTCTGTCTCTCTCGCGCCCCTGCACGACTTGCACGACGCCCCGCGAGTGCGAGAGAGACGGCGCAATGCCTCGGCCACCAAGTCGGCCGTTTCATAATTTATGGAGCGATGAGATTGGCGGCATGCCCCTGCAGGGGAGGGACCGGGTCGACCTGCTGGGCTGGTGGACCGACTCGGCACGGACTCGGAGCGCAGTGGGGAGGCGGAGGCGGTCAAAATCCCGGACGCGTTTTGAGCTCCAGAGTCGCTGAATGGGACTCGAACCGGACGTGTGACCCCACCAATGGATTGCTCTCCGAACGAGGAATCCATTGGTGGGGTCACACGTCCGGTTCGAGTCCTCTTTAGCGACTCTGGAGCTCAAAACGCGTCCGCGATTTTGGCCGCCGGCGCCGGTCGTCTGGCCCACTGTGGGGCGTGGGGATGGTACGAGCAGGGGCGTGCCGCGCCGCCGTAAATAGCCGGCCGAAAGGCGGACAAGAGGCTTGACCGATTCGCCCGATTAAATCCCAATTTATGCACGACCCTGCCCTGCCCTGCAGACTGATTCCGAGAGTCGTTTCCGTCGCGCTGTCTCTCTCGCACCTACTCGCAGCGGGCCGTGAGTGCGAGAGAGACAGCCTGCTTGTGGGCGCGAGGGAGGGTGGCGCCCCTCGAGGCGGTGTGCGGCGTGCGCGGTGACCGCTGCCGCCATCGGCCGCCATCACAGCATTAGCCGGGCCTACACCCTAAACGCCCTAAACGGGCGTAAATTCACACCCCGCCCGCCCCGCCTAGGCCTCTCTGTTCGCTATTCGCTGCGGCGCGCTATTCACAGGCATGCCAGCCGATCCGGCCACCCCGCCATTGTGGGTCCGGCCAGCTGCTCGGCGTCGCCGTCTCTCTCGCACTCGCGGGGCGTCCCGTCCGGGCGCGAGAGGGACAGAGCGATGGGGCTCCGTTCGGAGACAGCCCCCTGGCGGAGGTGGAATGCTCCATTGTTTTGTTGTTGCGGCCAGGGCGCGCGCGGCAGCCTGTCCTATGATCTCCCAGTCCTTCCAGCACACTGCGTGCAGTCTTCTGTCTCTCTCGTCCGCCCGGCTCGGCCAGGCACAGTGGGCCAGAAGACCGGTGGAGGCGGTCCAAATCCTGGACGCGTTTTGAGCTCCAGAGTCGCTAAATGGGACTTGAACCAAACGTGTGACCTCACCAATGAATTCCTCTCCGAACGAGGAATCCGTTGGTGGGGCCACACGCTCGGTTCGAGTTCAGTTTAGCTCAAAACGCGTCCAGAGTTTTGGCCGCCTGCCGGTCGTCTGGTCCACTGTGCATCGGTTGGACGCAGCGCGCCGTGCGGGTAGGCAGTGCCGCGTGCACGCAAGGGTGCGGCGGGTGGGTTGCCTACCCGACCCGCACGGCTGGCTCTCCCGGTTCAGCGAGCCAATGAAACCAAAGGGTTCCCCCACCCCAGATATCTTCGCACACGACTTCCGGCACGGCTGGAGATGCCCTCGATTTTTATGGAGACGGTAACGAAGTCTAGGTGCACGCGCGGGCACGCTGGCTGCTTGGGCTGGCCGGCTGGCCGCTGGCAGGGGTGCTAATGGTCCGATAGTTTAGCGCCGCCCCCTCCCCACCCCTCGCAACGCGGTGCCGCTGGCCAAATCTGCCCCTCCGGACCACAGCCCAGCAGGACGACTCCGAAAAGGCGTTGCTTGGCGGTCTCTGTCGCACTCTGCGTCGCGCCGTGGCGGTGCGAGGGAGACGGCGGCCGAACGGCCGTCCGAATGGCTCGGCGGCGTGGTGCGCGTACGGCTAGCTCCGAAACGCGGCGGCCATCCCCGGCGCCACCATGCAGTGCCCGCTGTCCGCACGTTCCGGCCGCGCGGACGCAGCCAAGCGCAGCCCCGGCCGCAGTGGGCCCACACGGGCCGCAAATGACCGCCAATGACCACGGCAATGACCACGCCGATGACCACGCCGATGACCGTCGTGCGGAAGGCTTTAGGGCCCTAATCGGCGTGGCGGCGCGGCGCCACTGCGAAAGCTCATTGGTCGCCTGCCAGCCCCGGCAGCCCCGCCAGCGCCCGTATTGGCCGCGCGTCCCGCAGCGGCAATCGCGCCGCACAAGAACAAGTCTCGTCTCGTCGTGTCCTTCGACCAAGTTGTCCCGCACAGTGGGCCAGAAGACCGGTGGAGGCGGACAAAACTCCGGGACGCGTTTTGAGCTCCAGAGTCGTTGAACAGGACTCGAACCGAACGTGTGACCCCACCAATGGATTCCTCGTTCCGAGAGCAATCCATTGGTGGGGCCACACGTTCGGTTCGAGGCAGTACTGGTGCATCGTGGGGGAAGTTCGGCCTCCTTGTGTGGCGGCCCTGCTTGGAGGCGGCAAGCAGCTTGCCGACCAGATTCACTCTGGAGAACCTTTCTCCGCAACAAACTCCCTTCCGTTGCCCATCAGTCCTCTCGGAGTGGAGTGCAGTGCAGCCTGGCCGAGAGCCTGACTCCTTCGTGCCGGGCCGCGCCGAGCCCAGCCCGTGTCAGGTCGTCCTCACCCTTGTCCGGGCGGGGCGGTTTGTGAGAGTCAGCAGGGCGGCTTTCAAGCAGACGTAAAGCGGAAGGGAGGGGGAGGGGGTGGGGGTAACACGGTTATCAGCGGTGGTCACCCGACGTCAGTGATCCTCAAAGAAGGGGGTGGGGCCCGGCAGGCCCGCCAGGCCCAGCAGGCTGGCTGGGCAGGGGGTCCGGGGGACGGTCTCTGTCGCGCCCAACGCTCCGCGACTGCGAGGAAGAGAGAGAGGCCTGCTGGGATGAGCCCCGAGGCGGCGCGGCGGGGCGGCGTGTGGTTGATCGAGTCGAACCACTCCTGGACAAATGTGCAAACATTACGCCGCCGCCAGTCGAGTCGGGCTAAAGAGGACCCTCGGCGACGACCTGTCTCCCTCGCACCTACCCGGCGCGGCCCGAGGGTGCGAGGGAGACAGAGCGACCGGCCCGCTGAAAGGAAGCCAGGGACCACGGGAGGGACGTCCCTCTCGGGTCTTGGCTCTCGTTTTCCTGTTCCGCCTCTTTTCCTCCCACTTTTGCCAGATGATGTTTCACATGATGTCCACCAATGGATTGCTCTCCGAACGAGGAATCCGTTGGTGGGGTCACACGTTCGGTTCGAGTCCTGTTCAGCGACTCTGGGGCTGAAAACGCGTCCAAAATTTTGGCCGCCTCCACCGGTCTTCTGGCCCACTGTGCGCCCTCGCGCTCGTCCGTCCGTGGCCTCGGCTAAAAACGTCGGCAGTGTAGGTTCCAGGTGGAAATGAATGCGGGTTTTGGCGTGGCTCGGGGCGCTCCGCAGGCCCCGCTCCTTCGTGCTCCGCGAGTTGCGCGAGTTGCCTCTGATTGGGTAATTTAGTTTTCAGTTTTGAGACTCGCCCCGTACGAAAGGGCGGTCCCTCGTTCACGCACAAGGTTGGGGGCGTCGGGGGCGGCGCACGTAATTTATGTAATTTGTAAACGAGGGGTCGAGGCGAAACTACGCGCTTCGGGCACGCTGGTTCCGCTCGGCGTTTCGCCCTGTCTCTCTCGCACCCAGACGCAACGGCCCATGAGTGCGAGAGAGACAGAGCGATGTCTTTCCTCGCGCTCGCCGTTTGGGCGCGGTCCCCGCAGCGACTCGGCGTGCAGGCACTGCGCGGCACTGCACTGTAACAGGCAGGGTGTTAATCAAAGGCATGCAAATGCGAGACGCGCCGCGAGGGTCGCCCTACAGTGATCGTCGCAGGACGCACAGTGGGCCAGAAGACCGGTGGAGGCGGTCAAAACCCCGGACGCGTTTTGAGCTCCAGAGTCGCTAAATGGGACTCGAACCGAACGTGTGACCCCACCAATGGATTGCTCTCCGGACGAGGAATCCATTGGTGGGGTCACACGCTCGGTTCGAGGGCCTCGCTTCGCCTTTTTGCAGTGCGTGCGAGAGGGTGGTGGCGGCTGCGGCGCCGACCGAGGCGTACTTCGCCGCGTCGGCCGGTCTTTCTAAATCTCGAGCAAATCCGTCCACAAGTCCCGGCCCGGTCAATCTGGCCTCGACCAGCCTCGACTCTCGACCGGCCCGGAGGAGAGGGGGGGGGAGGGGGCGACGAGCAGGACACGAGAAAAGAAATCCTCGTCCTGTGATGCCAGTTTGAGGCAAAAAAAATTAAAAACTTGCTTTCTTCCCAGAGTAGTGGACATGCCCCGTGAATGCACCACGTTGTTAGCGATCGCAAAACAAAACGCGCTTCTGCTTTTCCCTCTCGCTCGTCTCAAATGAGGCACGGTCTAATGCGGGACCCCCCCCCCCACTCCACGCCACGCCACTCGAAAACGAGGAAAGAATGGCCAGGGTGGAGGGGCCAGGGGCCGAAGAGGTGAGGAGGCTTTTTTAGGCCGCGTCTTCCGCGAGTTGAACGAAACGAAACTTGGAGAATTATCTGCGGCGACCAAAGGCGTCGCTCTGTCTCTGTCGCACTCGCGGGCACGCGGGCCGACCCGCAGAGGGGGAGGGAGAGCTGCCTCCTTGTGTACATGGGACGGCAATGAAATTTATCAGCGTGCCACTGCAGGCTCGGCTGATTCCGCGTAGGGCTTTCGCCTTGGCTTTCGCCGCCCCGTCTCTCTCTCTCTCTCTCTCTCTCTCTCTCTCTCTCTCTCTCTCTCTCTCTCTCTCTCTCTCTCTCTCTCTCTCTCTCTCTCTCTCTCTCTCGCTCCCTCGCGGCGTCCCGGGGGGTGCGAGAGAGACAGAGCGTCGAAGCGCCGTTCGGAACGAGACTCCCGGTGAAAGTTATCCCCCTGGCCCTCCGCGGCCCTCCGCCTCCAGACGGCATAAATCATTAACCCTAATTAGAAGCAGCTCCTGCACGTCGCGGCGCACGGCACAGCACAGTGGGCCAGAAGACCGGTGGCGGCGGCCGAAACTCCGGACGCGTTTTGAGCTGCAGAGTCGCTAAGCAGGACTCGAACCGATCGTGTGACCCCACCAATGGATTCCTCGTTCGGAGAGCAATCCATTGGTGGGGTCACACGTTCGGTTCGAGGCCCATTCAGCGACTCTGGAGCTCAAAACGCGGCCGGCTCCACCGGTCTTCTGGCCCACTGTGGGACGCGGCCCGCACGGGCCGCACGGCCGCCCGATATCTTCCGTGTCTTTAATTCGTGTTTGCACAAAGAGGAGCTGCTATGGACACAGGGCGGGGGCGAATGGAGGCTCAAGGATTGGGGGGGGGGGAGTCCAGCAAGCAGCCGCCAGCAGCGCGGGGAAGTCCCAGGAAGTCCCCGCACTCGGGGCGGGTCGGTCCGGCCGCGCCCTCTAGCGCGCCAGCCGCGGCGTGCCGTATCGCAGTCTAGCCAACCGCCAAGCCCCGCCGCCGCACCGCACAGGCGCGCCAACACGCCCTGCAAAAAGCAGGAACGCCGTGAGCGCGAGAGAGACAGAGCGACTCGGTCTGGATCGAGCCTGCTGCAGGCCGCGACGGTTTGAGACATTTATCATAGCGCAGCTGCCAACCGATTCCGAGTGGGAGGTCCCTCTTTCTCTCTCGCACTGATGGGGCGTCTGGTACGGGTGCGAGAGAGACACACCGAAAAAAGCATTGTTCGGAATCACTCTGCTGCGCGGTCGCGCCGGGCGGCGGGTTCGAATACCGGCGCGGCGACAGCGACTGTCATTTTTCTCAACACAACACAACAACAACAACAACAACAACAACAACAACAACAACAACAACAACATGAAGGCGCTCCCGCGCCGGCCGGCCAGTCAGTGTTGAGCGGGCAGCTCCCAGTGTCTGCGCCGGCGTCCGCAGTCCCGGCCGGTGCGTGTGTTGGCAGTGTGTCGGCGTGCGTGCCCTGTCTTCTGGCCCGTCTCGTCCAAAGCGTCCGCAGCGTCAAAAACCATGACGTGTTTGTCCCGCCCAAACACCGCGAGTTGCGCCCATCCGACCAAATTGGCCGAACTTAGAGGTGAGCCCAGCGCCTTGTTTTCATTTTGATTGTTGTTGGCTTGGAGCTTGTTGTTGTTGGCGTGTTACTTGACGCGCTGCACGCCGGCCGCCTGGCTGTGTGGGGCAGTGGGCCCCAACACAACACTGCCCCGCGCTCGACGCACGATGGGTGGCTTGCCTCTCAGGCGCACCGCGCCCCACAGTGGGCCAGGAGACCGGTCGAGGCGGTCGAAACTCTAGACGCGTTTTGAGCTCCAGAGTCGCTAGATGGGACTCGAACCGAACGGATTGCTCTCCGAACGCGGGATCCGTTGGCGCCGCTGCGCTCGCGAATCGTTGTGTGCTTGTTGTCATTGGTTGTTGTGCTTGTTGTCATTGGTTGTTGTTGTTGTTGGCAGCCGGCCTGTGGCAGCGCACCATGAGCCTGCTCGGCGAGCTGATGGACATCAGGGATCGGTTCCTGGAGAAGCACCTCACGCGGCTGGCTCAAGGGGCCGAAGGGTGCCCGGACTTCTTGGCGGAGTACCGGCAGCTCAACGCCATGCTGCTGGACGTCGTGAGGATCGCCCTCAACGTCCTCGAGCACCAAGAGCACGACCAGGAGTGACTGTTCCAAGCCCAAGGCCGACCGGCGCCTTTTTTTTTTTCAAAGAAAAGGTGACCTGCTTTCAGAATTTTTCGTTTCACTTTTGAAGACCAATGGAAAGTTGAACTCATTTTAACGTTGATGTGTTTTTTTTTTGTTTGATGTTTTTGAAAACCAAAGGACTATTGATCTCATTTATCGTTGCTGTTTTTGTCTGTTTCTTGTTTTAAACAAAAACAACAATTATTTTTAATTGATACCTGTGTGTCTGCTGTTGAAGCTTCTTTCAGTATTTTTCGTTTGTTTCTTGTTTTAATCAAATAAAAGTAACTACTATTTTTTTAAAAATTGATTTAATGCATTGGTGGGGTCACACGTTTGGTTCGAGTCCTGTGAAGCTCAAACCTCGTTTCGAATTTTGTCCGCCTCCAGCGGTCTTCTGGCCCACTGTGGGGCGGTCCAGGGTGTTTCCTTGGAGCCTCGCGCCAGCACCTCGGCCTGGGCCGCCTGGTCGTCGAGTTGCGGCAAGTCAGAAGTTAGTTCCGAATCGGCCAGGGCGCCCCGATCTGCGCGGTGCGGCGCGGTGCGCGGTCTCCAATCTGGTATGCAGGGAATGTCATCGGGGGAGTTCGGGCAGCCGAAGGCACCCGAAGGCATGACGTGGGGAGAAAAGTTGCGGCCGAATGCTTGGCTCCGCGGCGTCGCGGGGCTGGAAGCTATGGAAGCTCAACTCGCCGGGTAAATTACAGTGGCGTTGCACAAGCAGTCCTGGGGCAAATGCTGGCGGGAAATTCCTCGACTTGTACTCGTTGCTGTTACGTTTCCACGGCGAGTTGTCGCACGCCCTGCCCCCACCCCCACTCGAGGCTAGAGCCCTCGCTGGCGATTCGCGACCCGATTGGCCAGTACACTGCGAGCCGTCTCTCTCGCACTCCTGGGGCGTTCCGTGTCGGTGCGAGAGAGACAGAGCGACGACTCTCAGTCTGCAGAGGCTGCCAGAGGCGCGGTTTTGTCGTCGTGCATTGGGTTCGGATCGCAGCGGCCCTCGCGAGGCCGCACGCGCCACTGGACCGCAATATACACAAATGCCAACCGCCCCGCCCCACCCCGCCCCGCCCGGTCATCTCCCTCGCACACCCACCCCGCCCGGGGCGCAGCGCAGCCACCCCGCCCCGGCCGCCGGGGGCCCCGCTCCAGCCCGCTCGGACACAGCCCCGGCCGATCAGCAGAGCACACCAATCGTGGGATTAATTACGACTGCGTAGACCCAATTTCACAGTGAGGTGATCTCTGGACCTATGATCTACCCCTTCCCCCTGCCCCTCCCCGCAGACACAAAGCCTCGTGTCACTCGCGTGCCCTGTGCTTTTCCCATCCCTGGTACCGACTCCTGCACTGTAGGAGGCAAAACTTGCCACGATGTACCAGTGCCGATAGGGTTGCCACCCTCGGGCTACTTGGCAGGCAACTGGGCCTCGCTCTCGAGGGTTGGCAACCCTATCGACTCTGCGTGGTGGGAATTTTTGCCTACCAGTGCGGCAACGCTGCCCTTGCAAAAAGCGCGAACAGCCGACAACAAAGGGGAGCGATGAAAACCACGAGTCGTTGCAGAAAGGAAATGTAATTTGTCTAGAGTAGCTTGGCGTGCGCGGCGAAGACCTTGATGCCCTCGAACACGCTCTGCACCACGCCGACGATCCTGTTGGCCGGCATGTCGAAGCCGTTCTTTCCGCCGGGCGGCAGCTCGATGGTGTAGGCCTTGGGGATGTCCGCCACCCCCTTGGACCAGTCGTCGCTCGCGCCGGCCGCGGGGTCTGCAACCGTCGTAGAAAAACAATCAGCACCATCGTCCGCTTCATTGGCCCGTTGGTCCACCGCGACGTCGTCGCTACGTACACAGTCCTGCGCTGTTCTGCACCTCGAACTTCTCGGAGCCCGCCTTGATCATGGCGTCGTTGGCCTCGTTGGCGATGGCCAGCTGCAACAGGGGAGGGGCGCTTTTTGCCAAGCCACTTTCGCGATGGAAGTTGAAATCATTTCCCCTGCCAATCAATAGCCTCACCAGTTCAGCGGTGTCGTCTGCCGGGGGAATGTCGTTGGCGTAGCCCCACGGGTAGAGGATCATCTGCAACACGCGGTCAAGCCGAGCTGTTGGAAGCCCACTCCGAACGAGCAATCCATTGGTGGGGTCACACGTTTGGTTCGAGTCCCATTTAGCGACTCTGGAGCTCAAAACGCGTCTAGAGTTTTGGCCGCCTCCACCGGTATTCTGGCCCACTGTGCTGTGCCAGGGCGCGAGACTCACCGGGCCGTAGCTGTGGAAGGTGAGGTACACCTTGACGTTCTTGGCGGCGTTGCACTGCAGGATCCAGTCCCTGATGTTGGCCGACTCGATCTCGGAGAAGGCGCTGGGCCCGGCGTACGTCTCGTCGCACGGCCAGTCGCTGGCCCCGCTCTCTGCTCGACAAGAAGGAGAGCACGACGGTCATGGCCATGGTCGCGGCGGTCCGTGCCAAACCCATTCCCAGTTTGACGGGTACTCGCCTCGGTAGTGGTAGCCGAAGTTCCGGTTGAGGTCGGTGCCCGGGCACCAGCGGCTGTTCTTGGTGCTGCGGTTCTTGCGCCAGAAGCGCTCCTGGAGCAGGCGAAGCAGTGGGCGTTCGAGTAGACCGGAATGCGGCAGTCAGAGCGAGACAGACACAGTGGGCCAGAAGACCGGTGGAGGCGGCCAAAATCCCGGACGCGTTTTGAGCTCCAGAGTCGCTAAATGGGACTCGAACCGACCGTGTGACCCCACCAATGGATAGCTCTCCGAACGAGGAATCCATTGGTGGGGTCACACGTTCGGTTCGAGACCCATTTAGCGACTCTGGAGCTCAAAACGCGTCTGGAGTTTTGGGCGCCTCCACCGTTCCTCTGACCCACTGCGCGTACCCTGGTGTGCGTGTACTCGTAGCCGTCGGGGTTGGCCACGGGCATGATGTACCAGTCCAGGTCGGCCAGCAGCGCGCTGTTGGCGCTCTGGTGCTCGGTGAGCTGCTGGATGAGGTAGATGGCGACGGGCGGCGAGATCCACTCCCGCGCGTGGATGCCCGCGTCCACGATGATGCCCCGCCGGGACTTGCCGCCCGACGTGGAGATCCTCAGGCCCAGCATGTCGCGGCCCTCGTAGGTCTTGCCGGCGTTCATCAGCGTCACCAGGTTGGGGTAGCTCTTGGCCGTCTGCTGCAGGTAGGTCGCGATCTGGAGACAGTTTTCACTCGGGTTGGTGGCAGCGGTCGCAAAGTGCGAGGGGCACCGAGCGCCGCCGAGGTAGGCAACTCCACCGCCTCGCGGTGAGTTAGGCTGCCCACCCGCCGGGCGCTACCGCCTGGCTAGCCTCGCGCGCGAGACAACTCATTTGGCGGCAAGTTTGAAGGTGCTGTTGGCCTCACCTCGGCGTACCGCATGTACCGCTGGAACGTGGGGATGGCCGTGTGGGCCCTGGCGGTCAGCGCCTTGTGCTGGCGGTCCCTCTCGTCGTTCACGGACCTGCGGACCGGACGACACGGCTTCGGTTACCACCGGCGCGCAGTGGGCCAGAAGGCCGGTGGAAGCGGCCAAAAGTCTAGACGCGTTTTGAGCTCCAGAGTCGCTAGATGGGACTCGAACCGAACGTGTGACCCCACCAATGGATTCCTCGTTCGGAGAGCAATCCATTGGTGGGGTCACACGGTCGGCTCGAGTCCCATTTAGCGACTCTGGAGCTCAAATGGCGTCTTCGAGGGTACGTACTCCTGCACGTCGTGGTTGGTGACGTCGTACTGCACGCCCTTGTCGGCCAGCACCCTCTGCGCGGCGGGGAGGCTGGCGGGCGGCACCATGAGCACGGCGTCGGCGCCGGGCACGACGCGGTGCGTGAACAGGTCCACGTCGCGCCACGCGCCCAGCGCGCGCACCACGCCCACCTGGGCCTCATCCTTGGGGGTGGCCGTCAGCAGCTTGTACCTGGAGGCAGGACGAGGCCGCCGTCATTCGCCAAGTAGGCTACCTCGCTGTCTCTGTCGCACAGGCCGCGCGAAGAACGCAAGCAACGCAGGCGCGACAACAGTGATGAGGTGGGAGTTGGCGCCACCGCGAGTCAGCTCTTGATTCCGAACATCGCTCTGTCTCTCTCGCGCCCCTCGGAGCTCCGCTAGCGCCCCGTGAGTGCGAGAGAGACGGAAGCACAGATATGGCGATAATCGCGAGGCTCGAGTGGTTAATCGCTTCCCTCGGTCACGTGGTGCCCGCGGTGACGCTGAGGTGTCTGACGTTGCTGCGGTACTGCGCCTCGAGCCACACTCGACTTTCTAACGGAATCGCAAAGCGCGAGACGCCGCTGAAATGCTCAGGTAACTAAAGTTACAATCACGCGGAAAACACAACAATCTTTCAACCCACACTTCGAAATACAACCTGCCTCCCTCGCGCTCACGGGGCGTCCCGGCCGCTGGGCTGCGGGAGAGCCCACACTGTTCTGAATGAACCTCCGGTGCACTGGTCACACTGCGAGACTCACCCTCGGTAGTGCTCGACGTCCACGGAGGCCGCGAGCGGCGGCGCCGCCAGGGCCGCGAGGGCCGCCACTAGAAGCAGGACGCGCATATCTACACCTGGCGAGCCCGGCCACCATCGGGCATCTGGCGGCGCGCGCGCATCTTACTTCCTTTTATACACTGTAGGAGCGGCGGCCGGCGGGTGCCGGGCCTCGCGGTCTCGCAGGGCAGCGCCGGGCAGCGCAGGGCGGCGGGCCCTTGCCGGCCTGTGGCCCCCAGGTCCACCCAGGTCCCACGTCCCGCGAGGTACCGATGGGGCGGCGGACACTCTGCCGGACCACCGGTGCGGCGCACAGTGGGCCAGAAGGCCGGTGGGGGCTGTCAAAATCCCGAACGCGTTTTGAGCTCCAGAGTCGCTAAACAGGACTCGAACCGAACGTGCGACCCCACCAATGGATTGCTCTCCGAACGAGGAATCCATTGGTGGGGTCACACGCTCGGTTCGAGTCCTGTTGAGCGACTCTGGAGCTGAAAACGCGTCTAGAGTTAGGCCCACTGTGCGGCGTGCAGCGCGCTGTCCTGGGTCGGGCCGCCTCGCCGCCAACAAGGCCGTGCACTTTCTGCTCTAATCTCCGCGAGCACGGCCAGCACGGCCACGACGGCCACGACTGCGACGACGCCCGCTCAAAACTGCCAGTGGCGCACGGCGCGCGTGCGTGCGCGTGCTGCCGCGTGCGGGATTCCCACAGCGTGCTGAGCAGGGCTGAGGCAGGCAAGAAACAGCGCCAAGAAACGACTCTTCGGAATCAGCCCGCCCGGCGCGGCCCGGCGGCAAGTTTAAAGAGGAGTGCGTGGAGGGTTGCTCGAGTTTACGGCGAAACTCAGACCGTGCCGCAGGGCCGTAGGTGTCGACGGGCGTGGCGCTGTCTCTGTCGCACTCACGGGGCGTCCCGGAGGGGTGCGAGGGTGACGGAGGTGGGCCCTGCTGGGCGCGAACTCCCACCGCGCCGACGCGGCACTTCCTTTTCCAGCCTTTGCCGATATTCGCGCGGGACTTCCGGACTTCCCGGTCAGCGCGTCGGCCGCGAGGTCCGAAAGGCACTACTGGCCGCTCTGGCCGTTGGCCTGCCGCCGCTTCTTCAAAAGTGATGAGTTTGCCGGCCGAGTGGCAGAGTCGCCGCGTCGCAGTGTGTCGCCCGTCGCCGCCCCCGCACAGTGGATTTGCTAGAAGACCGGCGCCGCCGGCCGAAACTCTAGACGCGTTTTGAGCTCCAGAGTCGCTAAGCTGGACTCGAACCGAACGAGTGACCCCACCAATGGATTCCTCGTTCGGAGAGCAATCCGTTGATAGGGTCACACGCTCGATTCGAGTCCTATTTAGCGACTCTGATCTGATCCGCTCAGCAGGTTGGCAGGTCGCAGACAGTCGGCAGACGGAGCCAGGGACCGAGGCGTCCTGGGCGGTCGCTTCACTCTCCGGGCCTCGGCCTCGGCGATGACTCATGCCGACTTTATTTGGACACTTTCGCGGCCGCGTCTGTGTGCGCTCTTTCTCCGGGCAGAGTGCCAGCAGGCTGGTTCCGAAAGGTGCTTTCATCGCCCTCTCTCTCTCGCACTCGCGGCCCGCGCGACTGTCCGGGAAGAGACAGCCGGCGAGGACGGCGGCGGCGGTCCCGAGACAGGGGCCTGGAGGACCCCGAAGGAGGACCCCGAAGGAGACGGGGCCTGCAGTCTGCAGCCGGGGCAGCCTGGAGCGGCCTGGAGGATGCGCGAGTGCGTGCGTGCGGCCGCGTCTCCCTGTTTCTGTTTTCACGAACGGGACTCGTGTATCGCGCAGCGTCCCACAGTGGGCCAGAAGCCCGGTGGAGGCGGACAAAACTCTAGACGCGTTTTGAGCTCCAGAGTCTGTAAATAGGGCTCGAACCGAACGTGTGACCCCACCAATGGATTGCTCTCCGAACGAGGAATCCATTGGTGGGGTCACACGTTCGTTTCGAGGCCTGTTTAGCGACTCTGGAGCTCAAAACGCGTCCAGAGTTGTGTCCGCCTCCACCGGTCCTCTGGCCCACTGCGCGTCCCGGAGGCACGGCGCGGCACGGCACGGCGATGCTTTTACAGCGAATTGAACCTGCCAGATTCATTCCGGGACCACTTTAACGCGTCACGACGACCAACACGGCTTATCTAATCGGACCAGGCCCTGTTGGTGTTTTAGCGTGCCGACACGGGCGTGCCGACTCGGCGTGGCGCGGCACGGCACGGCCCGTGTTCCCGATCGGCCGTTCGGCCCCGGCGGTGACCGCTTCGACACCAGTACCCGCCCCGCCTCTGGCCACCACACTGCTACACTCTCAATCTCGTGCGTCCCGTTGTACTCCGCGATGGCCTAGTCGTGGCCTAGTCGTGGCCTAGTCCGCGTCACGGCCTGGTCCCTGGCCTCGTCGGCCCTTATCAGCACGTTAACGCGGACGGTGCTCGGGCTGGCCGGGCTGGCCGCGTCGCCGCCGCGGTGCCTGGACTGCCCGCGTCTGGAGCGCCGTCTGGAGGTACTGCAGCACGTGCACTATTAAGTTCGTGGCAGGGCGTGCCACGTTGCCCTCTGTATGGGCGTCTGCTGGCCCCGCGGGCACCACTGCAGTGGTGTACCGGTGTCCGGACCGGGTAGTTTGGAGGCACTCGTTGGCTACTTCTCTCGTAAATGCCTCTCGCCGCTCTCCGAGCTCTTCGTTGTTCGCCGCTCGTTTCTCGTTCGCCGAATGCCTCTTTCCCTTCTTTTCTTCGCCGCAGTTTCCCGAAATGGGTTCCCAGTTCAGTTCACCGCGGCGGGGCGGGGCGGGGCGGCCTGCGGACAAACTTCCCTCGCAGGTCAACGGCCGCGGTACGGCGCGCAGATACTCCGCGCTGGCGGGAGGCACTCGTCGCGGCGCGGGGTATCGCCATCCATGCCGCCGCGCCGTCGCTACTCCCCGCCCCGGGCCGAGGAGCGGGAGGGGCGGGGAGGGGAAGGAGGCGGGTGAAGGGTGAAGTATGGCGGAGGCCGGAAAAGTGGCCAAGCAGCCGCAATCCAGGACTTTTCAATGTAAAAACCTTCACGACTACTTGAAGACGCTCCCCGGGTCCACTTTGGACAAGCTTTACAACCACCCGACGACGTGTCTTGCAGTGTACAGGTAAATTAGCTGTCTGCTTTTGGCTTCCCGGCATGTTGCGAGGTTATGTTTGTGTTATTTATTTTGAACTTGTGTCAGATTTTTTTCCCCTCACTGTGTTCTGGAGCTGTATTAATACTAATGAAATTTATTCATTTTTAAAAAGAGATCTTTCTTATTTTCGTGCACGGTCTAAATGCTTTGAATCTTACTTCATTATTTCTTTTGTTTCAGGGAGCTGCCAGAAATTGGTCGACATTATGTGATTAGAATTCTTTTCGTAGAACAACCTGTTCCTCAGGCTGTTGTGGCGTCTTGGCTTGCCCAAGAACATTCCAAGTAGGTCTATGGTCATCCATGTTGTAGTGACCCGTTTGGTTTGTCTTGAGGTTCTAATTTTGAATGTATTGTTTAAGGGAACATACCGAAGTTATAAAAGTTCTTAGTGAGCTACGAGTATGGCAAGAGGCTGCAATACCTGGCGGTTTACCAGGATGGATCCTCAACCCTATCTTCAAAAAAAATTGCCGCATGGCATTGCTGGGAGGGTAAGCATTGTTGACATGTTCTTTCATTTTCTACCTGATGAGTTTCTCACTCATGGATGTCATTAATTTCAGTGGGAAAGCCAATTGCATCCATTCTCAACTGGACGCAGACAGCAAACCTAGGGATATTCCATTTCTGGATCAGTATGCCACGGAGCGGTGGGAGTGCGTTCTGCACTACATGGTGGGGTCTCAGCAGCAGGAGGGTATCTCAGCTGATGCTGTCAGATTACTACTCCACGCTCGTCTTATGAAAAGGTCATTTGAATCTGAAATTATTCACTGCAAAACTACTTGAAAAGTTAGGTCTATAATTATTTTCTTTGTTGTTTTTTAAACTCCCAGAGATGAGGATGATGGGAGCCCTGTAATCACAAGAGAAGGCTTCCAGTTTCTCTTGATGGACACAGCCCAGCAAGTGTGGCACTTCATTCTTCAATATTTAGATACGGTTCATGAACATAATTTGGACTTGGTAGAGTGCCTCACATTTTTGTTTCAGTTAAGTTTTAGCACACTTGGTAAGGTATGTATCTGCATTTTCTCTCAATTGAAAAATTTTACTACCCTCTGTTAAATTTAGATGAAGTGTTTTTCTTCTCTTTTTCTGTTTTCCAGGATTACACTACTCAAGGCATGAGTGAAGCCATGTTAAAATTCCTGCAGCATCTTCGAGAATTCGGATTAGTTTATCAAAGAAAGGTATGATTACCTTCTTCAAAAGCAGTGCAAACAGCTTAATTGAACTCAAATTAAATTGGCTTAGTCATTATCTGGACTATCATGTTACAGAGGAAAGGTGGCCGGTTCTATCCAACGCGGCTTGCTTTAAATATAGCTGCGGGCAGAACAAGTGCCCCCGGTGATATGGAACACCTTGGGTACATAGTTGTTGAAACTAATTACAGAGTGTATGCTTACACAGACTCTAATTTGCAAGTTGCCTTAGTTGCACTTTTCTGTGAGATGATGTACAGGTAACAACATGCATGTTTCAGTTTTCTGTCGATTTATTTTACCCAAGTTTGCATTGGTGAATTATTTGTTGTTTTGCTTTTAGATTTCCAAACTTGTCTGTTGGCATTCTGACAAGAGATTCAGTTCGACAAGCGTTGCGAAGTGGTATCACAGCAGAACAAATGATCAACTTTTTGCGGCTACACGCCCATCCAAGAATGATCGCTCAAGCTCCACCTGTGTTGCCACCCACAGTTGTTGACCAGATAAAGCTTTGGGAAAATGAGCGAGACAGATTTAATTTCTCTGAAGGAGTATTATATAGCCAGTTTTTGTCTCAACAAGACTTTCAGGTTTGTAAATTTTCAAGCTTTGATTGCATTACTTCTGTTTTGTATGGGGGAGTTTCTCAAGTATGGTGTCAATTCAATTTCAGGTGCTGCGTGATCATGCTCAAGAAAAAGGAGTTCTGATCTGGCAAAATGAACGTACAAGAACAATGGTAGTGACTAAAGGAGGCCATGATGATGTTAAAAGATTCTGGAAACGGTATAATCGTGGAAATGATTAATTATTTTTTTTACTTGTATATTTAAAATTATGTGGTGCTAATCAAATAAAGTGAGCAACCCTCAAAACTGCATTGGAAAATTATTTATTGATAATCATTTATCAAATGTCAGGAATTCTCAATATTTAAGTCACATATTGAACAGAACGAATTTCACTTTGCACTCTTTTCATGTGAAAAAAAGGTGAATTACAAGAAAAATAATTAAATTTTGAATATAACACTATTCACTACCACCTCTTTCATGAGCACAGACTGCTTTGTAATGTGCTGACCAAGATTCAATGCTGTCACGGCCATACATCTGTAAGAAGCAAACACGGTTTTACAAACGATTGATAAGTTAAGAGGGAATTAAATCTAAGAAATACAGCCATGATCCTACCTCACTCGCAAATTGCAACACATCTCTAGGAGACAGTTCCTCACAAGCTCGAATACCCCATCGATATTCATACTTGACAGGATCAGTATTATCTATCTTCACAACATCAAGATAATCCTGAGATTCATAAGTCTGCAAGGGAAACATGAAAATTATATATTGGCATTCAACAGCAGTAGGTAATTTTATGAAAAAATCTGTCATTTATACCTTTAAATTTTTCTTAAGATTGCCAAAGTACTCATGATCATCATCAATCCCAATTGACTTCAGGAATGTAATAACTTTTCCTGCAAAAGAAAAGCGTCTTTGTAAAGCTACTATCTTTCCTGTAAGTGGATAGAATCAAATGGAATAGATGCAATCAATTTACCTTGCTCGATCCCAGCGTCTTTCCACCTTCCATTAGTCTGCATGAAGATGAGCGACAGAATGATGGCCAGCAGTCCAAGATCTGCTTGAACAGCAGCCGAGTTACTAACATGTTCCTGATGCTTCAAGCTATTGATCAACAAGTAGTGTTTGGTTCGGTAGCCTCCATCAACGACCCTTATACCGTAAATCTACATCAAGGAAGAGGAGCTTTAGACAGAGCACTCAACAGAGCAAAACAGATTAGGCGGACAGTGTCTTACATCACGGAGCATCTTGATGGCAATCGGCATGACGTCTGCAGCAGACTTTAAAGTGTTTTTCAGGATATTCTTGAGGATGTCACTGTGCTTGATTGGCACCTTGTCGAAGTCCTGCATCAACATGAACCTCACAGTGAGCCTGGCCAGGCTCTTGGTCTCGTCGTACCCCAGCCGGGGGGGCTGTGGGGTCCCCTGCCTGGAGCCCTGGGAGCCCTGGGACGCCCTGGACTGGGACGACTTGGACGACTGGGACTGCGACGAGCGGGGAGTGCCCTGGGACCCTCCTGCACCCCTGCCTCTAGAGCGACGTGGAGACATGGCGGTCGAATCTAGGCTGGACAGAGAAACCACGCTTAGAAACGGGCAGGCCGGGCAGCGCGGCGTCACATGTAAACCAACCTCGCGGCCCAGCCCAGTGCAAACACCTACACTGTAGATCAAGACTCCTTTGCAATGCACCGCGGAACACAACCGACAAACAACAGCGAACCACCACACTGATTACTTCCACTAGCGAAAGAATACAACGTACTTACATCAGTTTCTTTTCCAAAACCAAACGGACGCGTCTTCGCTGCTTCCTCAAACGAACAAGTTGGGACACGCTTCACAAGCCCACTCACACACCCTCACGCCACACCAACAACACAACAATCGGCTCGGCAGAGACAAACAAAGAACAAACGAAGCACGCCCACCTTGCCGCCGCCGGGCCGCCGGGCGCTGGTTGGGTTGCCTACACTCGCGGCGGTGCCCGCTCGCCGTTGCTGTGGCAGGCGCTCCCTCTGTTCCTGTCGCGCTCAGGCGGCGGCCCGTAGCGGTGCGAGAGAGACGAACGTTTACTCTTTCGAGCAGGGCCGCCCCACAGTGGGCCAGAAGACCGGTGGAGCGTTTTGAGCTCCAGAGTCGCTAAGTTGGACTCGAACCGAACGTGTGACCCCACCAATGGATTGCTTTCCGAACCGAGTCCTGTTCAGCGACTCTAGGGCTCATGACGCTTGTAGAATTTTGTCCACCTCCACCGGCCTTCTGGCCCACTGCGCCCTTGTCCCTTGTCCGAGGGCCGGTGCCGTCCCGTGGCCCTGGATGCCCTAATTACCCTGGCAGTAATAGCAAAGGGCTTGGAGGGCCGCGCCGAGGTGCGATGAAAAGGTCGCCTTAGACGCCCTTTAGACCCTTTGCAGGCATTTAGGGCTGCTTCAGCTTCGGCCGGCGCCGCGCCGCGCCGGACAGCGGTGCTTTCGTCGCTCTGTCTCTCTCGCCGTCGCGGGGCGGCCCGCCCAGGCCCGCCAGGGTGCGAGAGAGACAGAGCGCTGCGCCCGTGCAGCGCGCCCCTCACCCCAGCAGAAAAGCAGAAAGAAGGCCGGCTCGCTCCGTTTGGTGACCCTCGGTGCTGAGTGCCCAGGACAGTGTGCCAAACTGGAGCCCCCTGCTCGCACCACGGACCGCCCCATGAGCGCGAGAGAGACAGAGCACTGTGCGGAATGAGCCCGCTGCCTGGCACGGAGTTGTTTTAAGCGCGGGAAGCAACAAATAGGGTCGCTGTGCCCTTCGCGCCTCCGCCTAACGACGCGGCGGCCGGAAAACGGGCAAGCCGTCCATAAATCGCGTAACGCAGCAACACGGATCCGGGCCCACAGTGGATTTACCAGGAGGCGGGTGGAGGCGGTCAAAACTCCTGACGCGTTTTGAGCTCCAGAGTCGCCAAATGGGACTCGAACCGAACGTGTGACCCCACCAATGGATTGCTCTCCGAACAGTTTTGGCAAATCCACTGTGGGCCGTGCGGAACGTGCCGGCAGTGACTGCATCGGCGGCACCAGCACGTCGGGGGAGGCCAGGCCAGCCGGGGCACTCTCTGCCCTTGGAAAGCTTTCACGGGGTCGAGGGTGCGATGGCCTGTCACCACGCTATGACGGACGGCCGACTGTCCGGCCGAGGGTCGTTTTCGTCGCCCTGTCTCTCTCCATCGCATGGGCGCCCCGCACTGGTGCGAGAGAGACAGAGCGACGAAGGCCGCGCCGCAGGGTTGCCTACCGCCGACTCGGCGGGCGTGAAGCGCGTAAAGCGCGTAAGGCTGGGCGACGCCGACAGCCTGCGTGGTAGATCGATTCAGACGCGTTCCGCTCCCAGGCTGAGTCAATCTGTCTCTCTCGCACGCACGCGTGGGTGCGAGAGAGACGGGCCGCGGTGGACACTGGTGGACGTGGTTGGCGTTAACGAGGCGCGGGAAGGGGATTGCCGTGTTGGTGCGTCGACAGCGTTGTCATCCAAGGCGGGGAGGTGAAAGGGGAGGGGCGGGGCGGCAGCCGCGGCAGCCGTTTGGCGGCGTCCTACACGCGTTCGGCGTGGTTCGGCGTCTCCGCCACAGCAGCGCGACCGCCAAGAACCGCTGTGTCGCTCCGTGTCACTATCGCACCCCGACGGGCCAACGCGCCGCCGCGTGCGACAGAGACAGCGCGACGGACAGCCTCTTCGGACTCGGTCTCCGTCTCCAGGCTCGCCGCCATTAGGACTTGGGGTCGACGACGGCGAGGTCCGCGTGTCCGCGTGTCCGGCGACGCGGGGCACACTGTGGCACACGCGACGCGGCCATCAGCCAATCAGGCACCGCGCGGGGCGGCGCGGCCCGGGAGGGGGCAGTGAAAAGTACAAGAAGGAAAAATGAAAAACTATTCTATATAAAAAATGACGTAGTTTATCGAAGCTCGCACTCGATGCGATGGGGTCGGCGACCCTCGTGTGGCGGGGTGGGGGTGGGGGGCGGTGACACGGCACTTGATTCACGCAACCGCGTTTTGGCGGCGGGGTGGGCTGGCGGCCATGCGCGTACACTGTAACGCTGTAACGCTGTGGCACTGTAAGGCGCGCAATGGCCACGTCTTCCGGCCGCGCGTATCAGTGACTTCCCCCTCCCCCTCGGTGATGGGCGCACTGTAAAGGCCGGGCGTCGTCGTCAAGGTGTCGCACCGCGCCTCGCGCCCCGCAGCGGGCCCAGCAGACTGATTCCGAGAACCGTTTTCGTCGCTCTGCCTCCCTCTCGCACCTATGCGGGACGCCCCGTGAGTGCGAGCGAGACAGAGCGTCGAACACGGCTCAGTCTGCAGGCCCAGGGGGCCGCAGGGGGCCGCAGGGGGCGGCAGGTCGTTGACCGGACGAGCAACGGGGCGGCAAAAAAGCCCCCCTCCCACCTTTCTCCTTCCTCCTTACAACAACAGCAACGCTGCACATTATTATTGCTCCACCCTTAGGGCCTTACAGTGGCGGGGCGAAGCCAGGCAAAGCAAAGCTGCCTTTGTTACGGGCTGGGCCCCTCCAGCCCCCGCGGCCCACCCTTCGCGGCCTCCTGGAGTCCCCTGGAGTCGCTCGGCGTCCCTGGAAGCCCTCCTGGACTCTTGGGGCGAGGGCCCAGGGCCCAGGGCCCCAGGGGACACGGTCGATGCGCGTACCTGTGTCAATCAAACGCACGCCCCGGCCGCCCCGCCACGCCTTGACTACACATCGACGATGCCGCCTCTGTGATTCGGGAGTGCCGACCCCATCAGGCGTGGGTGCACTGCTAAAAATAGTGACAGAGCGATATCGATGTTGAGCCACACTCGATGTTTCCGTTGGCAGCGGTTTTCCAAGTACGTGCTGTATGATTTTCCCGCAATTTCGGATCCCCCGTCCCACAGTGGGCCAGAGGAACCGGTAGAGGCGGCAAAAACTCCAGACGCGTCTTGTACCCCCGGGGCCGCTAAATGGGACTCGAACCGAACGTGTGGCCCCACCAATGGATTGCTCTCCGAACGAGGAATCTATTGGTGGGGTCACACGTTCGGTTCGATTCCTGTTCAGCGACTCTGGAGCTCAAAACGCATTGAGGGTTTCGGCCGCCTCCACCGGTCTTGGCAAATCCACTGTGCGTTCTAGTAGTTGGCGAGGAAGACGTCGTTCAGGCCGCACCGCGTTACTGCCCTAGCCCCACAGCGACGGCGTTGCGCCGCCAGGGCGACGACACCGACGTGAACTTGAACGCAACAAAGTTTTGTCATTGGAGTGCGTCCACCGCGCCGTGCCACGCCGCGCCGCGCCCCAGCGAGCGACGACCCCGAGGCGAGGGTTGGCTCGGCCCGCTAAGGGGTCGCGGCTACGCCAGGCTATGCGAAGCATTAGCGCCCGCCCCGAACAGCCGACGTCTCTCTCGCACTCTCTTAGGACGCCCCGTGAGTGCGAGAGAGACAGGCCGGCGGGTTCTCGCACAATGAAAACAAGCCTTTCATTGCAATCATTGATTTTCATACAACACAACGACCTCCACCGCGGCGGACAGCGGACGGCTCGCGCGCCCTGAAGGGAAGCGCGGCGTACGCCTACACTGAGAAACGCGTGTGGCCCCACCAATGGGCTGCTCTCCGAACGAGGAATCCATTGGTGGGGTCACGTTCGGTTCGAGTCTCATTTAGCGACTCTGGAGCTCAAAACGCGTCTGGAGTTTTGGCCGCCTCCACCGGCCTTCTGGCCCACTGTGGGTCGCCGAGGCTCCTGTCACTGACGTCGTCCACCCTCCCTTCCGGT
This sequence comes from Thrips palmi, assembly GCF_012932325.1. Lineage (NCBI taxonomy): Eukaryota > Metazoa > Arthropoda > Insecta > Thysanoptera > Thripidae > Thrips > Thrips palmi. Next base: position 4,499,453 of record NW_023144630.1, on the reverse strand, counting down.
ACACTGCCCACGCGACGCGGCACGGCACGGCACGGCACTCGTATCGCAGCCAAAGACACGCGAAATGATGAAATTACGTAGGGGTGGCTTTTATTGGTCGCCACGCACGCCACGGCTGGACGATTCCGAACCGGAGGTTTCGCTCTTCGCTCTGTCTCTCTCGCACCCGAGGCCGACAGGCCGCCGCGCCATGAGTGCGAGCGAGACAGCTGCGAAAGACCGTTCGGACCAGTGTGGTGAACACCCGCCGCGTAGCGCCTGTCGGAGCGCCCGAAATGGCATACGATCATGTGTGGTCTAGCCCTTAATGGTAATGGTAATGGAGGTAGGCAACCCTGCGGCCGCAGTGCAGCAGCAAAGCGTGGCGGGACTGCCTACCGCGCGATTCGCAGGCGCTAGCCGGCTGACCGTGTGGAGGCGGCCAAAACCCTAGACGCGTTTTGAGCTCCAGAGTCGCTAAGTGGACTCGAATCAAACGTGTGACCCCACCAATGGATTCCTCGTTCGGAGAGCAATCCATTGGTGGGGTCACACGCTCGGTTCGAGTCCCGTTTCGCGACTCTGGAGCTCGAAACGCGTCTAGACTTTTGGCCGCCTCCACCGGTCCTCTGGCCCACTGTGCGTCGGGGTGTCGTGAGTCGGGGCCGTCGGGGCGCGGTGACTGTGCCGCACGCCGAGCAGTGCGTGTACACTGTACGGCGCTCCCGGAAGTGCGATCGGGAGACATGGCCGCTTCCGGGATCAGGCCCGCGGTGCGATGAAGCGGCCAAGGCCGGTGGTATGGATTGAAATGAAGCCCGGCCCTATGGCCGCCAAGCCCGGCCAGGGTGCTGGCAGGTCCTCCAGGTCCTCCCTGCTGCGCGGTGCCGCGGGAAGGAGGTGCTGCCCAACCCGTGGCGCGCCGAGTTGCGTGGTGGTGCCATAGGCTGCCTGTCTCTCTCGAGCTTTATTGGCTCATCGGCAGAAGGTGGGCCACCCCGGCGGCTGCTCGAAGCAGTCCGCCCTGCAGACGGGCAGCGTGCAGGGCTGGGGCACCTCCCAGTGCTTGCACTTGGCGCCGCCGCACGGGTACTTGAGTGGCGGTGGCCTGCGCGGGCAGCGACGGTCCGGCTGGCACTTGTGCTCGAAGGTGCCCGTCCAGTTGTACCTGGACAAACGGACAGTCGCAAGGCGCGTCAGCAGACTCGTTCGGAGCGTCGCTTTCGGGCAGTTTGGAAGGCGCTTCTGGTGTCGGGGCAGGCCTGGTTGGACTCACGGCGGCGTGGGCGGCGGGGGCAGCGGCTCCAGCGGGGGCAGCGGGGGCGGTCGCTTGAGCAGCTCGGCCTTGTCGTGCAGGTACTGCGGAACAGGGGAAGTCGGGGTCGCGACTCGAACCGACCGTGTGACCCCACCAATGGATTCCTCGTTCGGAGAGCAGTCCATTGGTGGGGTCACACGTTCGGTTCGAGTCCTGCTTAGCGACTCTGGAGCTCAAAACGCGTCTGGAGTTTCGGCCGCCTCCACCGGTCTTCTGGCCCGCCGCACCTTGAGCCTGGCGGCCTCCTTGGCGCCGGGGCAGCACACGGGGCGCAGGCTGTAGCCGGGCACGGCGGACCCCAGCGGCACGGGGTCGCGGATGGCGGGGCGCACGAAGCCGCAGTGCTCGCCGCAGCCCGTGCGCCTGCACGCGCGCTGCAGCCCGTCGCGCTTCAGGCAGCGGCACTCGGAGTAGAAGGCGCCCGCGCGCAGCTCCGAGGACTTGCAGGCCTTGAGCGGGGCGGGCGCGTACGGCACCACGGCCGTCTCCTCGCACTGCGCCGTCCGCGCCGTCACCCTCGGCAGGCTGGTGGCCGCGCCGCAAGGCTTCGGCCCCTGGGGGCAGGGCCGGCAGGGCTCGTCGCTCGCCACCCTGGACAAGCTGGTGTCCGCGCCGCACCGCTTGGCCGCCACGCACTCCGCCTCGCACTTGGCCAGGCACTCCTTCTTTTTCCTGCGATGCCACAATCGCGCTAAAGTTTGGTCGAGTCCTAGGTTTGGTTATGCGGCGGTTATAAGGCGACCCTCACTTGGCGTCTTCGCTGAGCACTTGCACGATGGTGTTGAGGGTCTGGATCAGCACCTTGCGCTCCAGCGGGCAGGCCCCGTCTGGCGTCGACATTTTCTAGGCTTTTGGTTTACTTTGTCCTTATCTTACCAATTAGTCAATTTTTTTTCCAAAGTATTTTTTTTAGGATTTTTGCTATTTTTTTTTTCAAAAGGTTTTTATCATTTTTCTCTGGGCCTCATGGCTGCCCCAGTGTTGCCACCCCCGCAACAATGGCGGGACAACATCCCCGGAGTCATTGTCGACATTTTCTTGATTGTAAGAATACAGGCGCGAATAAGAGGAAAATAAGAGGGGACTTTTTCTCATCGTTTTCACGCGGTTTACGGTGGTTCACCCCCACGGTGACCGCGTCATCGCCGCCCTCCCTCAAGACGGGCATGGCGACGGCGGGCATCCCCAGAGCCACCCCGCGGCCTTGGCAGCCTCGGCACACGCGCGAGGCTCGCGGTTACAATGATTATTGTTTGTAATTGTCAGTAATTGCGGTGCGTGAGTGGGTGTCGTGCCGCCGAATGTGTTATTGAGCCGGCCGGGTGTCACCGCGTTGGCGGCGTAGGCGGCGTTGGCCCTTCCGGCCTTCCGGGTCGCGTCGCGGCGTCGCTTGGGGCTGCCCGCCCTGCCCGCGAGGTTCAAGGTGGCCGTTAGGCCGTAGGGCGGCCGACGGCGTCAGGACACGCCGTGGGGCAGGCTCTAGCGCACGGCCAGCCCATCCCGCTGCCCTCTGCGGGCCTCAAACGGACTCTGACCCGGGAGGCCGGGTCAGCATGCCAGGCCACAGGCGCGTCAGGCCGCCGCCTTGCAGGCCTTGCAGTTAGTAGGACTCGAAGCCGCCACAGCACACTGACTCCGAGAGTCGATTTCGTCTCTCTCGCCCCTGAACAGCACGCCCCATGAGTGCGAGGGAGACACGAGACAGCGACGAGAACGACTCTCGGAATCGGTCTGCAGTCTGCAGGCGGACCGTCGCGTTGATGCAACTGCAGCTGGCTTCTCCAGACACCTCTCCGGCGTGGCCTTCCCTGTTGGCGAGAGAGAGAGGGACAGGGGGGGGGGGGGCAGGTGCAGCGGCCCGGCTGAAGGGAGCCCCACCCCGCCCCGCCCCGCCCCCACCGCCTGCCGGCCGCGCCGCGCCGCTCTCGCCCGCCCCGCCCGCCAGTTGAGTTGGGACCACGGCGCGCGGAGGGACAGCGCGACGCGGTACGGTACCTACGGTACGGCACGGCGACGCGGACGCGGCGAGACATCGCGAGTGCATCGCGCTTCGCGCTCCGCCTCAGTGACGTCACCGCACATGGACTAGCGGAGTGACGGAACCGGATATTTACCTCTGAGATACCTGCAGCCTCCAGGTGAGTTCAGTTCGGAGCGTCACACACTCGCACTTGGCATTTACGCACTCACATCGCACGGACATGCACACGAACGCACCCACACACTCACAATAAACACACACACACACACACACCGTGTGTGTGAGAGAGGGATAGAGAGGGGGAGTGAGGAGTGGGTAGGGTCAAAATCGGTTGCACCTTGCACCTGTGCGTCGCAACGTGGCGCCAGCGAGAGCCGCAACCCGTTTGCAATCGCGGAGCGCAATCTGCAATCCGCAATCGCCGGCCAATTTGGCAATCGGAGGCGGCACCCCTACACTGTGGCCGACCGAGGCTCCCAGTTTTGGCGGGAAGCGCGAAGTCATCGGCCCCGCCAGAGGCATGCCAGAGGGCACCCGGAGCACAGTGGGCCAGAAGACCGGTGGAGGAGGCCAGTACCAGCCTCAAACAGCGTGGCTGTCCCAGCTGTTCGAGGCTCAAACAGCCACGCTGTTCGAGGCTCAAACAGCCACGCTGTTCGAGGCTCAAACAGCCACGCTGTTCGAGGCTCAAACAGCCACGCTGTTCGAGGCTCAAACAGCCACGCTGTTCGAGGCTCAAACAGCCACGCTGTTCGAGGCTCAAACAGCCACGCTGGTCCAGGCTCAAACAGCCACGCTGTTCGAGGCTCAAACAGCCACGCTGTTCGAGGCTCAAACAGCCACGCTGGTCCAGGCTCAAACAGCCACGCTGTTCGAGGGTCAAACAGCCACGCTGTTCGAGGGTCAAACAGCCACGCTGTTCGAGGGTCAAACAGCCACGCTGGTCGAGGCTCAAACAGCCACGCTGGTCCAGGCTCAAACAGCCACGCTGTTCGAGGCTCAAACAGCCACGCTGTTCGAGGCTTTCTGGGGGCTGCTCGCCGTGGGGAGTCGCCGGGGATCGAACCCGCGACCGCGGTTCAAGCCGCTGGCCGGCGATAAGTCACTGTCCTTGGCGGCATGACGGGGCGGCTTGCTTGCCCGGCTTTGCCTCGCGGCACCGCGCCGCATTGTCGGGGATATTGAGTTTGGGGTTCAGGGTTCGGGAAGGTGCGGCCGTGATGGCCGACCTGGCGCCCTAGTCCCGGCGGCAGTGCTCTGTCTCGCTCGCTCCCTCGGGGTTCCCTGGGCCAGCCTGGGCGTCCCAGGGGTGCGAGAGAGATGCCGCTCACCTCGCTCCGCCGTGCGGCGCCGTGCGGCCTCCAGGTCGGCTCTCTGTGCATGCTGACGGTGAAATAGTGAAGTGTGCAGTGCCCGTCGCTCCGTCCCCCTCGCGCCTCATGGGTGCGAGAGAGACGGACAGCGTCGGGGCGGCGAGCACGGCGAGCACGGCGAGCACAAAGCCGCGGGATTGATCTCATTTCGGTTCGATTCCTCGCGAGAAATCGGCGGAATTTCCAGGCGGCCTTGGAAGCGATGGGTCGCGGATCAATTCTGCCGAGCAGCCCGTCAAGGGGCTCTTCGAGAGAGCAGTCCATTGGTGGGGCCACACGTTCGGTGCGAGTCCCATTCAGCGACTCTGGAGCTCGAAACGCGTCTAGAGTTTTGGCCGCCTCCACCGGTCTTCTGGCCCACTGTGCGGCGCTCTGCCGCGGTATTTGGGGCCCTCCAGACTCCAAGGGCACTGGGCTGGCCGGCTGGCTGGAGCGTGCTGGAGCGCTGACCCACCGGCCGTTCGCTCGCGGGAGAACTTTCCGTCAGGGGTCAATGTCACGTCGTCACGACCAATCGCACCAACCGTGCGCGAGTGAGTCGGACGTCGGGTGTGCTCCACCAGTTCGTTTTCGTTTTAAGTTTTCGGTTCACTCTAAATCGAACAGGGCAATTTCGACACTCCCATATTTTGTGACTGTTCTCACACTTAAGTTCCCATGGCCAATTGTAACTGTAGTCCATGGGGCGCTTCAGTGTGACTTAGTGGGTCGTTGTTTTTGATTTTATTTACTTTTCTCGACGCGTTGTTGCGCGGTGCCCCCCGGACCCGCGCGAACGGTTTTCTCCAGCCTGGAATTTGGTCCGGGGCCTCTCTGCCTCTCTGACCGGCGTGCAGCCGAAGATGGGCCTGGCCCGCCTGGCCCATGGGGCCGGTGTGTGGCTCACCCGTCCAGCGGGTCGGATGCATTAATGCATCCCGCGAGCGAGCGTGCGCGCGCGTGTGTGTGTGTGTGCGTGCATCAATGCAGCGCAATGCACGGGAGGCGCGTCGCAAGCTTTCCCTTTCAATAAAGTCTTGTTTGCACGTACTGCCTCCTTGTCCAGCCAGCCCGTCTTGTCGGTCCATTCTCCCATTCATGCACGTTCATTCAGCCGGGCGCGCCTTCAAAAAATAAAGATAATTTTACTCGCCGCCGGCCTCTGGTCCTGAAAGATAATGTTCCCCCTCGATGCGACATCTCTGTCCGCGCGCGAAGTGTGGCGCCCCGAAGAAGAGTCGCCGGTCGGAGCGGCGGTTGGCGGGGCTGGCGGGGCCTAGGTCCGGACAGGTGCGGCTCGGAGAAGGGGGAGAGGGAGGGGGAGTGAGAGGCTGCGGGAAAAACGGAGAGAGAGGGAGAGAGAATTTGGTCTCTGTCTGCAGGCACGGCAGGCATGCCTTGACCTTGGCCCGCATTCCGGCCACGGGCCCTGCCGCCCCGCGCCGCCCCGCGCCGCCCCTCCCTGCGTCTGTCTCTGTGTGGAGGGTCCGGAGCGGCCGAGCGCCGAGCGCGCAGCGGCGTAGCGCGGCCAGTCGCATTGCGTAAGGAGAGGGGCAGGGAGGGGGGCACGCCGCCGTGCGCTCAAGTCTCTCAAGTCTCCGGTGGCGTTATCGGCGTCCTGGCCATCCGTCCTGCAGGCGCGTCGCTCTGTCTCTCTCGCGCCTGTCCGGGACGCCCCGTGAGTGCGAGAGAGACAGACGATAACGACTCTCGGAATGAGGCTGCAGGCATCGCCGGAGTAACCATAGGGAACGAACGGCAACACGCGGATGTCGTTGTCGAACGCCTTGGCGTTTCCGGGGATGCTGCGCCACTGCAAAGGCACTGCACTGCTAGGCACTGCACCGCAAGGCCGGCCTGCACTATCGGCTCGATCTGTCTCCCTCGCACTCAGGCAGCGTCGCTTGCCCCGCGCGGGGGTGCGAGTGGGACAGGGCGACGAGGCGCAGTTGGGAAGCACACTGCGTTCCTCGGGTTCCTCGGGGTTCCCCCTCGGGTGGTTCCTGGGGTTCCCTCGTGGTTCCTGGGGGTTCCTCGGGGTTCCTCCACTGGGTTGCCCCGGGAACACTCGTCCCCGCGGCCTCTGCTTGCCGGAAGTGCTAGCGGCGGACCTCGACCTCCGGGAGGCCGCGTCGCCCCGCCCCGCCACGCCCCGCCACGCCTCGCACGCAGCAGTGCCCCGCGCACAGAGCGCACTCGCCCCACCAATGGATTCCTCGTTCGGAGAGCAGTCCATTGGTGGGGTCACACGTTCGGTTCGAGTCCCATTTAGCGACTCTGGAGCTCAAAACGCGTCTATAGTTTTGGCCGCCTCCACCGGTCTTCTGGCCCACTGTGACTGCATTGGGCTCTGGCAAGAAAGGGGAACCAGAACCTGGAAAGCGAAAACGCTCTCAGAAGAGAAGCCCTTTTTTTCTCCCTCCTGATGAGATGGGTTCGCTTTTTTTCACCGAGTAGTCGGGGCGAAGTGACCGGTTGGGCCACGCCGCCACGCCAGGCCAGAGAGCGAGTGGGGGCACGGCGCGCATGGCACACAGTGCCGAGCCGAGCACACAGTGTGCCACACACCGTAGTGAAAGTGCCGCGGTAGACGTGTGGGTATTGCGTGTGTACGTGTGTAATACTCATCTGTGTCTGTGTACGTGCGTGTGCACGTGTGTACGAGTGTGGGTGTGTGCCTAGATGCATCAAACCGTTTAGTCGACAAATCTATTCTCACTCCGTCACTCGCGGTCACTCTACCAAAATACAAAAAAAAATGCCTAATTTCCGTATGGACAATTTTTTTTTTTGAATTTTTTTCGGGCGGAAAGCGCCTGCGAACGGCCGGGGTAGGCAAGCCCGTCATACTGCGGTGTACCCCAGGTGCCTACCTCCACGGCGCTCTCCGTGTCGCTGGGCACCAAGACTTGTAGCCGGTGCCGTGCCCCCGATGGGATGGGACGTCGGATGGGACATCACTTTCCACTGCCGCCTCGCTGCACAGTGGGCCAGAGGACCGGTGGAGGCGGCCAAAACTCTGGACGCGTTTTGAGCTCCAGAGTCGCTAAATGGGGCTCGAACCGGACGTGTGACCCCACCAATGGATTGCTCTCCGAACGAGGAATCCATTAGTGGGGTCACACGCTCGGTTCGAGTCCTGTCTGGTGACTCTGCAGCCCAAAACGCGTCTGGAGTATCGACCGCCTTTGCCGGTCGTCTGGCCCACTGTGCGGTGCCGCGCTGACGCGCCGACTCGCTGACTGGGCCCAAATCTGGAATCTGGTTGCGATACAATAGGCGAGCGGTTCAGCAGAAACCAAGAGGCCGAGGCGTTTGCCCGCGGCGTCTGCCGGAGGCGTTGTGCGACAGCTGTAGTGCCGCTGTCTGGGCGCGTCTCCAGCGTGTCTCCAGCGACGCGCTCTGCTGCACCGCTGCACCACGCAGGACTCTTTGCAGCCATCAACGCGCTGGAGTGGGTTGGCAACGGCTGGAGTGAACTGGAGCCTGGCTCATTCCAGAGAAAGCCCATGCTGCTCACATAGCGTGCACAGTGTAACACAAAGCGCTGTCGTTGTCGTGTGTGCGTGTGTTTGTGGGCCTGTCACCTGCCGCGTGCCTCTAATGCCGAAGGACTTACAGTGTGTCTTTCTCTTTCTTGCTGCAGAGCGATGGGGGTCGGCAGGGAGATGGGGGGCTGCGGCCAGTGCATCAAGTACAGCATGTTCCTGGCCAACTTCTTCATATTCGTAAGCACGGCCTTCGCTTCTCCTGTCGATGCTGCGCGGCGCTTCACAGTGGGCCAGAAGACCGGCGCAGGCGGTCAACACTCTAGACGCGTTTTGAGCTCCAGAGTCGCTGAACAGGACTCGAACCGAACGTGTGGCCCCACCAATGGATTACTCGTTCGGGGAGCAATCCGTTGGTGGGGTCACACGTTCGGTTCGAGCCCTGTTTAGCGACTCTGGAGCTCAAAACGCGTCTGGAGTTCTGGCCGCCTCCACCGGTCTTCTGGCAAATCCACTGTGTACGGTACCGACGGCACTCATTGCTGCAGCTGGGCGGCGCCGTGGCGCTGGGCATCGGCGTCTGGACCCTGCTGGACAAGGCCTTCGTCACGCAGCTCACGGGCACCACCATGTTCCTGGGCGCCGTGTACATCCTGATCGGCACGGGCGGCCTCGTCACCCTCATCGCCTTCATGGGCTGCGTGGGCGCCGTGAAGGAGGTCAAGTGCATGCTTCTCACGGTCAGTCTCAGTCGCGTCGCCGCTTCCGATACCGGCGTTTGCTCTTCATTCCGCCTCGGGGAGGCGCTTAATCCGCCGCTCTCTTCTCCAGTACTTCCTCATCGTGTTCATCGTGTTCGTGACGATGCTCGTCGGCGGCGTCCTGGGCTACGTGTTCCGGGAAGACGTGCGGAAGAACACCGAGTACAAGATGCGCTCCACCCTGGTCGACTACCGCACCAAGGACTACATCCGAGCCGCGTGGGACAAGACGCAGGAGACGGTAAGCAACAGCAAAGCCTTCTCTCGCTCAACTTGGCCCAACCCTCGCCGTAAGTCGTGTTGCCTGTGCGCCCGCCTCACCGGCCGCTTCATTGCCTCTTTGTCTTTGTCGTTTCCAGCTCCATTGCTGCGGTGTGGACGGGCCCTCTGACTGGAAGGCCCAAGTCCCCGAAAGCTGTTGCAAAATGGGGCCGGCAGGGAAGGTGAGCACGTTTCTGGTCCTTCCCCAAATGGAATAGGAATATCTTGCCATTCTGGTTCTCGGGTAACTTCAAAATTAGTTCTGCTGGGGACGTTCGTCTGTTGTCGCAGCGAAAATTGATTGAAATAGCTGCCTTGGTTGAGGCAAGGATGCACATCTAGAGCTCCCTATCTGTCAACCTAATTTTAGCTGCGACACGGCAAACTTGCTGGTGGAACTCAGTTTTGTAATTATCTTAGAATTAATTTCCTTGATACCCTTTTTTAAAACTTTTGTGTGTAGAGTGATCTAAGTTAAGCTACGAGCCTTTTTTTGGAACCATTTAAGGGATGCCTTGTGTTGCTATTATTTTCAGCCCGTTTTATTGATAAGAAGATTAGGGGGGAGAAGAAAGGGCATTAAACTTGTTTATGTCCCAAATAGTTTAAAAAAGAAATTAAAAAGGCGTGGATCAAATGCTTTGAGGGAGTTTGTATGGTTCCAGAAGAATCCCTGTCAAACATCACCTATACCTGGTAATATCTACACAATGGGGTGCCTACCCACCTTGCAAGGTCTCATTACGGACAATACTAATGTGCTAGCTGGAGCAGGGATTGGTGTATCGTCATTAATGGTAACTTTGTTGTGTGACGCACCAAAATTTTGCTGAAAGCTGAATCACTTGCAAGCGGTTTTGTGGTATTGAATTAATTTTGTTTTCAAAATTTAAGATGGAAGTTTATTCACAAATTCACCAAAAATAAATAAACAATCTTGTAGATGCACGACTTGTTGTGTTTGTTTGGTAATTCACCTTGCTAGTGTAAGTGAGAAGCAGAGCACAAACAAACCTGTTTCCCGCTCTGGTGCTCAGCTTTTCCGTTTGGTTTTCCAGCCGGGAGCACTCGAGTGTGATAAGTACAAGGAGGGCTGCTTGCATGAAGCTGTGAAGACTGCACGGGATCACGCGGCCTTCATCGGCACTGCAGGTGTAATTGTTGCTTGTATAATGGTAATGTTCCAAAAGACAATTGCTCATTTTTGGTGACTGTGTTCTTGCTCTTACTTTTAAACTGCACTGTTGAACCTCACAAATATGTAACGTAATAGTTGTTTTGCAGTAGTGTTTCAATAATTTTTTGAATTGACTACAGCTTTCCAAATGGATATATCGATCAAACTGATTTCTTTTCCTTCCTGTTGCAGTTACTTGGAATGATATTTTCGTGCATCCTCTTTAAAATGATATGAAGATCATCAAGTTCAGAGAGTTGGCTACTCAGCCATACACTATTTCATGTGGACTGTCATTCTATTGCCTTTGTTTCAAGCAGAACGGACAAGAACAAGGGCAATAGCAAATGTAATGGGAGATAGTGAGCCCAGAGCTAAGGGAACTGTGGCCCTTAAAACTGACTGAATCCAAAAGAAATGTAAATGTGTACTTTGCTTCATGGAGTTAGGTGGTGATGCGTCATGCGTTGATGACCGTGTGGCACAGTTTGAAGAAAAATTATTACTTTGACAGAACATTTTTTCTCATTTCATCAAGTATGCCTTGCTAGTTTTTTAGGAATATTTTCGGGATCCTAATATTTCTGTCACCCGGTGCTCAAAGACATTTTGTGTGTACATGTTAATTTTTGTCTAACAATTTAAGCATTAAAAAATGTGTTTAAGTTAATCTTATTTCTATGAGCTGAAGCATCAGCCACTTTGTGCTAGGTATTGTGTGTACTAGTCCTGTTAACTGAAAAGAAAAGTAGGCACCCCTTAATCATTCTGCCAGTTTGCAGAACAAGTATTTTTCTTTAGAAAACATGTTCCAATGGGTTTTTTTTCCATGCATTTCAATGTATGATATCTTCTCCCAAGTGACGATCAGTCAATTATCATCATACCTACTTTTTAATCCAACTTTTCATATAAGAAAAGACAAATCAAGTCATGTCAAAACTTTCTCCATTTTCTCATATTGACTGTTATGTAGTCTGCTTTGACTATTTATGGTTCTTTCTTGTTTATTTATTTATTTAACTATTTATTAATGATGAATTTTTGCAATGTTTTGAACAAAGTGTGTCAATTATTAAAATAAAACTTTCATTAGTATACACCAACAAGCTTTTTTTTTGTCCACTCTTGTTCTACACAAATAGACTAAGAGAATAGAATCAAAGTGGAAAAGAGAATCCTTTGAACTTCGGTAAAAGGGACCAAATAACAAAAATAAAGCATCCAGAGAAAACATATGTATTTACACAATGCAAACTTCAACATCACATTAAATTTTCACTTCTCGTCCATGAAAAGAAAAATAAATGTCAGCATTTTCTATACTAAATATGACTCCTAATTTTTGATAACTTTTCTTTAAGATCAAAATAGGCTGACAAGCTAAGAAAAAATCTCAAAAGAGCAGGTCAGAGAACCTCCTTCTCTAATAACAGCTTGTGTCACCTAATAAAAGGATTTTCATGGCATTCAAATGCCATGAAAATCATATCAGAATCAGTAAATGACAAATTGCCAGCATTTAGCTAGAATACAGATAAATATTGCTTGAAATAGCTATCACATAAATTAAGGAGATCAGACAAACTTTTACACAGCACGATTTTGCCTACAAACATTAGCAATCTGTTCAATGTTGCATGCTACTTTAATTGAGCAGTATGAGGAAAAAAGTTCACAATCGATTTACAAGACTACCTAGTATTTAAGTATTGACTAGTAGATTCACAGACTTGTTTCTAAAACTGAAGTATCATTAGTTTTGGAAGAGAATACTCGCATACAGAAACAGAATGCGAAGGGAATGATACGACACAAAAACAATACTTAGCTGCATAACTTTCTAATACCCTAGCAAGGTACTGATTACGGTAAATTCAAATAAACAGGTATAAACCAAGGTACACAAAACTAAGGAAAAACGAGTAAGGGTGGCTCTCCTGTAGAAGAAGTCTCCCCATAGCGCTGCCACTTTAATCAATTTGTTAATTTGATGTGTGTACACTAGGATGCGAAGCAAAGTGTCTACAAAATAAGGATTTCTGCACTAAAATTTAGAGGCTTAAGATTTTATAGTTTCATTCAAAATTTGACAGATGACTAGTGCGGAAATCGGAGCTTGCAGTTATTCAATTGGCACATACATCTTGAGCAGTACAGGATACAGTATTTCTTGGCCAATTAAACACAGAAAAAGAAGCCTTGAAATTGTTACTCAAAGCAGAACCCACCAGTCATCAAGATGAACCTGCAGCTTTCAAATTATTGGAGAGAACTTTGGCAACAATAGGTAGAAGTTGTTCAAATGATGAAGCAAGACGATTCATAGCAGTAACCATTCCATGTTGAATAGAATTCGCCTCCTCGGCTGCTGCTGCCATCCGATCAAGAGTGCCACAAATTTTCTGAAAAATTTAAAAAAAAAAGAGTGAAATTATGGAAAAAAGTTAAGAAAGGAATAGGAACAAAATAGATGTTGAGGTCAATGTGAATGTGATAGAAGGAACTTACTTTGGAAACTCTTTCCAAAGAATCTTCTAGATTGAAAGATGCTGGCAAATCATCTCGTTTTCCTGATTTAAAAGAAGAAACAGCTGGAGTGGTTCTAGACTCTTGAACATATAATATCATAGTTAAAATATGACTAAACTCACTTTTCTTAGATCCAGCTCTACTGGAAAACTCCTCCTCAGCAGGGCAGTCTGGCTCGGTCAAAATGTGAGGGGTGATATAATTTATTGTTGGAGAACCTGAGACAGTAATATAAGGAAAAGCAAGATAAGTTCAAGGTGATTAAACATTTAATAACTGGTAGAAAGAATTTGGAGCGTCCAATTTACCACTTGTTGGAGATATTGAATCCGGGTGGTAAGCTTCTCCACATCCTTCATTATGTTCCATCCATTCTTCATCTCCTTCCGATTTCACTTCAGCAATCAATTCCTCCATGTCTTCTTCTGCTCCAGGTAGATCCTCAATTAGGTTGTAAGCATGGGAGCTTGTGGATTCCATCTGCAGGGTTTCCAAAACAACAGAGAAAGTAGCCAAATATTGGGTCACAAACTTAATCAGAAGAGCAAATACAAAACTAGGCTCACAGTTTCAGTTCCATTTTCAGTGATATGATAGCCATTTGGTTTGGGAGCGATTGGGTGAAATTTTTGCTTATTTGATTTGGCAGTGCGAGTCCTGATTGAGCCATTGGTAAGTTTTTCAGAAAAACCAACTTCAAGTAACTGCAAAGGGGAGTCGGCTACAATTGGAACAAATTTCTGAAACAAAGCAAAAAAGAAGGGAAAGTCAACATACATTTGTTTAAGTTCAACAATGAAAGTCTTCAGAAACAACAACATTAATGTATACTAACATTTCCATTGGCAGAAATATCATTGAGTAATCGCAAAACTCTCTCATCCCACTGGGTGAACATGGACCCGGTGGACCATGGACATGGACCATCACGTGACAATGCCCGGTACTTGGCAGCACGACTTCGGGCATTTGATTTTAGATCCACCCAGCACTGAAATAAGAATTACACTTGAGCTCTAAACACAATTCAGAAAGGGGTATGCAGGCTGAACATGTACTCAATCATACCTTTTGCCATTTGGTGACAGACTTAACAGGACCTTCTGTTTCATTGAGAGATGAGGACAATGTTTTCCATAGAATATCATGTTCTTCCTTAGAATAGGAGCCACCAGAGGCACGTCCAACAGCAAAATGTGGGTGCTCTTGCATGAATTCAATCAAAACTTCAAACTGTTGAGCAGAAAGCCGAGCTGCTCTAATTTTACTCCCACCAGACCTGAAATACATCACACAAGGCTAAACATGAGGCGTTGTAAATGGTATTGGTAGGTAAATTTTACATAATTTTTGAAAAAACTGCAACGACTGAAATGAAAAGTATCGGGTTATTAGGAAGCTAACGGTTACAAAAATTGAAAATATTTTTTAAGCAAGCACAACAAGACAAAAAACAGTTTTGTATAAATTGAATACACTATAGTTACGTTAACAGAAAAATCTACCAATAATTTGTGTATATTTAGACACATAAACAATAAATCAAAGGTTAAATTGCAGATGTAGAACATCAAGTAAAGTTTTCGTATGTTGAGCCTCAACTTCAAAATAATATCACCAGCGGTACTTACGAGTCTCTGCCATCATTATTTGCCATGTTGCTAAATTAACAATGAGCTCTAATGAGATATTCAACGCATCTCAATCACAAACCTCCTTAACCAACAAAATCCAACAAAAACAAACACACAACAGACACAACATCAACAACAACAGGCAGCGTTTGATGAGAAATCTTACGACACGTTTCCGGAAAAACGCGCGAAACGAAACGCAGGTGGCTGCTTCTGCTGTTGTGACTTCGACTTCTGCTGTTTGGGGTTTGGGTGATTATATTTGGTTTGGTTTCATAAAGTCCCAAATGGTTCGCCGTAAATGTGTGCTTCGGGCTTGTCCCCATCACCATTATGGTTTGGAAAAAATTGGTGGGAACATAGTGAGACCTCATTCGTAAGTCAGTTTTGCTTGCTTCTCTCCAAAACCTGGAGGGGAAGTATTTTCTCTTATCACCTGTTATTTTATTTCCAGATTTCCAAGGAGTGATTATCCAGCTTGGTCGAAATGGCAACAGTTTGTCATTCAACATAATGGGTCTATGGAGAAGAGCAGATCTCGAAATATTTTATGTTCCGCTCACTTCCAACCAAACCTCTTGAATGCAGACGGTACATTATCAATTGACGCTGTGCCAACAATTTCTCCTGAGTATGTAGAAGTTACCTATTCTTTCCTTTTTTAAAAATTGTATTTGTAAGTTGTGTTATGAATTGTTGATTACCATTTGATTGCAGGTTTGTTAGACTGCTGGCTCTAAAACATGGTGATGTCAGTCCTTCCAATATTTACCCTTTGCCCGAAAAGATTAAATCAAATAAGATTTCAACACCTGTTATTTTTCTTAAGAATGTCGTTGAAGGATATAAACCTGAACAACAACAGCTTCCTGGGTGAGTTACTATAGAATAATTGCGAACATAAAAGAATTTTTATTTTGAGCGGCAATATGTGAACAACTACTGCTCATAATTTTGACTGCACAACGCACACTGGGCGCTTCTTGAGTTCATTCTAGATTCCTCCTCCCCTGTCCCATGTTGTCTTTGGATTTGCCTACTCTTTATTTTTGATTTTTTTTCCAGTTGTCAACCGTCAAGTTCTGAACTCCGAAAAAGAAAGCGAATTAATGACCTTTGTGAATGTGAGTTTATCTGCCCCGTGAAAACCAAGGTGGGCCTACAGATAATCAACGACACACTGAGAATTTGGGGTAGTTTGGCAAAGGCGAATGATAAAGAAAAAGTGGACCGTAAAGCTCTTAAAGGTAATAAGGTTATTGAAATTGAGGAGGAGTGTGGGGGCAACTGCTACAACTGTTCAAAGAAATAATATCCCACAAAATAAGACAATTTAAGGAAAAGAAAAACTTGTTTTTTATGTGGGGGAGGGGGTGTGTGTGTGTGCATAATTTGTGTGTCGGCCTTGACAAATATCATGCAAGATGTTGATTAGATTAAAATAGTGACTCAAATTACTTTGTAACACTTTATTGAACCATTAACAGAGTGAATAACTGCTGCCATTCCTTGAATTACAAACACCTTACTAGTTTTCATAATTCAAGGAACCCAAGTATGTTACATTCAACAGAGAAGAGCAGGGAAAGCTCTTGGCCATTGTCTTAAACTAGGCTAAAATTTCAGTCACCCAGAACTTTAACAACACAATTCAATGATTCAACATAAATTTTGATGATCACAGAGGCAGTGTAATATAGGAGATCAGGAACTACCTCATGAAATGTTACACAAGAATTACACATATGTATCAAGAATTCTTGTATGGATCACAAAAACTCGATTTGAGAGCTTCTAGATTATAATTTTGACTGTTAAAAGAGCTGAATTGATCAGAATAAAATCTATTTCCTGATCTCAAAGCTTCATTGTACAATCATTGTACATGAACATCATCAATCCCCAATTCTTTGACTTATACTTGCAATTGAACCGTGTTGTTTTAAGTCAAACCATTCCGTCACAATTTAGGAGCGTATGGGATTGATGGAGTCAACAAAGCTCAAGATTACATCACTTGTAGTAAAAATCGTTCAAGTTCCAACACGCTCCTTACCACACCAGTAAAGTAAAAATTAGGATGTTTGCATTCCATTAAAACTGGGTTGAACCTAATCAGAATTGTAAGACATCACAAGCCAATAATATTAGAGAGTAAAAGAAATTCGCTTCCTAATTAAAATAATTGAGTTGTGTACAAAGAATGGTTTCTGTCAAAACTATGCATACATGAAAAAAATTGCGTCTTTATTTAAGGTATTAATTTGTGGAGAGTGTAAAAACGAATGTACAAATTGATACTGTCAACTAGAAACTAAAGACTAGCTTCCCACAGAAAGATTCAGCAAAAAAAAATCTATGCCAGAACACCACACACAGTCCAAAATAGCACAGTATCCAACCACCACTGTTGGGGAAAATGTATTAGGTATTCCTGCAAGCAATTTGATGAAGGCAAGTGCTGAGTACTTAGGTAAAATTTTAAATAGTAAAAAATATAACAATATCAGATGAATGTCAAAAGATATTAAGAAAGTGCAGTTGATAAATTACTGCTATGAAAACCAAATGCGCATCAATGATTCTCATACAATTAAAGGACAACTGTTCATATCAAACATTCAACTGCTTGTTCTCTCCATCAATGTGGTAATCAATGCTAAAGTAGCTGCATTCAGCAGTGTCGAGTACTCTCACATTAAACCTTAAGCCTAAAAAAAGCATCTCAAGAACCTGCGCAAATGCATATTAAGTACACTACAGAGCTTCAGGACTAAACTGAACAAAATTGTGAAAGAAGGTGAACATGATTTTTATTAGCTATTATGGAGAATACATATTTTACTTTTTAGAATGACCAAACTTTAACTCCACAGTAAAGACACTGAAAATAATGTTAGGTGAAAAAGGAAGCACGAGAACCCGATAAAACGTAGTCAAAAGATGCAACAAATAGCTCCTGAAAATTACCTTCAGAGCTAAATTTTAACAATGAGAGTCCAATCCCATAACAAGATACCACTAGTTCATATAAATAAGATGATGAAATCAGATAAAATTTATCACTATTTGACTACAACTCGCAAACACACCAGCAAGACCAACCTGATACAGGTCTGTGTGCTATGCTTTAACACACTAGATCAAGTGGAAATGTTGAAAGAAGGAACAGAGGAGAAGGAATTAGGGTTCACAGTTATATACAAGTAATATAGTCTATTTACAGTATGTTCATAACTCCAACTAGATGTGACACTACAATAAGATATATACTCTCTGAAAAAAAAGAAGAAAAAAAGAGAAGTGATTGAACAGCTAGCAAACGCAATGCTACGTATGTTCTTAATTTCTTTTAATGAGTAATGTTAATTTGCCAAACAAAATAGGATGCTTTAAAAGTATGAAACATGAATAACAATAAAGTGCTTAACTTTAATAGCCATACACTATTCTGAAACAAATGTAAAATCACATACAAACATGTTTTTAATTAAAAAATAAATCACAAAAGCAAGGTCTTATCTACACTAATTATTGACACTGCCTGCATGACAACGATAAATAAAACTCTGTATGAACTTAGGTTTGGAAAAACAGTTTAAAAAAAGATGTTGAAACCAATGCAAAATGGGACCCTGAATGGTTACAGAATAAACAACCTGTTCCCACTAATGGTTTCATTGTAACACAAATCACGAAATCAGCTTTAGTTGTTGTAGCATGAGGCAAAATTACTAAGTACTAGACTTCTATGTGCTCACAAATTGTACTCCACACAATTTGCGATATTATGTGTATCAGTATTACAGTCAAGATCAATAATACAATTATCCCTGTGCAAATGAAAATGTTCATTTGTTAAATGGCATTAACAACAAATGAATAACTTTTGATGGTGACCATTGAAAAAATATAACTTCTTAGAACCAACTGAGTCAAAGCTATACCTCCACTGAAAAGGCTAACCAAGTCCCTCACATTTTACAACATCCTTGAATATTGTGAAGTACCACTATGTAATGCACTAGGTAACCTTTTCATGAACAATAGACAGCAACACATCACAAAAAACGTCATGCTCCACATCCTCTGTCTGTCTACTGTTGGGATTTAAAATCATCCTGGTAAAATAAATGTCTAACTTCATATGTTCGTTTCTCCTCCGGCATTTTAAAATTCTTGGACAGCTCTTCAACTGCTGTGAATCACGGGCTTCATTTACTTCCTTTGCCTCACGTCCTTGCCGTGGTCTGGTGTGTTCTTCCTGTTAACATTAAAGCATGGAGTCAGCAACATGCACTTCATACAATACAGCACAACAAAGGCTCACTCGTTAAACATGGAAGAAATGGGAGTTGGTTGGGAGCAGGAGCAAGGTCGAGAACTAGCCAAGGGCCAAGAGTCTGTTTGAAGACCCAGACTTGAAATTGATGGTATTGCCTGGATCCCAACACTGTTGCCACAAACAGGGGAAATGTTAGGTTTTCACTGGCTTTAAAGTGAACTAAGGTGCTTGCACGGCTCACAGGTGGACAAGGTACCTGACAGTAAGGGATGTCTTAGGAGCAAATGCTTTCCTAGATCTGACAAGGGAGGGTGGCACCTGTTTGGATGGGAGTCGAGACTCGCTCTTTGATTTGGGCCTCTGGGTAAGGTTCTTAGTTTCTGGCTTCAATGGGATGATAACTTCCAGAATGCTTTCATCTTTTTCGGGACCACCATATTTGTGCCCAAAATAAAAGATGAGGGACATTTGAAAGGGGTTTGATTCTGCTTGATCCTTTGAAGGATTAGAAAAGTGAAAACTGAAGAAGATACTTACTGCTCGGGGCTCTGGTCAGTGTCGCTCTCATCCAGCTCCGCCTTGTTACGCTTCTTTTCATAGATGAGGATGATGGTGCAGAGAATGGCAACTTCAGCACAGATTCCCAAGAAAGGCCAAAGGGCAGCGAGCTTATCTGTACATTGGAAAATAAGGAACAAATATAATTATCATCCTGTCAAAGAAACCAGCATTCATTTCAGACCATTCACCAGTAAATAATTACCTTTCACTCGGACAAAGGTTGCAGCCTCAGCGCCTGTGTTGTCTTGATTAGCGATGTTCGATGCTTTGCATTTGTAGCTGTGCCTGTCACTCATTTGAACATTCTCAATCAAGAGGTAGGCCTTGCGGACATCCCTGTCATCTTCAAACTTGATACGGCTATCTGATATGTTCACCACCTTTCCATCTTCAAAAAAGGAACAGAAAATTAGATTTGGGACAACCTTACTAAGACAAAAGAGACCTATAAAAAGGGATACTCACCAACACTCCAGTCAACAAGAGGTGTGGGGTAGCCCTTGACGCTGCAGTGGAGCCTCAAGCGCTCGCCCTCAACGACAGGTGTGTCCGAAGGCATCGTAATCACGGGCCCCACTGCAATCAGACAGAAGTCAGTCAAAATCGGCCCTCTAAAAGTGGGAATTTTTTTTTTCATCTAGAAAAATTATGCGTACTTATCACATGAATGGACTTCTTCATGACATTCTCAGTGGCATTGGTCTTCTTGTTGACAGCTTGACAGGTGTAGTTTCCATAGTGCTCTTCAGAAGCCTTTGAAATTACTAGTTTGTTCTCAGATTCAATGATCTTTATTTTATCATCTGGGACAACTGGCTTGCCTTCCTTCAGCCTATAACGCAAAGTATAAACACATGTAGCCCTTAAGGTTGCTAAAGCAAAATGACAAAAGTACATTTTTTTAAAATTTTAACAGGAAACTTACCATGTCATAACAAACTGGTTGGCAGACTCCGCATTGGAGACATTACACTGAAGGACCAGTTGTTTATTATATTCCATAGTCTTATAATTTTCATGGTCAGTATTAGCCACTACTGAGTTTGCTGCAAAAAAAGAAAGAAGAAAACCAGGTAAATAATTTTTTATACACAGAGCAAAAAGGATACAGGAGTTATCAGAGCCCTAATTTACGTTGTTCAGGGTTCTGACATAGCCTATCTAAATTGGGACTGTACAACTGGGAGAGGGGCAAACAAAACCACTTCAGAAATATACAAATTGCACAAAAAGAAAGCAATAACACAAATTAACAAGCATAAACATTAGGCTCAAATATTAAGTACAAAGAAGCAATGAGTACTGCAAAACAGGCCAATTGGTATCAGGTGGGATAATTTAATCCATCTTCCCAAAATTGAGAAAATTGATTGGGATAAATGAGCATTTTTTGGAAGGTGGTCCAAACAAACCCACATGGCTAAACTGGCTTGCTGAACGATACCAGGAAGCTCCATTAAATTTGCTACTTCTACTTCTTCCGAATTACTTTTTCAAACCAGAAAAACACATCTTTTTTTTAGGCCTAAGTGCGGAGTTTCTTTAAAACGAATTATACACAACCAAGCCAGTTAGTGGTGTCAACCGGTGAGCGGAGCGGTGATCCGGAGGAGTCATAAGCAACACCACTCGGGGATTAACTAGTCAACCGCCTTACCGCTCAACACGTATACATGATGGCTCAGATTGTAAAACGAGGTGCAGCGATAGCTGCCGCTATGGGAGTGTTGGGCTTGTGGGACCGACAACTTGGCAACGATTTTGCCATTGACCTTCTCCTCTTGCATCGCGTACTGATTCAGGGAGTCGGGGACGATGGTCTGCTCGTCCCGTTGCCACTTGACCGGGTCAAAGGCAGTCAGGTGGCACGTGATCGTTAACGGGTCCCCCTCCACAACAATTTGGTTTCCTTCATAGACAACCTGCTGGCCGGGCTGACCGTCCCGGCCGTCCCCTTCCTGGCCTGCATGGGACAGAACGAGTCAATGGCGCGCGTTTCAGGCTTTCAGAGCCACACAGACAGTCTACAGACAGTTGTCAGCACAGGCTGGTAGTTGAGACATGTGATGGAATAGAGACTGGGGAAGACTGGGGCGGCAAATCAATCTCATTGACCCCGCCAACAAGGCTGAAGGGCCCGAAGGCTGGCTGTCAGTGGCAGGGCCGGCAGGAAGGCTGTGCTAAAGGATGGGATGGGGTACAGTGGCCGCAAGTGGCAGCGTTGCCGATAGAAAGCGCTGAATTGGGGCTCAAGTGACGTGGGAGCGCGGAGTCGCCGAGCCTGCCGACCGTCTCCGTCTCTCTCGCACTCATGGGGCGTCCCGTAGGGCCGTAGGGGGCGAGAGAGAAGGGGCAAGACGCGGGGCAAGAGCGCTTCCGGCAGCCTTGCGCGCAGGCGGCGCTGCCATGGCGCAGCCGGTACGGCCGGTGACACGAGTCAACACAAGCATCAGCTTTCGCAACCGTTGGCTGCCTCAGGCCGCAGGCGGTGGCTGGGACATCGTCACGACCGTGACACTGAGCCAGACAGAGACCGATTCCGCACAACGCGGTGTCTCTTTCTTTCTCGCACTCCTGCGGAACGCCCCACGAGCGAGCGAGAGAGACAGAGAGAGGGGCAGCGGCGCGCCGCTCGTTAGAGGAATCTTGTCGCGTCGTTGGTTTCTACCGGTTCGCACCACCCAATCGGGAATCGTCAAGGACGGTGGCGTAGCTGCAGCCAGCTGGAGTGCAGCATGCCCCTTGCCTACGCCACTGGCTCCCTGGCCGCGACGCCGAGCAAGGCGCCAACCTCGCCGGCCTAGCCGCTCCAAGCGGCTCTTTGTGTGATTGGACGACGATCCAGACCCAGGGGCCTTTCCCTCCAGCCCATCGGAGTCCCTAGGGACCCTCTGGAAAGGGTGCCGTGTTTGCTCGGAAGATGGCCGGGCGTGCAGTGTAAGTGTGTGCAGTGTGGCCGATGCACTCTCCACGGCAAACACAGCGGAGAGCGGTCTCAGAGACACCGCAGTCTACTCGGACGCGCTCGAATAGAACCATCCAAAGAGCATCCCCTCCAGGCCTGGCCGGGCCTGGCCGCGACTGCTCAGCGCCTCTGGGTCACCCACCCACAGTGGGCCAGAAGGCCGGTGGAGGCGGACAAAACTCTAGACGCGTTTTGAGCTCCAGAGTCGCTAAACAGGACCCGAAACGAACGTGTGACCCCACCAATGGATTCCTCGTTCGCAGAGCAATCCATTGGTGGGGTCACACGTTAGGATCGAGTCCCATGTAGCGACTCTCGAGCTCAAAACGCGTCTAGAGTTTTGTCCGCCGCCACCGGTCTTCTGGCCCACTGTGCCTCCGCTCCACGCGCCGAGGGCGGGGCAGATAGCGGCGCAACAACCAAATTAGCAGTAATCCCCCAGCGCCACGCGCCGCGCCTTGGGCTTGGCGCTCCGCCTTTAAGCCGGCCATCGGGCACTTGACTGCCCCCCGGCCGGACGGGCCGGACTTCCCCCGACTGCCCGGCGGCAACACGTGGCGACACGTGGCCGTCCTGGCAGTGCACGCGCACGCGCCCCTGCCGTGCGCCCTTCAGCCGCCTTCAGACGGTCGGCCAGCAGCACACGGGCGCCAAGCGGGTGGCCCGCCTCGCCCCCTGAAGACGACAGGGGCGAGGTAGGCCACCGTCCCCACAGGGGTGAGTGGAGGCCGGCCGGTGGCCTACCTCGCAGGCGTCCCACCGCCACGCAGCTTGTCTCAGTGATGACGCTACGAGTGCGTCAGCGTCAGCCGATTCAGTGCGAAAGACTGTTCCGTCTCGCCGTCTCTGTCGCACGCAGGGGGCGTGCCGCGTGCCGCGGGGGTGCGAGAGAGACAGCGGCGAGGAGTCGGCCGCCGCGTCACACAGCTGGGGACTGGGCGGGCGCCAGGCGACCCAGTCCCGCAGGGTACCGCAGGGGCTCGCCGCTACGCACCTCCCACCGGCTGTCGCTCTGTCTCTCTCGCACGCATAGGGGGTCCCGTGTAGGTGCGAGGGAGACACAGCGACGACTCTCGGAATTAGTTCGCGGGCGGTGAGCCTCGCCGCGCCGCGCCGGCCAGGCCCCGGGCCAGCAGACTGACTCCGAGAGTCGTTTCATCGCTGTCTCTCTCGCACTCATGGGGCTCTGCGTAAGGGTGCGAGAGAGACAGAGCGACGGGCCGGCCAGGCTGGGCCGCGACACGCCCGGGCAATCAATAACCGAGCCACCGCCAGCACACTGCCAGCGCGGCCCGCCATGCCCAGAGCCATGCCGGAGGGAGGGTGGAACGGGTGGGACTCGGGGCACGCACCTCACACCTCGCCTGCACCGCCTGCACCCCGACCGTCGCTGTCTCTCTCGCACCCCTTCGCACCGCGCCATGAGTGCGAGGGAGGCAGGGCGATGGAGCTGACCGCCACGACGGCCCCATGGCGGTGCCCCGGGCGGTGCCCCGGGCGGCGCCCCAGCCCAGGCGGTACCAATGGCACTACCCCTCCGCCCCGCGGTGCGCGCCGCGCGCTGCGCTCCCGACCCATGCAGTCCGATCAATATATATAGTCCATGGACGAGAGGGAGCGGAGTAGGGATGGCAGGGATGCAACCCCCTCCCAGTCCGGCCCGCCCCGGCTGTCCCGGCCTTCGCGGCGCTTCGCAGCGTCGCCCCGCGTCGCGTCACGAGGTAGCGCCATGAACGCGGAGCCCGGCGGAGCCGCGGGGTGGGGTGGGGGCGGCGGGGACCCAAGACTGACCCCACCCCGGCGATGCTATTCTGGCAAGAACTGGATCGGGCGCTCAGACGGGCCGCCGCCAAGCCGGCGAAGCCCGGCGAAGCAGAAGCTAGTGAAGCGCCCGGCCTGCCCGGCCGAGGGAGGATGACCGCCGTCGTGGGGCCGTAGGCCGGCGAAACGACACAGTGGGCCAGAGGACCGGCGCCGCCGGCCAAAACTCTAAATGCGTTTTGAGCTCCAGAGTCGCTAAATGGGACTCGAACCGAACGTGTGACCCCACCAATAGATTCCTCGTTCGGAGAGCAACCCATTGGTGGGGTCACACGTTCGGTTCGAGTCCTTTTTAGCGACTCCGGAGTTCAAAACGCGCCCGGGGTTTTGGCCGCCTCCACCGGTCTTCTGGCCCACTGTGCGGCGCGGCCCGGGCAGAGAGAGGGTAGAGGGTAGCGCCCCGGGAGGCCTCCACTCCACTCTCCTCTCCCCCGGCGCAGCGCGGCGCAGCGCAGAACCCCGGACGGGACGGGACGGGACGGCCTGACCCACATTCGGACGGCCGAACACCAAGCGCCAGGCCGCCAGGCACGGCGCCGTGATGCACGTGTTAACCGGCCGGCTGATTCCACATGTCGTCGCTCCGTCTCTCTCGCACTCGCGGGGCGTCCCGTGGGGTGCGAGAGAGACAGAGCGACGAAGCGCTGACACCCCGGGCTGCGAGTGAGGGGCCCCGTGGGGTGCAGCTAGGTGCAGCACGGGGGCCGATGCAGCTCGATTCCAGACAGCGCTGTCTCCCTCACTCCCTCACGACCCCACGGCACGCCCCGCGAGTGCGAGAGAGGGAGGGGGAGGGAGGCAGGGAGGCCGCCTCCGAAAACGGGACAGGCAGACAGACAAACACTCGGCGGCGATAAGGCAAAGGCTTCCGAGATAAGCCCAAGGCGGGGCGGGGTGGGGAGTACCTGCTGAGACGGGCTGAACCACGGGGGGGGGGGGGGGGGTGCTGCAGCGGCTGCAGCCCCGAGCCCCACGGCCTACCACGGCCCGTCTCCGTCCCTGTCGCACTCGTGGGTGTGCCGTGCGGAGCGAGAGAGACGGAACGGCCCAGACGGGGTGCTCAAAGGAAGGCAATGCCGAACTTGGGAGGGACTTTCAGACAGCCAGTCGGGCGCACAGACACCCCCCCCCCCTCTCCACCACCACCACAAACAGCAACAGTGAGGTCCTTATCAACACATGTACACGGCCGCTAAACCAAAGTAAAAAGCAACAAGGAAGCACAACGCCTACAGTCACCAGACAGCTGAGCAAAAATCCACCTGCGCCAGACAGGGTGGATGCTGCACAGGGGGATGAATGGAACACATACCCTTTCAAGGTCCAAAGGAACTTGGACCAACTGAATGTGTCGTCTCTTAAAAGAAAGCAAACCAAACTTGAAATAAAAATTAACAAGAGGTCTAGGAAAAGAAATGAATTGAATCTAAAGAATGAATCTGTTGACATGCTAACCAAACCAAAACACGACAGAGACCATTCTTTGTGACGGCAAAAACTTCAGGTCCAAATGTGATCAAGAAAAGGGGAAAAAAACAATTAAAGGCTGAAAAATGTACAGATGGCACAGGAACACATAAGCCACAGATCACTCAATAACTAGGCAACACCAAATTGGAAGCTCAAGGCAAGGCAGCACATAAAAATGCAACACTGATCACAGTAAACATCTAAGTAATGAGACATGAACTTTCTCGAAAAGCCAAAGATCCAGCATCTCATCAAACAGGACAGACGAAGAAGGTCCTCCAAGCAACCCACTGACAGGTTCTGAACACCAGGGTTAGGTTGTCTTACTAATGGCCAATTGAATTTATTGATTTGCTGGGAGTGTCATGCTACTAGGCCAAGAGATTGACGCGCACCATTTTCTCGTACAACGAGTTCGGAAAATCGCAATTTAAATAATTAGCAAGAGGAAAAAATGTTGCCACTTGATCGGAAGATCCCTTAGAAACTATTTTTACACTGTACCCGAAGGGGTCTCACAGGACTTTGACATGAGCACCATTCATTAGTCATTTGTTGACTCACCTGCAGCACTTAGTTTCAGGAAGCATCCCAGCACTATTAAAAGGGCCAAGGCGTGTGCGGAGGGCCTCATTGAACGTAAGGTATCCATTTGGCAAGTTTAAAAAGTCCCTTCGAACCAGGACCAGGACAAGGTCTCGCCAGCCGCCAGGAACTCGACCCGACCCAGCACACTGCAAAATCGCCGAGCGGTACCGCCGAGAATCACCTGAGCAAAACCACGGGTTGAACAAAGGCTACGGCCTATTGATACACTCAAAACATCACTAAATCAGCTGCAAACGTACAAGCTGCTATAAAAATATAGACTCGAACAAGTCCATTAACAGCCCATCCAAAATGGCGTACTAGCAGAACTGCGAAGCCTTTGAAACTGACAGCTGCCAGGCACGTAATTTTCCTTCTTCTTCTTTTGTTTGGACTTTGGAGCGAGACCAGAAAAATATCTCTCTTTGCCGATAGTAAATGTTGACGTGAGTGAAAGGGTACTGTGGAAGAAGAGAAGTTGTTGAGAGAACGTCTTCGACCTGTGTAAACACTTGAATCATTTCATGAAGGGAGAAATTAGTCCCGAAAGGGTGGCAGGGGTGGAGGGGGCGGAAGGAGGGGGAAGGCCAAGGATCTGGGTGGCCGTTCGAAAGCTAGCCATTGTATATTTTTCGTTCGTTGTCTTTTGCCTTTTTTTCCCTGGTATCTGACAGATGGACCCTGGATTTACAATTTGAAGAGTTCACAACAATGAAATGGTCGCTGCTTTATGATAT
Organism: Thrips palmi; assembly: GCF_012932325.1. NCBI lineage: Eukaryota > Metazoa > Arthropoda > Insecta > Thysanoptera > Thripidae > Thrips > Thrips palmi. The sequence continues at coordinate 4,472,543 of NW_023144630.1, read as the reverse complement.
TTGCAGTGTCGTATTTAGAAATTTCACTCTTTCAAAGGTACAGTAACGTTATCCTCGGACAGAATTAAGAAGCAGACGACGTTTTAGGTGCAGTCACTTTCTTTCTTTTACTAAACATGACTCTTTGTATTGTGCGACCTCCTGTTTATTAGTATGGTCTCTAGCATTTGTACTCATAATGCCTCTCATTTGACTTAGTCATGGAAGCTGAACACACTGCTTGTCAAAAGAGTGAAACTCCAATATGCTAATTCATGTTAACCAACTAAAACAATAACATAAGTTCTGTTTCTCATCTTTCTTTTTCCTTGATTCTTGGTTTCTTTATTTCTTTGATATATTTTTCCTATGGCAATGTTGCAGGCTGATCTGGAGTGAAGATGGCTGAGAGCCAGTCGCAATCCGTTTCCATTCGGGAAACGAGCAATCTTGATCCATTCTGTAAACGTATTCTTTATGAGGAAATATCCAGTTCGAGGTAAGGCTCATATAGGACTACTTGACACTCTTTGTCTTTACCTAAACCTTATGTACTAACTGTCTTATGTTTCATGCCAGAGTTCGTATTTGGGATCTTGCAATATTGATACCCAATATCCTCTTCCTTGTGTTTCTCGGTCTTCGTTTCAATAGAGCCATTCTGAAACTACGAGCCACGTCCAGTCCCATTTTTTTAACTTTCTATGGCCTTGTAAGTATTTGTCTAAAAGATTAAAGGGGCTTTGAGGTATGTGTACTGATCACCTGTATTGTTGTGCTTTGTTTGTCCATTTTCTAGGTCATTGCAAACATAATTATAAGTGTTGTAAGATGCTGTGTTTCGATGACTGTTAATGCTGCTACTGTTAGTGGAGAATTTGCTGACAAGATTCTCTGGATCTCTGTTCGATTTTTTCTCCTTGCCACTGAAATGAGTGTTGTGGTATTTGGCTTAGCCTTTGGTTGGTATATTTTACTATCTTTTTCCTTGTTGGTGCTTCCTTTGAAAAGTATCCATTATGTTTTCTTTATTATCATTAACATTGCAGGTCATCTTGACAGCAGGAGTAGCATTCGGCATGTCCTCCTCGTTACATCTCTCATTTCGCTTGGATTTTCTATATCCCAGGCTGTTCTCGAAATGATGTCACCAGATGAACATTTTCATGTTGATTCTAAAGATTACAATCTTTTTGGCCATGGAGGAATGCTGTTTTGGTTTGCCAGCTCAATTGTGTTTGCAGTTGTAAGTTGAAGCTTTGTTTTGTGTTTTTAAGTGTTGAGTTATTGTTTCATGTAATTCTCTCTCTTTCTTCTGTTTAAAACAGATTTATCTTTGCATCCTTGTTTTGCCTTGGACCAGACTCCGAGACCGATTAGCTTTGCCCAGTACGTAATCTGTGTACCACACACCACAACAGTTGCAGTCCTCAGTAGTTCAATGATGATCCTGATTTATTTTTTTATTCTTACAGCTAAACGTTCTTTTTACACATATATATTACTATTGTTCACATTGAATGCTGTACAATCCTTAGGTTCTGGATTGTTATTATACGAATTATACACCGGCCTTTGCATTGTTGATGTTACAACCTATGCATATTTCACTTTATTGACACCTCTGGTCTATTATGCATTCTTGAGTGAATTTTTTGGGTAAGTTTCTCTTGTTGGAGTTTTTTACCTCTGCAAAGCAAAACACTAATGTTACTAATTTTTCTCACATTGATTTCAGTGTTTCTCAACCGAGCATTATGTTTTCATATAAAGCCCAAGTTGATGATCATATGGAGGATGATACAGTTTCTTTACCACATCAACAAAGTTTCTCGTCTTTAAAAACTGACTCAGATTACATTTACCAGGTAACTTGTCGTAAAAGCTCACATACTCAGAACTTAGTTCTCACTTTTAATGCAATCCAGTGCTAAGGCTAAGAGATATCCTTTTTGTGCATCAACCTTGCAGAATAACAGCGTTTATAACAGCACCCAGCTGGATGCAAACACACCAATAAACCCACTATATGCTGCGTCTCTGCAAAGCCCTGATTCCATAACTGGCTACAGCATTGACAGCTGTCAGAGCTTGGAAGTTGGTCCCATTACTTCAGGATATCAGCGTACTAATATGTAAGTTATACAATACTGTAATTGTGTATTTTTCATGCTCTGTACATTCTATATATGACACAAAATTTTATTAGAAATATATTTCTGACTGGCATAGAATTAACAAGTGTGTGGTAAAATGTTGGCCTAAGTGTCAATGATGTTGATTTCATTCCTTATGAATTGTGCAAACTGAGCAATTGTAAACTTAAAGTCTAGTCTTAATCCGTTACTGCTGTCGCTATAAGTTGAAGGTCGCAAATGAAGGCTTACTATTGTATGTACTCTTTGTAGAATGTTTTGATTCCTTCCATGACATTTATGAGATTGTTAGAAAGTCAGTATTTAATTCACTAAAAAAAAAGCTACAGTTTGGGAGGAGCAATAAGCCTGAAATTATATAGTGTCTCTGTTTACTAAACTATGACTATAGCAGCTTGCTGTGATCTTCATTGTGGAATGTGTGATATGATGTAATGTGTGTGGTCTAGTATAAGTATTTTACTCAAGTGTAAGGAATATTTACTTCAGGTTTGTATTATTTTTGTGCAAGAGAATTTAATGTACTGAAATAATAATGATTGAGTTAATTTCAGTGTTTTATTGTATTTTGCTGTTACCCTATGTACTTTTTAACTATAAAGGAAAGAGCAGCAGTTCTTAGGCGTTGGTTGCCTGAAAACGTAGCTTGAGCTTTATTTTTCTGCAAAAGATAAAGTATGGGTTTAACATTCTGGTTACTGCTTTCTTTGTCTATTAAGCTGGCTCCTTATCAAAAACTGAAGAATTATTTAATTCTGTATGATCACCAAGAACATTTAACTGATGTGAATCCGTCCTTTTCTGCTCAACAGGAATTGTATTGTTCACTTTGTTCCACTCTGACTCCCCTAGTCACATAATACATCACTTTGTCCCACCTTCCTTAGGTGGGAGCTATGTTGTGGGCACAGTTTTGTGTTTTGGTTGTTTCTAAACTCCTTTTATGGGATTTCCTCGTCATACATTTCTGCCGAAGAGACTGTTTCTTGGAAGAGGGTCTGTGCACATAGTGATTAAGTTATACCGTATGTGCATGCAATGTGTGGAATTTATATTCTTGAACATCCAATATTAAAGGCTCTTATTTTATAGGTCTATGTTCTACAGTAACTATGAGAGGCATCTGACATGATGGATGATATTAGCGTGAATATTTCTATAATCTATTGTTATCCCAGTTATTAGAAATTTCCTTTTTGGTTAATTTTTTTCTGAGTGTGTGCAGTGCATCTCAAGCCTCAGGAGCCTTGAGAGCATTTTAAACGCACATAAAGAAATTTGAGTCTCTTACACATCTATGGTATTGGTATCATGTATGTACTTAGAAGGCCTGACAGTTGACTGACATCTGCCAACCACTTTTAAACATACTTGTGTTTGAGCTACTTGAAATAATTAATTGTAGGCTAATACATAGTTTTAGGACATTGTCTATTGCTTCTGTAGAATCTCTCGCAGGTTTTCTTACAGGCCTTGTCCTGTCTGTCTGTGAAATAATGTGATAATTACTGTTTGTACAAATATTTAAGGCCCTCTCTTTATTTGTCTTTTGTCAAAGACAATTCAGAAATATGCCATGTAATGTGAAGGATCTACTTACTCATCCACTGAGGTCTTTTATGCTGGTGCTTGATAGAGAAAGCTGTAAGCAGAAGATCTCAAGGCTTGTCCTGAAGACCTTTGTAATGGCATTACTGTCAGGGGGTAACACCACTTTCCTCTACAGTAGCTTTGGTATAGAGGCATATGGCATCTTCCTGTCCTTTCATCATGAGTAACATTTTCTTACATTTTTTTTTAGTTATATTCAAATGTCTGTGTTTTTATATTGTGATATGTGTTTTACTTTACATTAATTGACCCTTTGTTTTAAGTCTGTGTATTTTTTCCTTCAAATCTTGATAGCTTTCCTCTTCCTCCATCTGCCTCAAATGTTTTAATTTTTTCTTGTTGTTTCTCTCCTTGTTTTGTATTTCTATCAGAAGGTTAGTAGAAATGACTCTTATGAAATTTAGGGAAATGTTCTGCTGTTTAAAGTGTCACATTGCCAAATATTTTCATGAACTGCATGCAAGTATTTTAGTAAGGTAAATTTTTTAAAGCATGTATTGCTCTTTAGAAGGCAGTTGAAAAGTATAATCTTCTTATGCAAGTTCTAAGAGCGACTAAGCTGTAAATGAATGCAGTGTAACTCACATCTTGTAGCATTAGGTTTAGGGTTGTTGTGCACTTTGGAATATCACATTGCAATGTCAGGGTTTCCGTTCCAAATCATGCTTGAAATATCTTAAACTTCATATCTACCTCAACTCAAATGCAAGTGCAGTTACTCACCAACAACATTTCTTGCTTCTCAAGCTGCGTCTCTCCCTAGTTTATTCCCAAGATTAAACAAGATAGGTAACTATTTGCATAGTTCTTAAAGTGCACCTAGATGACTTTTAATATTTTTTGTAACAACCAAAGACAGTTTTTTTTTTCTGTTTGGAAATTTTGTTTGTATTTGGAACCAACCAAGATGTTCATAAATGGTTTTGTAATCTAGAGCTTAAGATTTATATATTAATTTTCCATTGTATCTCATACTGCTCTTTTATTTATACCAGAACAATATACTCCCAAAACAGTAATGGATCTGGGTCTAATGAAACTTCACAGTTTGAAGGAAATATTGGACTGCTTAGCAAGGAAATGGTTTTCAAATGATTCTTTTATTTTTGCCTTCTTGTCTGAGGATGACATTTGGATATGCCAACAAGATAACAGGAGACCTGCTCCTGTATCCTGTTGTTTGAAAATTGAAAACAAACACACAAGAAACACATTTGTTTTCACCTGAAATGCTTTTGACGCATTTTCCAGGTGTTGAATTTTCTATAAGCAGCTGCTATTAGTTGATGAAGGTGACTAGTAAGATGATGTCTTATTGGTGAAAATTCAGCTCTAACCCGGTCCTAATAAAAAACAAACAACATAAGATAAGTAGTGTGAAAGGACTCGATTAAAAAGAAAATGCCAAGCGCTTATCATGCAAAACAAACCTCAAAAGGAGTTAATCTGGTAGCATGAAATCGATCAATTGCTTCGTACATCTTCACCACCTTCTCTTCAAGTTGAGGAGTAGTTGGAGGGAAGCAGGCATAAAAGTGCCTCAGTAACTCACATATACTAATATACAGATTTCGCAGTTCTAGTTGAAGGTCAGGTGGCACAAGCTCTAAAACATATTGAGCCGAGCAAACCCATTAGAAGTGTGCTTTGTAGGTTTAAGTAAGAAATTTGCATAGAAATTTTCTTTTACGAACGAAAGAAGGAGGATCTACTCACGTGCTTGAGATTCTGCAATGAAGCCTTTCATTAGCTCTCCTCCTGGAGTGAGTTCACCTAAAGCGCTTACAGCGGCAGCAGGTCTGACCAAAGAACTTTGACCAGCATGGCTGGAGCACCATGCTGTCAGTTCTCTTCTAAATTCTTCTGGGTTGGCCAACGAGCCACCGTGTGATTCTGAAGTATAACCCGCTTGAGGAGCTGATCCTTGCAAGTAACCCTCTACCTAAAATGCAAAGATTAAGATGCCTCAGAGCAGTTTCTTCCTTTAAATAAAAGACGGGTAATGAAACTAGGTTTACCTTTCCAAGATTCAATCTTAAGGGAGGAGCAGTTTGTGTAGTTGACACCATATCCAGATCTTCATAAGTTATTTTCTCCTGTAGCCGTGACTACAAAAGCAGGACAAATACATAATTTAAGATTATTTATTCCAAAATTAGTGAAGCCCATAAGCCCATCTAACTACATACTCTTTTTTCTTCTGGTGGTTTGAGAGAAGAATCTGAGCTTCCAGCGCCGTTTGATTGTTTACTCTCAGGTGCAGTGCCATTGGTCTGAGCTGCATCCTTTTCCTGGCAAGCCTTGAGGACCATAATGGAGTGCTGATTGAATCTAAAACAAATTTGGTCAATGAAAAAAATTACATGAGGACTATCAGTATCAGTACACAGCCTGTAATATAGCTGGTGGCTTGCCTCACCTTTTGATCATACTCTGATGGACAATATTACCAGCAGAAGATGTTGGTTTATCAGGAGTGATTCCATACCCTTCTGCTAGTGACGTATCTTCAAAACTTGTAATATCCACTAGTGGGTCACTAATTCCAGAGTTTATATCTTGTTTTAATTCTATAAGTGAAACGGGGTAAATTACCTCAGGCTCACATATTATTATAAACTCAAAACATCATCAGACAGACTTTGCCTCCAAAAAGTACCTTGATCATCTAATTTGGCACACTCAGTAAAAAGGTCTTTAATACCAGCATGTATGCGATCTCTATGAAAATAGTGAGATTGAAAGAACTTGGTCCAAAAATCAGTCTCACTTAATTTAATGGGAACATGTTCCATATACTTAGTTTTTACAGCTGGATAAGTTTTGAAAATAGATTCAATTATGTCAGGTGTTAAATTATACTTCAGACCATTGCAACCGTCTGTTTGTGGTTTGATGTCAGCCTGTGAAAAGATCCCATTAGATTATGCTCTATGAAGCTTATGAAAGGTTTAGGTTTTACCATATTTTTTTTACCAGAAAAGCACCAGAGACACCAATTTCTTGAGCCTGAGCCTTTTGTTTCTGCATAAACTTTGATGCATGTTTTATCCAAAACTCATCAGCAGTTATAACTTGAGTGATCACTAAATCTTTATACAATTGAAGCAGTGACGGATTTTGACAAAGCAACCTGCAAAAAAAAATGAGGAGGGGTTGAAGTCACCAAATTCAATTTGAGACACCCTTCACATAAATTGCATGTGAACCCCTCACCTATTCTTCTCTTCCAGTTCTTTGTTGATGGGCCGAGCAGGAGCTTGGTATCGTGGTAACTGTTGCTGTAACAACTCTTTGACCACATCTCTATCTTTAATTTGAGCCTCAGGGCCTAATTTGTTCACAAAGTGGAATGTAGAACTTGTTCCATCATTCAAAACTACTTGAAGTTGTATTTTGGGTTTGCCAGCGGGAGATATCTTTTGAGCTGTAAACAAAAGAGAAAAATTAAGAAAAACCATCGGTGATTGTGTGAATTATGTAATGAGTGATTGATCATTTACTTTTGATATCAGCATATTTGTGGCTCACTGATACAGTGTCTTTTCCTTCTAATATCCATGCCAACCTTTCATTCATAGCATAGAGGGTACCATCGCCTTTTTTGTATCTCACTTCATTCACTTGTAAAAGAACATCTTCGGATGAAGACATTGTGGTGGCAATAAGTCAGATTTCTGACAGGAACTGAAAAATCTGAAACAGATGCATTAATGTACTTAGAAATATTTATTCTGTCTAATAAATATGCTTTTGAGTATTAAAGAATGGTATCACTGACATAACAAATCAACACTTTTTAAAAGAGGTTTACAGGGGTTAGGACTCCCATAGAAAAAGTCTTTGTCAGAATACAATGAACATAAGTGCAACGTTGCTATTAAAATTACTGTCGCTTAAAAGGATAGCTAACATGTAATACGCTTTAGGAAAGAAGGAGAAAATTGGGACCATTCAATGTTTACCCAAACAATACTAACATCTAGTTTCGCGACAGAAGTGACTTCAGCTTGTAACAACTTAGTTTCGATAAGAATGACAGCATGAATCTTTGAGCACGACACATCCACTTTGATTCAACACAGATCCACAAATGTCAAAGAGTACAAGGCGAAACACAGCATAACAACAACATAATCGCCTTCAGTGCTTCGTGCAGGTTAGGTTGTGCGACTTGCGTGCCGAGTGTGGACTGCGAATAACCATCGTGCAAATAGTGGAGGAGCGTTTCGTTTTCGTTCCTGAACGAACAACAGTCAAACTACGGGAATTACTCACATTGTGTACTGTGCCGAAGGGATTTCTTCGAAGACATCAATCACTATTTAGTTGCGCAGATTTTATTGCCTGTTGTTATAGGTAAGTTCGAAGCATAACTCCTTTTGACTAGCTTGTCTCTCAACAAACAGGTTAGGTTCTCTTAACTTTCAACCGTCCCCTTCTTGTTTTCCTTGTAAAAATTTTAATATTTACTTAATATGTTGGTTAAACATCTATGATTTTTTTTGTAATTTTTGAAGCTTGCTATCATTGTTTCAGGATGTCTTCCAAGTATGATCGTAAACACAGTGGGAGAAGAGACGACAGGAGAGATGATAGGTATGACAGGCAAAAGTCACGAAGTGGTGACCTGGAAAGTGGAAGAGGCAGAAGACACGACAGCCCGGTCAGGCAGAGGAATAGACAACGAAGCAGAGACCGCAGTCGCAGCAGTGAGCGCTTCAGGCCAAAATCAAGGGATCATGGCAGAAGCCGATCGAGAAGTGTAGAAAGAGACCATCACAAGGGAAGGTCAACAAAGCCAGACTTTGACAGGAAAGAAAGCAAACGCCAGAGTAAGAAATCTAAGTATAGATCTGATAGTTCTGACAACTCCCCCAAAAGATCTAAGAGTAAAAAGAAAAAGTCTAAAAGGTATGTATCATATAATTTTTTTTATAAAAATTCTTTGTGATTTCCCTTGTACTGATCTGTTTTTTCTTCTTTCATGATAAGGTCTCGGTCAGAATCTTCCAGTAGTTCTTCATCAGCAACCTCAGCATCATCCGCTGATTCAACAAAACTAATGAAACGTTTGCATGAAGAGAGACAAAAGCAAGTTGAGCTGAAGCTTAAAGAAAAGGAGAAGATGAAAGCTACTGAGACACCTGAAGAAAAAAGGTTACGAAGACTTCTTAAGAAAGAAGCCAAGGAACGCAAACGCAAGGAAAGAATGGGTTGGGATACTGACTACATGCATTATACAAATACGGACAATCCGTTTGGTGATGGAAACTTATTATCAACTTTTGTTTGGGGTAAGAAATTAGATAGAGAAGGTCTTACTGGATTAAGCAGAGAAGAGTTGGAGGTACGGAACCGACAAAAACAGGAAGATAATAAACGTGAATTAGAAAAAGTGAAAAAGCGTCGTCAAGAAAGAGAGCTGGAGAGGCAACAGCGAGAAGAAGAAATGGCCCTCCTTCAGCGCAACAAGGAAGCTGCTCAGTTTCAGGAGTGGGAGCGTCAAGAAGACCAGTTCCATCTGGAACAAGCCAGATTACGCTCTTGTATCCGAATGCAGGATGGCAGAGCTAAGCCTATTGACTTGTTGGCAAAGTACATAAGTTCAGAGGAAGATGTAGATGCTGTGGAAATGCATGAGCCTTATACCTATCTAAATGGCCTCGCTACACAGGATTTGGAAGATTTGATTGAAGATATTAAGGTTTACAAAGAGCTTGAGCGTGGGAAGAATCTTGACTACTGGCACGACATTACTGTGATTGTGGAGGATGAGCTTCACAAGTTGCGCAAGTTGCAGAAACAGACTGAGTATGACTCAGGTAAGTATTCATTAGATTGAACATTTATGAATTTATCATGTTACAAACTCACTAACGTTTTTGGCATTTCAGCTGTTGGTCGCCGAGAGGGTATTCATCAGGCTGTAGCTAAAGATGTAGCCACAGTTTTCAAAGGCAAGACTGCTGGACAACTAGAAGAACTTCAAACGAAAATTGAAAGCAAAATTAAAAATAAAGTTGAAGGTCTTGATATTGGGTACTGGGAAAGTCTCCTGAGTCAGCTAAAAGGTATGCCAGTTTTAAAAAAATTTATATGCTTTTGTAGCATTGTTGTCTCTATCAAACTCATAAATTTGCCTTTCCTTTTTCAGCCCATATGGCAAGAGCTCGTTTGCGAGATCGACACCAAGAAAATCTGCGCAAGAAATTGCAGGTATTGAAGGCAGAGCAGGGTGTGGCTGAAGATAGGGACGGAGAAAATCAGCCCTCAACATCCTCAGGAGCAGTTGCAAAGCAGGAGGACGAGGAGGATGAACCAGAAAGCGGTGCTGAAGAAAACGAAGAAGAAGAAGACAATGAAGAGTAGGTTTTAGTTTTCATAACGACCCAAATGCAAAATATGTTTGAAGCTTTATCATTTATAATTTTAATTCATCGCTGCTTTACTGTTTTTCAGGTCTGATAATGCAGCCAATGACTTACTGAAAGAAAGCTTTGCTGATTATGACTCTGGGGGATACTCTCCTCGTTACCTTCAACCAACTGATCTTGAGCCAGGAACCTTTGTCATATCGGAGGAAGATGATGACCATCGTCTTGAGTTTGCTCGCATCCAAATCACTAGGGGAGCTGGCCATCGTGTTGAGGTATTTATTTTCCTATCTGTTTCTTGAATTATTAGTTTGCAGTCTGTCCTAATATCATTTCTAAACAAATTTCAGAATGTTATCACTGAAGAGGAGAAAGCATTACAACGAGAAGCTCGTAAAGGAATGGCTGGTGATGAGGCTGAGTTTTCTGTGGAAACTACTCTGGACACTCAAGTTTATCTCTGGTCTGATAAATATCGTCCACGCAAACCCCGTTACTTCAACAGGTATGTTCTTGTTAAATCTAATAGTGACTCAATGTTTGACTAGTGAAGAAGCTTTTTCTGATCTGTGAGTTTTTATGCTTTCATTTCAGAGTGCATACTGGATTTGAATGGAATAAATACAACCAGACTCATTATGACATGGACAATCCTCCACCTAAAATTGTTCAGGGGTACAAATTCAACATATTTTATCCTGATCTCATTGAGAAGAGTGCTACACCTGAGTACTTTCTTGTAAGTATTCCAGTTTTTACTTCACTTTAAACTGTCCAGTTCCTAAATTCTGACTTAATTTTTTATTAACTTTTGGTTTTGTTTGTATTTCAGACCCCCTGTCCTGAAAACAAAGATTTTGCTCTTCTGCGTTTCCATGCTGGTCCACCTTATGAAGATATTGCTTTTAAGATTGTTAACAGAGAGTGGGAGTACTCTTACAAACGTGGTTTCCGATGCCAGTTTCACAATAATATTTTTCAACTGTGGTTCCATTTCAAACGTTACCGTTATCGTAGATAAATTTTATACTTTTTTATGTATATGTCTGTACAAATAAAGCTGTAAATAAGGTTGTAATTAAAAGCCCTACACAATATGTGTAATAATGAGACCACTGCTGTAATTAACTCCCTCTTTAAGGCAACTCCAGCCTATCCCTAAAAACATTGGCAAAGTAAAGAACTTTTTTTCCACAGTTTCCTCTCGGTGTTTTGGTAGCCCCTATTGACCGAAAGGTCAATACGTTAGCCGCTTCGCGTGGACACGCCCCCGTGTACACAATGCCTTTTTCGTGTTTTTGTTTGTTTTTTTTTTGTGCGTCGCAATTGTGGGTGAGGACGACTCGACCACACCTGTTCCCGCGGGACAGACTGTCGAGACATGGCCCCCGACACCAAGCCCTCGCCCACGGCCCTGACCGCCTTGCTGCCGATACTATTCGTCTGCAGGTGTGGTGCTGTTCAGTCTAGGGGTCGTGGGTTCGAATCCCGCTTGTGCCGGTTTTCATTCTGTGGCTGCCACGCACACAGGTTGTTCGGCATCGCCCCTCTGAGGCAGGCGAGCGGCATGCCGGGGCTGGCGTGGAGCGTGCTGGTCGTCATGGGCCTGAGCGCGGTGTCCCTCGACATGCTGGTGCGCCAGTGGGTAAGCTTACGCCGTCGGTGCGGCTGCACTACTCCAGGGACTTCCCTGCGGACACCACAGAGTGCGTTGCCCTGCCGCAGAGGCTCCACCTGGAGCTCGTGTCCTTCGCGATGGTGACGGTGATGCGCGCCCTGTGTACCTGGTCACTGGCGATGCTGGTGGTGCGCCGGCACGTGGTCGCCGACGTCCTGGACGAGCTGCTGGCCGTGGCGGACGAGTGCGGCCGCCTGCCCCGCGCGCGGCCCAAGCCCCCCAGGGCCACCCGGACGACGCTGGCGGTCAGGCGCTGCAAGATAACTGACCGGTAGAGTCCTGGAGTTGTCCGCGAGGTGCGGGGAGGTGACGGCCTCGCTCTCCCTCCAGATGGCCGTGCTCGTGGCGACGGACGGCGGCCTGCTGGCCTGGGACTGGTGGTCCGGCTTCCGCTTCTACTCGCCCGTCCTGGTCCTCACCATCCAGCTCACGCAGGCCCTCGTCAAGCTCGTCCTCGTGCTGTTCGCCGCCAAGGTCCGGCTCCTGGTGGACGCCCTGGCCGACGTGAACCGCCAGCTGGCGTGGCTGGCGCGCCGGCCGCCCTCAGGTCAGACAGACACAGACAGAGAACGCTCGTGAGCAAGGAGCGGCTTCGGCCGAGGACACCCAGCAGCCCGAGGGCCGAACGGATAAACACGAAAAGAACATTTCGACACTACAGTATAAGTAACGCAGTTCCGGTTGCAGGCAGCGGCGCGGTCCGCACGCACCCCGTCACTCCGCTGCAGGTGAGTAAGAAAAGCCGGGGGCAAGAACGGCGACTCCTGGAAAAGGGGTGCACTGTGGCTCCGGGGAAAAGCGAAAACCCGGCCGGACTCGAACCTCGGCCTCGCGCAGGCTGCGCAGGCCCTGCACGTGCGGCTGGTGGCGGCGGCCGAGGGGCTGGGCGCGGCGTGGGGCGGCGTGCTGCTGCCCGCCCTGGCCATGGTGTTCGTGGCGCTGTGGGGCGAGGCCTCCTGGAACGTGGCGGGCATGCTCAAGGGGCTGTACGGCCACCACGCCGCCATCAGGCCCTCCTTGGGGGCCTGCAGGATCGGCGCCATGTTCGCCGTGCTGCTGCACGCGGCCAGGACCTGCGACGCGCTGCGACGCCAGGTAGAGAATCCTTCCCTTTTCCCCGTTGACTGAATTTCAAAAATTGTTATTTCGCGTCCTGTAATGTGTGCCCTAAAGCCTTGCTTTTGCAGGCCGAGCGCACGGCAGTGACGGTGCACGGCATTCTGAACAAGGAGGATGCCGTGGGCGCTCTCGGTGACCAAGAGGTAGACCAGCCGCGTTGAAGCACTCTGGTGGTCTATCTACCTAGGTCCAAAGACGTGTACCTGCCGTGTGGGGTTCCCAGGCTAGAAACTAGTGGAGGCGGTCAAATTCCCAGACGGGTTTTGAACTCCAGAATCGCTAAATGGAACTCGAATTGAACGTGTGACCCCACCAATGGATTCCTCGTTCGGAGAGCAAATCCATTGGTGGGGTCACACGCTCCCGTAACACGCAACTGCTCCCGTCTGTCTGCCCCTCCAGGTGAGCGACCTGGCGGAGTTGGCGCTGCAGCTCGCCGCCAGCCGGGACCGCTTCGCCGTGTCCGTGTGCGGCTTGTTCGACATCAACTCGGGCCTCATCACCACGGTCGGCGCTCCACTAGTTTTATTGTTGTTTTCGTTTGTTTGAGTTTCGTTTTGTTGTTTTGTGCGTGTTTTATTGTTGTTGCTGTTTTTAATGAGGCCGTGGCCCAAATCGTATGTGATGCAGATGATCAACACCGTGGCGACGTACCTCTCCATCCAAGTGCCCATCACCTTGGCCAATCTCTCGCATTGGGACCCGAACAAGATCACTGCGCGGTCTCGGGTGTGAGGCTGTGAGGAGTGGGTGTGAGTGCATCTCGAGTCTCTTGGGATCTCCCAGGCGTTTCCAGGCAACCCCCAACCAACACAGAGGACACTTAAAACGACCTTCGAAGACTGAAAATCCATCGGCCAAAAGCAGCTGAAATACAAAACACGGAATCGCTAAAACGAGTCGTTTTTCATCCACCCCAGCGAAAAACAGAAACAAGAACAATTAGAAGGTTCCTCGAGGAACCCTGACGATCGTCAGCAGCAGAAAACAGGGGACAACACTGCAACACAAGAAACAAGTCCAGTCAACCTGCGGGCTTGCCGGGCGCGCTGGGCTTGGTGGTGGTGAGGCTGTGGCTCCGTGCGAGGCGTCCGGGTGCAGACTGCCTGCCAGACTGCCTGCCAGACTCCGTCGCGGACTCTGGGCCGGCGAGAACCGGCAGAGAAGGGGGGAGGGTCGCGTGTCAGCCAGTGCGTGTGTGGGTGCAGCACCTCCGCGGTGCCATCAAAGATGCACGTTGCGTTTGAGCGGAAGTTGGCTCGGGCGGGGCGGGGCGGGGCGGGGCGGGGCGGGGCGGGGCGGGGCGGGGCGGGGCGGCAAGCGCACTCACTCGGCACCCGGCCGCCACTCCTCGACGCCCCCGCCTGGGACAAGAGCCACCTAGACGAGGACGGGCCGCGAGGCGCCCTACACAGCCCAGAGGTACCAACGCACCCTCGCGAAGCATGCAAGGATGGGCCGCAGGGCACTGTAAAACGATGCACCCAGCGAAATCTGGCCCGAGCGCGGTCACCTTTGCAGCCGAGCCCCGAGCAGCGCGCAGCGCGCCCGCGGAGTCGAGCATAGGCAACCCGCTCGCCCGCTACGCGTAGCGGTGCGTCCGGTAGACGGCGCTAATGCTGTCCGATTGCTGGGTCTCGCCGCGCGCCCTTCATGCCAACCCCAATCCTTTTCAAAAGTGCTTTTCCGTCTTGTGTTTATCTCCGGGTACACGGCCAGGATGGCTGCGGCTCGCGGGGCCGGCGACGGCGGCGGCAGTGCCGTGGCCAAGAGCTCCGAGAGGCTGAGCGTCTATCTGGAGCGGCGGCGCGCGGAGATGTGCCCCGGCAAGGACGACAAAGTCAGCTTCCTCCGCCGCGTCTGGAACACCATGCAGGGCACCAAGGTACGCACAGTGGGCCAGAAGACCGGTGGAGGCGGCCAAGGACGCGTTTTGAGCTCCAGAGTCGCTAAACGGGACTCGAACCGAACGTGTGACCCCACCAATGGATTGCTCTCCGAACGAGGAATCCATTGGTGGGGTCACACGTTCGGTTCGAGTCCTTTTGAGCGACTCTGGAGCTCAAAACGCGTCTTCGGCCGCCGGCGCCGGACTTCCGGCGAAGCCACTGTGAGTGGCGCAGGTCCGCAGGTGACGGTGGTGGTCTCGACGCTGACGGCGTCGCTGGCCGTGGGGGACTGCCTGACCAAGGCGTCGTACTTGGAGGCCAGCACGGGCATCCGCATCTCCGTGGGGGTCGTGTCGTGCACCACGGCGCAGTTCTTGTACGCGTGGCGGCGCCCCGCCTTCGCCAGCACGCTGGAAGGCATGGCGGCCTCGGCCAGGGCCCTGGAGAGCACGGCGGACGCGGCGCAGATGGTATGCACCGTCGGCACACAGTGGGCCAGAAGGCCGGTGGAGGCGGCCAAAACTCGGGACGCGTTTTGAGCTCCAGAGTCGCTAAACAGGACTCGAACCGAACGTGTGACCCCACCAATGGATTCCCCGTTCGGAGAGCTGATGCCGGTGACCTTGCAGAGGGCCTTGTGCCACACGGCGCGCTACTGCAACCGCCTGCAGCGCGCCTGGGACTTGTACTCCATCGGCGTCGCCTTCAGTGTGCTGTTCCCCACCATCGTCTTCGGCGACCTCAGCATGCCCGTGTGGCCGCGGCCCGAGAACACGCCCGCGCCCAGGTGGCGTTCTGGGTGACAATGGTGGCGCAGGTACGTCGGTGCAACCACGCGAGCCCTCACCCTGTTTCGCTTGGGCCAAGTGGGCAAAATTTGTCATGCCGATGGGGATTTTGGAGCGCCAGCTTCTGGACGTGCAGTTGCACTGCCAGGGCACTGCAGCGACTGTGTGTGGCAGGTGATCACGGGCAGCTTCTGCCCCATCGCCATCTACACGCTGGTGGGGTGGCTGATGGTGGCGCAGGCGTCCTGCAGCGCGCTGTACCGCTGCGCCGGCGAGGTGGTGGAGCGCGCGTCCGGGGTGCTGCAGCTGCGCTGGGTGGCGAGCGTGCACGGCCGCCTGTCCGACGTGAGCTACAGCCTGGACCGCCTCACCTCCGCCTACATGCTGCTGCTGCTCTTCGCCGTCCTCATCCTGCCCATCCAGAGCACCTACGACGCGCTGCAGGGCCAGGTGGACGCCTTCCTGCTGTCCTCCTTCTTCACCATCCTGGCCGTGTTCGTGCCGCTCTGCTTCGCCAGCCAGGTGAGTCGGAGCGCTAAGCAGGACTCGAACCGGACGAGTGACCCCACCAATGGATTCCTCGTTCGGAGAGCAATCCATTGGTGGGGTCACACGTTCGGTTCGAGTCCCATTTAGCGACTCTGGAGCTCTGCACGCGTCCCTACTGCCGCAGGGGCTGTCGGACGCCAGCCTGGAGGTGGGGCGGCGCGCGTACGCGGCCGAGTGGCCGGCCGAGGACGTCGCCAGCCGCGTCATCCGCATCATGGTGATGCTGCGCGCCTCCAAGACGGCCACCATCTCGTGCCGCGGGCTGGGCGTGCTCGGCCTGCCCGCGTGCGAGTCCGTGCTCAAGTCCTGGTTCTCCTACCTGCAGATGGTGCTCAACATGAACAAAAAGAAATAAACTCCTTGGACGGGGCCTTTATTTTGGAACGTTGGCTGGCCTCATCGGTGTTCTCGGACTTTGACGCGCCGCACCTCGGCGATGAAGTCGAAGCAGATGAACAGTCCCTGGTCGCCGTCCAGCATCACCTTGACGGGCCACGCGTACTTGTCCAGGTTCAGGCCGCCGATCATCCGCTCCAGGGCCTCGAAGTCCAGCGTTGTGTTCCGCCCGAAGTAATCCCCCTGCAACACCGTGCCAGCGTGCCGGGGCCAGTGCACAGTGGGCCAGAAGACGGTGGAGGCGGCCGAAACTCTGGACGCGTTTTGAGCTCCAGAGTCGCTAAAGGACTCGAACTGAACGTGTGACCCCACCAATGGATTCCTCGTTCGGAGAGCAATCCATTGGTAGGGTCACACGTTCTGTTGAGTCCCATTTAGAGACTCTGTAGCTCAAAACACGTCTATTTTGGCCGCCTCCACTGTCTTCTGGCCCACTGCGGGACGGGACTAACGCGACCGTACTCACGCTCAGGATGGGGCACTTGAAGACGGGATCCAGGTTGTGCACCAGGGGCGTCCACACCATGTTGTCGCTGTACATGAGTTTGCACACCGGCATGTTCCACGCCCAGGTGTTGAAGTACTCGCAGTCGCTCGGCTTGCCGAGGACGCACCGGTGGATCTTCAGCCTAAACTGCACCGCGAAGCGCCATGGAAGCTTAACAACTCGGCAGAAAATTCATCGAGATAGGAAAAGAAATCGAGACGAGCAGAGCTGCCGCCCAGCTGGAGCCGGCTAGCACGGCTAGCACGGCCAGCACACTGTGATGTGCGCTGGCATGGAAACGGCATGCTGATTCGATCACTGCTCTCGTACGTCTGGTGTAGGCACAGAGAGAGAGAGAGAGAGAGAGAGAGAGAGAGAGAGAGAGAGAGAGAGAGAGAGAGAGAGAGAGAGAGAGAGAGAGAGAGAGAGAGAGAGAGAGAGAGAGAGAGAGAGAGAGAGACTGACGAGAGCAGTGAGTAGGTCCTCACCCCCGTCAGCCTGTTGGAGGACGACGTCAGCTCGAAGTGCACGTCGCAGTGCTCGGAGCCCATCCGGTCCAGCTGCATGGTGAAGTTCTTGACGACGAGCGAGTGCGGCCGGTCCACGCAGTGGTGGAAGTCGTAGAACCGCGGCACCAGGTGGGTCTTGCCGTGGGAGGCCCGGCTCTGCGCACGCACGCATCACAGTGGATCGGCGCCGGCGGACAAAACTCGAGGCGCGTTTTGAGCTCCAGAGTCGCTAAATGGGACTCGAACCGAACGTGTGACCCCACCGATGGATTCCTCGTTCAGAGAGAGGTTACCAGGGTGCAAGAGAGACAGTGCGACGAAGCACTGTTCGCTCTGCACTGCTCTGCAGTCTCCGATACGATCTGGAGCGTGGAACAAAGCCAAGTGGCTGATACGCCATCGTGCAGTGTGCCCGCCCGCGCAGTGGCAGTGGCTCAGTGCTTTTGTTCGACCAGGGATGCACCACTGTGAACGGTGCGCTTGGACCGAAATGAAACCGCCAGTTTGGTAGCCAAGACCCGTGTCTAAATTCAGATTTTTTTAAAAAAAAATAATTGTCAATTATTATTGCGCACTGCAGTCAACTCCGAAGCCCTTTGACACTCACTGCGGCTATGGCTGTTGCAGGCGTGGCCAGGGTGAACCAGAGCAGCACCGCGGTTGCAGCTGCAACAATCCCCCACCGTCGTCAGCTCCAGGGTCGCTAAACAGGACTCGAACCGAGCGTGTGACCCCACCAATGGATTCCTCGTTCGGAGAGCAATCCATTGGTGGGGTCACACGCTCGGTTCGAGTCCCATTTAGCGACTCTGGAGCTCAAGACGCGTCTAGAGTTTCGACCGCCTCCACCGGTCTTCTGGTGGACCTAGTGCAGGCCGTGGCGGTGGACTGGGGACGCGGTGGCCGCCGCCATCCATGTCGTGCTCTTCCCAACCAGACTGGCCTCCTCTCCTCGCGGCCCGACGGACTGGCCGACGGATGGCCGGCGGACTGGCCGTTGCGCTCTCGCGTGGCCGCGGTTCCGGGCCCGCCAGGCTGCGCCAGCCCAGCAGGCATCTAGATGTGTCGCCCACCTTTAAACAAGCTGATAAAGTCGACAAAGCGTGACGCCGCACGGTACGCTGGCTAGGCTAGTCGCAGAACGCGAGGAATGCGCAAGCGCGCCGAAGTTAGCGGATATTACATCTTGCCTCGACCCCGGTTTTTTTTTAAGAATTAGAAAAATTGCATTTTGTGAGAAACTGGCATTTTTATTTGGCTGACTAGTGATTCAAGCCCTGCGGCTGTTTAGTGGGTTTCTTGGGACGACTTGGCGGCGACGTCGTGAGTGGCGTCGTGAACGTGACCGCGGCCCGATAGTGGCCGACGTCGCCGACGTCACCATGGGCACGACGTTGGCCGCCACCGAGGCCGCCGCCAGGGCCTCCTTGGGGTCCGCGCGCCATAGTCCCCACGTCCACCGAGCGAGGCGAGACGATGAGGGTCTTGGCGTTCCTGGGCGTCGTCGCGCTGGTGGCCGCGGCCGCAGCAGCGACGGGCGGCAAGTCGAGCAGTTCCTCAGGGCTGACCTTCTCCAAGATCATGACCTACGCTGAGGTGACTGGCACGGGGGCGCAGTCGGGGGCTGGCAGGCCTGTTCGACGCCGGTGCGTCGTGGGACTTTTTGCCAAGTGGCGCGGCAACACTGGCAGCAGGCTCTCGTTGTAGGTGGCGGCGTACTTGCGCGCGCTGCAGAGGGCTCACCCCAGGGTGGTGCGGGTGGGCAGCGTGGGCCGCTCCGTGGAGGGCCGCGACATCCCCTACGTGCGCGTGTCCGCCAGCCTCGACGCCAAGCAGAGCAAGACCCCCGTGATGCTGGTGGACGCCCTGATGCACGCCCGCGAGTGGGCGACCCTCCCCGCCGCCCTCTACTTCCTGCAGCAGGCCGTCGAGCACGTCGACAAGGGCCTGGACGTGGTGGTGGTGCCCGTGCTCAACCCCGACGGCTACGAGTACTCGCGCACCAAGGTGGGTAGTCTCCGTCAGCACGCTGACAGGGGAATCCCGATTTTCACCTTGTCCCGACTGTGTTCGATTCGCAGGACAGACTCTGGCGGAAGAACCGCAGCAAGAAGTACGACAAGAAGTGCGTGGGCGTGGACCTGAACAGGAACTTCAACTTCCACTGGGAAGGTTCGTTGTTGGCGGGTGGTGGGTGCCCAAGGCCTTCCCCTCAGCCGACTGAACTGCCTCCTTGCTGACAGACTTCATGATGTCGGGGGACGGCGCCAGCGACGACCCTTGCGATGAGGCCTTCGCCGGCGGGGAGGCCGCCTCCGAGCCCGAGACCAAGAGCTACCAGGCCTTCGTGAAGGCCCTCAACAAGGACAAGAGGCTCAAGACGTACGTCAACCTCCACAGCCCCTCCAAGGTCAGCCAACCCTACCTTCCCACGCTGTAAACCTAACAGTGTAGGTACACGTAAAACCGGCGCGTGTCATTTCCAGGCCATCTTCGGGCCGTGGGGCTACTCCTCCTTCGCGCCGACTGTCCCCGACGAGGCCAAGCTGGTGAGCGTCGCGAAAAGCGCGAAAAGCAAATACTCGCTAAATCTCAGCTCAAGTCTTCGAGTCGCCGCACTTCTGCGACATTTTAACAATTGACCGTTTGGCGGTTTTTTCTGGTGCAGGAGAAAATCGAGAAGGAGGCGAACGCGGCGATGGTGAAGGCGGGCTCCAAGTCGTACACCATCAGCAGCATGGCGGCAGACTGTAAGTCGAACGCCATTTTCCGGTGCAGGGGCACGTTTTGAGAGTCGCTAAACAGTACTCGAACTCGAACCGAGTATGTGACCCCACCAATGGATTCCTCGTTCGGAGAGCAGTCCATTGGTGGGGTCACACGTTCGGTTCGAGTCCCATTTAGCGACTCTGGAGCTCAAAACGCGTCAAGAATTTGGGCCGCGCCCCCACCGGTCTTCTGGCAAATCCACTGTGCGTCTGTTCTGTTGGCGCAGACGCGTCGACGGGCGCCGTGACGGACTGGGTGCGCGGCGTGGCGGGGGTGAAGCAGTCCTTCTGCCTGGAGCTGCCCCCCGGCGCCACGCACGAGGGCTTCGGCGTCAACGACGCCGACATCCTGCCGCTGTCGCGGCGCGCCTTCGAGGGCCTCAAGGTGTTCGCCCGGTACGCCAAGAAGCCCCTGTCGCAGTAGCGCGGAGCGTGGCCGAAGCGCGGAGCACCAATAAACCGTTCGGCTTTCGAGTGTAGTCTCTGTCCAACCACCCGACCCACGCGTCATTGCCTTGATTGCCGAGGCAGGGACACTTGTGCACTTGTGCCTTGCGCCCCGGCCGGCACACTGCTTCTGCGCCTCGTCGCGCCGTCTCTCTCGCACCCATGCGGCGTTCCTCGCGAGTGCGAGAGAGACGGCGCTACCGGCGACGTGCTGCCCCACCTTTCGATAATCGTAATCGGAGTGCCGCCGCGCCGCGGCACGGCAAGGCAAGACGAGGAGGCGACACGCAGTCACGCAGTCGCACTCCGTCACTCCGACACTCCGCCTCGAAATGTGGAAGATAGTGCTTCTCCTGGCCGCCCTGTCCTCGGCGCAGGTCTGTTTGCTGGGGCGTTAAACGTGCGTGTGTGCGTGCGCGTGCGTAAGTAACTGGTAACTCCAGGTTTGGCTCCACTGTCCAGGGCTCCGAGACATGGGACAAGCCCGGACTTGAGCCTTCGGAGGCGAGACCCATCCCACAGGACCGTGAGTACCCTGCAGTGTCCCCAGACTGAGCACTGAGGCGAACCAGCAGCGCTCCGATTGGTCGCCAAAACTCTGGACGCGTTTTGAGCTCCAGAGTCGCTGAATGAGACTCGAACCGAACGTGTGACCCCACCAATGGATTCCTCGTTCGGAGAGCAGTCCATTGGTGGGGTCACACGTTCGGTTCGAGTCCCATTCATCGACTCTGGAGCTCAAAACACGTCTAAAGTTTTGGCCGCCGCCGCCGGTCTTCCGGCAAATCCACTGCGCATCGCCCCGTTGCAGTGTCCGGCCTGCGCATCGTGGGCGGCGACGAGGCCGCCCCGGGCCAGTTCCCCCACCAGGTGGGCATCTGGATCCTCCTGGGACGCAGCAGGAACTTCTGCGGGGGCTCCATCATCTCGGACAGGGTGGTCGTCACCGCGGCCCACTGCGCCACGTGAGTGGGAGAGAGAGGGAGGGGAGGGGGCGGCCAGGTCGTGCATGCTGCATGAGGCGTGGGGGCCAGAGGGGGCGGCCTCGCCGTCGCGTCACCCTGTTCGCTGTTCCATGCTTCCAGTCGCGGCACCAACTTCACCGTGGTGGCCGGCGCGCACGCCATCCTGGACGAGAGCGAGCCCAGCCGGCAGGAGGTGCAGGCGGACGCCAAGCTGGTGCACGAGCGCTTCAACAAGGAGGAGCAGCTGGCCAACGACATCGCGCTGCTGCGCCTCGAGAAGCCCCTTGTGTTCAGTGAGGATCCCGCCGAATTTGCCGGAGGACCGGTGGACGCGGACAAAACCCCGGACGCGTTTTGAGCTCCCCAGTCGCTGGGACTCGAACCGAGCGTGTGACCCCACCAATGGACTGCTCTCCGAACGAGGAATCCATTGGTGGGGTCACACGTTCGGTTCGAGTCCCATTTAGCGACTCTGGGGCTCGAAACGCGTCCGGGGGTTGCGAGGCTGACGGCCACCCTGTTGCAGACGACCGCGTCCAGCCCGTGCGGCTGCCGCGCGCCGCCCACAAGTCCTTCTGGCGCTCCAAGGTGCTCATGAGCGGATGGGGCCACAACACGACCGGTGAGGGCTCCCCGTCTCCCACCGTTCCGCCGTCCAGCCAGCCAGTGCTGCCACACAAGCAGGCTAAGCTCCCCACTGCGTCCGGTGTGGTAACGCCTGTGTGTTCCAGACGCGGAGGACATCTCGCCCAAGCTGCGCTTCGTGCAGAACCGCGTGGTGTCCAACCTGTACTGCCGCGCGCGCTACTTCATGAAGCACGTCAGGGACTCCAACATCTGCGTGTCCGGCTGGTGGAAGAAGGGGACCTGCCAGGTACGGGTACCAGCTTCAGCTTGACCAGTAGGCCGTGCTTTCGAAACAGTGCTGCTACGTCAGTGAAAATTCAACCGGTGCGCCCCTTAGCCTGCCTATAGTAAGGACAACGAGGACAACTTCTCAGGCACTGCCTAGTGGGCAGGCTGAGGTTGGCAACCCTTTCGACACTGGCCCCGAAGTTCCGCCTTGCTAAGTGTTTGTGACTGTCCAGGGCGATTCGGGCGGCCCCATGGTGGTCACCGAGTCCGACGGCAAGCCCACCCTGGTGGGGCTCACCTCCTTCGGCATCAAGTTCGGCTGCGAGGTGTCCTGGCCCAACGTGTTCACGCGCGTCACTTCGTACCTGGACTGGATCCGCGAGGGCATGGACAAGCTGAGCGGGAATTAAAGCGCCACGCGCCACGCTCACGCCTGGCTGCGACGCAGCAACGAGTCCTAGACCTTTATTCGCACCGAGCGCACAGTGGACCAGAAGACCGGAGGATGCGCTCAAAACCCCGGACGCGTTTTGAGCTCCAGAGTCGCTAAATAGGACTCGAACCGAACGTGTGACCCCACCAATGGATTGCTCTCAGAACGAGGAATCCATTGGTGGGGTCACACGTGCGGTTCGAGTCCTGGCCTACACCGCCCATGCCAAGGACCCGGCTCGGCGGTGGTGATCCTGGCAGCACAGCATTCTCCGAGGAGCTTAGTACGAAACCGCCTGTCGGCAGACAGGCGAAACACACGACAGAATGAGTCTGTCGTCCCCGCACCCGCACACACCCACACTTTATTGTTCTCGAAAATGGAGGCGGCGGGCATCACAGCCTGACGGGCCTGCCGGGGCGGCCCTTGACGCCGAGGCCGGTCACCCTGAACACGGCGCCGCTGTCGGGGTGCTTGGCGAGGTCGGCGTCGGCCATGAAGAAGCGCCCCGACGTGACGTAGAGCTCGTCCAGGTCGGCGCCGCCGAACGCCAGCGACGTCACCTGCTTGGCGGGCACGGCCAGGGTGGACATGACGGCGCCGGTGTCCGGGTCGACGCGCACGAGCATGCCGCCGTTGAAGACCGCCACCCACAGCTTGCCCTCCGCGTCCAGCGCCACGCCGTCGGGCACCGTCCACTTGGGCCCCTCCAGGCCGGGCGGCATGCGGTCCGGCAGCCCCGGCACGCGCACCGCGTCGAAGGAGAGCAGCGGCCGGTAGTCCACTGCGAATCAGCGGAACGCAGGACGCACTCACGAACGGGCACAGTGGAGTCGCCAAGACCGGTCAAAGTCCCGGCCGCGTTTCGAGCTCCAGAGTCGCTAAATGGGACTCGAACTGAGCGTGTGACCCCACCAATCGACTCCTCTTTCGAAGAGCAATCCATTGGTGGGGTCACACGTTCGGTTCGAGTCCCATTTAGCGATTCTCGAGCTCAAAACTCACAGACGTCGCCCGTGTCGGGGTCCACGTCCAACACGTTGACGACCCTCTTGAAGGAGTCCACGTGGAAGGCGGTGCGGCCGTCCGGGGTGAAGTCCAGGCCGTTGGACATGGTGACGCCGGTGCGCCGCACCCGCGCCTTGCCGTCCTCGTCCATGTTGAACAGCACGCCGCCGCTCAGCCCGGGGTCCAGCCCGCACATGGTGCCTGCGCGGAGAATGTTCGTGCTTACTTTCCAATGCACTGGCAAAACTGAGGCGCAACAAGGCGCTTTTCGCGGAACGCTTTCGTTTCACCAGTGTACCCACCCGACCACAGCCTGCCCCGGTAGTCCGCCTTGCCGTCGTTGAGGTGCAGGTCCTTGCCTTCCGCGTCGGCCTGCACTTCGTCCAGCGTCTGCACGAGGCGCGGCTGGCTGCTCACGCCGTCCCACTCGAACAGCACCACGCTCCTGTGGCGACCCGCCACGAACGCGTCGCCGCGGCCCGCCACGGGGATCGCGAAGTTCACCATCGCCTTGCCTGCCATCCATTGGTGGGGTCACACGCTCGGTTCGAGTCCCGTTTAGCGACTCTGGGGCTCAAAACGCGTCCGTACTCACCGAACGAGGCGCTGGTGGTCCGCTTGGAGGCCGGGTGGTACTTGACCACCTTGCAGCCCACCAGGTCCACGAAGTACAGGCACTGCGCCTCGGCGTCCCAGTGCGGCGACTCGCAGCCCCGCACCGGCCCCGCGGCCTCCCACACCTTCTCGAAGACGGGCGCCATGGCCGCCACACAGCCGCAGCCACACTGGAGGGAAGCTCTGGTCAGGCCTTCCCAGTCCAAAGAGTCGCGTCGGCTCTGTCTCTCTCGTGACCCCCACGGGACGCCCCACGAGTGCGAGAGAGACAGCGGCGAGACCACCCTTCGGAACCAGGCCGCCTTACGCGGATGCGCGGCTCGCCGAGACAACTCTTGCAGTGTAGCGAACCGGCTGTTCCGGTGTCAACACTACCTGCCTGCGCACTGCGTCGCACTGCGGCAGGTCATCGATAATCGACACAGATAAGGGATCGTCCATTTATTACGTGACGTTTCTCATAGTTCTGTCCTTGTCGCTCCTCGTGGACTGTCAGTGAGTGCGGAGGGACAGAGGGACGTGACGTAATTTGTGGACGATGCCTACAGTGATAACACTGCGGCATGGCCATGGAATTCGACGGCTTCATAGACGAGGAGAAGCAGTCAAAAAGTGATTAAATTAAGCTTCAAAAAAGTGCACAGCAAATACAAAAAAAAAATGCAAATTTCAAAAATGTACTGCCGATTTCAAAAAAAGTTTCCAGGTAATTAACCAAATATTGCACAGCAAACAAAACATGGCAAAATTAAAAAATCCTACCAAAAAATAACGGGTGATAAAAACAAATTTTCCCGCGCTAATTTTAGAAAATTGACGCCACAGGTGCCCAGGCCTGTTGCGCTACGTTGGGCAATCGACCTATCTCGAATCCGCCGATCGGGCTGACCCGAGTTTCACCTCATTGAATTACCATTCCGCTTCATTTCGCGAACCGAGAGAGGCAGTGCAACGAATGTCAGCCCTATTTGCGTTGTAGAACCGTCCTTCCGTTCAGAAGAAGAAGGATAAAGAAGAAGGCGCTACGTACATGCGTCCTGATGCTGCGGCACTGGTGCGGAGCGCGGCTGGCGGGAGACTGGCCTTGGTGCTCGACGGCCTCGACGGCCTCGAGGCGTGTGCCGACCGCATCTCGGCCAACCTCGACCAGGTGCGACCGCGAGGGGTATCGTCGCATCGCCCAGCGCGGAGTACCGCCACTCACAAACACAGGCCCACAGGGCGCCGAGCGTGGAGTATCGCCGTTCGCAAGTCCCTGGTGGAGCTGCCGGGCTGCGCGCCGTTCAGGCCGAGCGCCTGCCGAGCGTGGGTAGGCAGCATGCGCGCGCCGCTGCCGTCGGGTTGCCTACCCGCCCCACCGCAGGGGCTTCCCCGGCTTGACTCGGCCGACCCCTGCAGGCCCATTCGGGGCGCCACACGTGCGAGAGAGAAAGGCAGAGCGTTGAAAACGACTGGCCGAATCAGCATGCTGGGGTTGCAAGAGAGTATCAGCCCTCACACTGGGCGGGTAGTAACACTGTCAATTGGGGAAACTTAGGGAAGTAAGAGACGGTCAATATTTATATCCAGAACATTTTCGTTTAATATTTGGATAGGCCTTAAGGTGGTAGATGAAATAAGTCTACTGCATTTTTTTTCTTGTCCATGCGCTTTGCATGTGAGCCTGGCGGCCACGCGCTTCGTCTCGGCGCGTCGTCTTGTCTCGCCGTCGCACGCCCCCGCTGTCCTGCCCGGTCCGCTGCAGTCCGATTCCGTGGCGCTGTCCCTGTCGCACCGCCACGCGCCGCGCCGCGAGTGCGAGAGGGACCGCGCGGCGTCGCGGCGTCGCGTCGACGTCACTATCTCGAGGGCTTCGGGGACGCCGTCGGACGCCGCCGGCTCGCCGTCGCTGGCAGCGTGATTCCCACGTGGATCGTGGCGAGCGGTGCTTCTCTCTCGCACCCGCAGGGGACGCCCCGCGAGAGCGAGAGAGACAGCGCGACGGCGCAGCGCCGGCAGTGCAGGCCAGGTCCGCGATGTGAACGCCCCGCGCGCCCATTTAAGGCCCAGTCTGGCGGCGGACGGCACACCGCGCCCAGCTCGCTCAGCCCGCAGTACCGCACTCGGCACCGAGGCCCGCCCCGCCAGCACGCCATGCAGATCACCGCGCAGCACGCCGCCAAGAAGCAGGAGGCCGAGAAGGCCCCGGACGTCGCGGTCCCCCACACGGTGGTGCCCATGCCGGCCGTGACCCCCAAGGCCGCCATGGCCGCCCCGAGGGAGCGCGCCACCATCACGCAGCAGACCGTCGTGCTGCTCTCCGTGCTGGCCATCCTGGCCATGGCGCTGTACCCCTTCATCGTGCTGCGCCTCGCCATCATGGGCCGCATCTTCGACGGCCTGGCCCCCAACGTCAAGCCCCAGGACCACAGCCCGTCGCCACACATCACCGACGGTAAGCCCCACTGACTTTGCCCCCGCCCACTCCTGTGGGTACACTGCCGCCCACCGACAGAGACTTACCTTCCTTGTCTGCCGCAGGGAGCTTCGACTTGCGGTCCGATGGTGTAGTGAACCACACTGACCACCAGGTGCCGCCCTTCGCCGACGAGACTCCCAGTGTGGTTTCCAGCAGAGCTCCCGCCGGCGTCCTCGGTGAGGAAGTCATCGCCGTCCCGAGTGAAGCCCCCGTCGGAAGCCCCAGCAAAACTCCCAGTGGAGTCTCCAGCAAAACTTCCAGCGGAGTCTCCGGAGGAAGTTCCAGCGAAGGCGTCAGAGGAAGTCGAGTCTCCAGCAAAGCCGCGAGTGACGACGGAGCGAGAGGCAGCCTGCTCGTCAGTCGAATCGCGTCCTCCATGCGTTAGACAGAGACAGACTCCATCCGAGCATTCTTTGATCTCATTGTACATTTCATTTCGTAGTGATTCAGCGAATTAACACTATTTCTGTCTGAAAAGAATCTCTTGGCATGGTCGGCCGAACGAGGTTTGTGGTTTGTGGGCGAATACGGGTACGCCGCTGACTCTAGCAGCAACGACTGAAAAAATTGTGATATGACCTACCGCCACCCCTGTCTCTGCTTTGCTAGACCGACTCATGTATAGCTTTAAGTGTGTGGATCGAACCGCGATGTGTCCACAATATTGTAAAGTGTTAAAAGCGTTTTAAAACGCTGAACTGACTGATAATAAACAGATTTATGGAAATTCTCGCTTGTCAATCACTCAACTCAAACGAACCTTTCGGACGCGTTCCATTCAAGTGCACCCAGCCTAAGACCAGAAAGAACTTATCAGACTGAATTGCCTTATTCTGAAACTCGGAAGTACGTATACACTTCTGGTTATAGGCACCCCTCACGACCGCATATTGATGTCAAAGTCGCCAAATAAGGGGATCTAGTCTAAAAATGGGACGTCCGATTCCCCCTAAGGTGTCCTGTTCTCCCCCGCACTGACTCTCAGCAACGTGAAGGTCAGTCCACTTCCTTCCTTTGTCAATCCCATTCCGGGTAGGTCCCGGTTGCTCGGATTGGCTTACCCGGTACCTTTATCTTATCTGATACGCTCCTCTGGTCTCTGTGTGGTCAGCGCTTGACAGCCTCGCCTGGCTTATTCAATAAAGGAAGAGAAAGAACACGCTTGTGACGGAACCCGACATTTCCTGTCACTTCCGTTGAAATTTAGTCAAGGTGGATTGCAACTTCCACTCCTCAGAGGGTCAGAAGACCGGTGGAGGCGGTCAAAACTCACGCGTTTTAAGCTCCAGAGTCGTTCAACAGGACTCGAACAGGGTGTGTGACCCCGCCAATGGATTCCTCGTTCGGAGAGCAATCCATTGGTGGGGTCACACGTTCGGTTTGAGTCCCATTTAACGACTCAGGACTCGTCTGAGATGTTGACCGCCTCCACCGGTCTTCTGGCAAATCCACTGTGTGCCGGCCAGCTCCATCGGATTATTTCCGGCTCGTGGAGTGGCCCTGCCTCCGACTGGCGGTGAACCTCGGCGTCTACGTCACCTTCCTGTCTAGACGCGCTATCCCTCGTTATCGGTGGCCAGCCTGGCCGCCAGGCGTGTGCCGACCACGCGGTCCCCACGTCACCCTGCTCTGTCTCTCTCGCACTCACAGGGCGTCCCGCGCAAGTGCGAGAGAGACAGGGCACCGCGGACTCGGACCTCCAGGACTCGGACGGATTGGACAAATTGGAAGACAAGATGTAAGTAGGTGTACGTCAATTTATTTTTCATTCATTCGATACACTTGAATAATACATAAAGACATCGCCCCAGGTAGAACACGAAAGTCAAGACGTGATGTCAAAGTCAGACCAATTTGACAGCCATATCACACTACAATCCAGATAGAATCAATTGGACATAATTTTGACATCGGAATGGAGTTTGTGAGATCATTTTGGCATGCTGCACCTGGGTGTCCTAGGGATAAAATTAACTTAACATTATACATATTCGCTAGTCAGTCGGAACGCGGTCTTGTCAGACCAGCAAACTATCAATTAATTATTTTGAGCACCACTGAGCGCTCTTAAGCCGTTCGTAGGATCAGTCAAGCCCTCATGCCGTTGAGATCGACACTGATCATAAAAATGCAGAGCGCATTTTTAGCAGTGCCATGTTGGCAACATTTTTGGACAGTCATCGCGCATTTAAAGTCCACACTGTTCAAGAAAAAATGTTTCGAACATTTTTAACAGTGTTGGGGTTTTTGCTGTGAAATCTTCATTGTGAAGAAGCCTGGATAAGCCTCTTCATGAGAAGTCCGTTGTGGGCCCGGATTTTGGAGTCTGAAAGGCCACGCGACACTGGAGAGGCGGTGCTGGAGTCTGGAAGGCCACTGGACAAAGTGGACTGGGGCACTGGAGAGGCGGTGCTGGAGTCTGGAAGGCCACTGGACAAAGTGGACTGGGGCACTGGAGAGGCGGTGCTGGAGTCTGGAAGGCCACTGGACAAAGTGGACTGGGGCACTGGAGAGGCGGTGCTGGAGTCTGGAAGGCCACTGGACAAAGTGGACTGGGGCACTGGAGAGGCGGTGCTGGAGTCTGGAAGGCCACTGGACAAAGTGGACTGGGGCACTGGAGCCCAGCTGGAGGATTCACTATCAGTGTTGTTCCAGGTCGTCCCATTGGATTTCAGGTTAATAGTGACTAAACAGAGAGAAACGAAAAAGAATAAGCTAACACTCCTGACCAAAATAAAAACCGAAACTCGCGCAGTGCAGTGAACTCTACTCACCGTCCACCTGGCTGGGGTGCAGTCCGTCGAAGCCCTGTGAGACGATGAACAGGCGGACCACCACCACGGGGAACAGGAACATGATGAGGAGCACCACCACGGACGCGAACACCACGGTCTGCTTGCTGAAGTGGGACATCTGTGGAGAGACTCGTCATCAAACGGGGCGGCGGGGGCGGCACTCGGTGGGGCTTCAAATGCGTCTTGGCCTAGCTCAACACCGTGGGCAGTCGTTTCTCTTACCGTGTCGGCTTGGCTTCGCTGCTTCACTCTTCACTGTCTGCTGTGTTAGCTGCTGCACTGCTGTGCTGCCTGGCTGCTGTCGGGGTTGTAATGCCCTCCGTTTGCGGCGCGTCGCTTATATTGGAGGGGCCTGCACCGCTTCAGGACGTCTCGTTTCGTCAGCGCGTGCGCGACCCAGCGGACCGACACACCGTCAACGCGTGCTCCTTCTTTCTTCGCGTCTCTCTCGCGCCGCGCGGCCCGGCCGGCGAGTGCGAGAGAGACAGCCTGCCAGACGGCCAGACGGAGTTATCGATGGATTACGCGGCACTCCGCGGTCCTCGCGGTCCTCGCGGTCCTCGCGGTCCTCGCGGTCCTCGCGGTCCTCGGCCGCAGCCTCGCCGACACCTGGCCGTCGGCGGCGGCCTCACTTCCTAATCGGCGACCTGCCGGCGGCCGGCGGCACGCATCCTGGCCGCCGACGCCGCGCTCGGGACGGCGCGGAGACGGTCGTGCGTACTTGACGTCGATGACGAGGCCGGGACGGCGCTGGACGCGCAGGAAATAGACGTCGGGGAATAATTCACCAGACATACCTTGATGAAAGAGGGATGGAATGAATTTGGAACCCCTTGACTTATGTGTTGACCTTCCCCTGCAGTGTTGCGATTACGGGTGAAAGATCCCTGTGCACTGTGGGTGGAAAGCGCGCTGGTTCTCCCCGACGATGTCGAAGACGCGGCCAGTGGCTGGCGGGGCGAGTTTGCCTCGGCTACCCTGCATGTCTGCACTCACTCACCGGAGTTCCGGCCGGAGACTCACTGCACGTCGCCACCGACGCCGTTGCCGCCGCTGCAGTGCGTGGGTGAGCAGCGCCCCGCCCCGCCCCGCCGCGCCCGCCCCGCCCCGCCCCGCCCCGCCCCACCCCGCCCCGCCCCCCGCCGCGTCGCGCAGCGCGAAAAGCACCCCATCCATTCGCAATGTGTCGTGAATGAAAGAGCGCTTCCCGCTGGATTGTGCATAATTCTACCGAGAGGGGCGGAGGCGGAGGGGAGCACGCAACGCGACGCAACGCGACGCAACGCGGGGGCTGGCGGGCTGGCGGGCTGGCCTCGGGGTTCCGCGGCATCTGCGGCCATTAGGACAGCAAGCCCTGAGCCGTCCTGGTTAGCCGGCTCGGTTAGGCGCACGTGAGGCATGTCTGTGAGTGACCTTCTAGTGCAGTGGGAGTTCCTGCTGCAGAGGCACCCCAACCCCAGCCTGTGGCGTCGCGCCTGGGACGCCTGTCTCGGCAGCAAGGTGAGACGGACTGCCGACTCATTCCGAGAGGCGTTTTCGTCGCTCTGTCTGTTGCAAGACAGAGTGCTCTGGCCGGCAGGGCTCGGTGGTGGTGCTGGTGGTGGCCAACGCCATGCTGCTGCCCGCGGTGCCGCGGTTGCGGACCATCACGGACATGGCCAACCACATCCACATGGTGTGCGGCTTCTACTCGTGCGGCGTGGCCCACGCCGTCCTGTCCGCGCGCCGCCACCGCCTCCTCGCCGTGCTGCGCGACGTGGGCTCGCTGGCCGCCGCCGTGGAGGCCGCCGCCGTGGAGGCAGCCACCGTGGAGGTCGCTGGCGGGCACTTCCAGGTGTGCAGGGTGTGGCTAGTCGTGCCTCGCTGGAGGTAGCCGCTCCAAAAAACAACAAAAAGGTCATTCCACTGCTCAACGAAGGTAAGACAAAGGTTGTTGTCGGCGTGCTCTCGGCGCGCAGGCGGCGTCGGCGTTCGCCCGCACCCGTCGCCAGATCCGGCGCCACACCGTGCTGATGGCGTCGCTGGGCTCCTTCGTGGTGGCCGGCATGTGGTTCCACGTCGCCACCACCGGCCAGCCCTTCACGCCCATGTGGCCCGAGCTGCCGGGGACGCTGGGCACGGCCGCCATCTGCGCCCTCCAGGTCGCTAAGTCGTTTCGGAGAGCATGCATTTTGGCCAGAACGCTGTTGCACAGTGGGCCAGAAGACCGGTGGAGACGGCCAAAACTCTCGACGCGTTTTGAACTCCAGAGTCGCTTAACAAGACTCGAACCGAACGTGTGACCCCACCAATGGATTCCTCGTTCGGAGAGCAATTCATTGGTGGGATCACACGTTCGGTTTGAGCCCCATTTAGCGACTCTGGAGCTCAAAACGCGCCTTGGGTTTCGGCCGCCTCCACCGGTCTGGTCCACTGTGCGTGCTGGCCGCGCCGTTCCCCGTGGCACGTGGCCAGTCCCTCTGCGCAGGTGGTGGCGCTGCCGCTGTCCTGCCTGGGCTTCTACTCGCTCATGGCGGTCGTGGGCTGCATCACCATGAGCCTCACCACGCTGTACCGCGTGGCCGGCCACCGCATCGCGGCCGCCCGGGGGCTGCACGAGGTGCTGCAGGCCGTGCGCGTGCACCAGAGCGTCTCGCAGTGCGCCACCAGGCTCAACGACATCCTCGCCGACGTGCTGGTCCACGTGATGGTGGCCGTGTTCGCCCTGCCCCTCGTGGGCACACTGCAGGTACAGTGGGGTGGACCCGACCCGCGCCGACGAGACTGACAGTCGACTTGAACACGGCCGCCACGTGCCCGCAGGTCCTGTTCAACGACGTGGACCCCATGACCCTGTCGGCGGTCCCCACCATCGTCGGCGTGTTCCTGCCGCTGGCCACGATGAGTCAGGGGCTGATGGACGCGAGCTCGGCGGTGTCCGAGAGTGCGTGCTGGCGGTGTGCTTTCTCTACTCGTGCCCGTTATCACGAAGACCACTCAAACGGTCTGGCCGGCAGTCTGGCCCGCAGTCTGCAGCAGATTGGCCGAGTCAGCCGTGGGCCATGTGTCCGGCGGTCCGCGTGGGGTCTTAGCTGCCGGGATTGCCTATCGCCCTGTCGACCAATGGGAGCGCGTTGCCGCGCGTTGCCGCGTTGCGGGGCACCCTACGCGCCGGGTCCCGCCGGGTAGGGCGCCCCTCGCCGGCCCTCCACTCCACGTGGCCCGAAAAGCGCGGCAACTCCTTGACGGCGGCGGCCGGCCGTGACGTCACAGTGCGGCCGCCGCGTGGCCCGCGCGCTCCGCGTCGTCTGCTAGCTAATCTCCTTTGCAGGCGCGTTCTACACGGCGGCCGACGCCCAGGCTGACGCCCAGGACGACCGCGCCGCCGTCCACCGCGTGCTGCTGCTGGCCATGCTGGTGGCGGCCCGGCCCGCCCACCTCGCCATCAAGGGCCTGGGCCAGCTCAGCCTGAGCAGCGCGGGCAGCGCCCTGCGCGCCTGGTACCAGACCCTCAACATCCTGGTCGGCATCAGCAAGGACATGCAGTAGCCTGCCTCACCCACGCCGTCTCGCAATAAAGTTTTTTTTCGCCGCTGACTTACTTTCACAAGTTTCTTCGCCTTCGCGAGTTGGTATGTTCTTGTTAGTTTATTAGTTGGTGGACGCAGGTCGCAGGTGGTGTTTTTGAGCACGATTTCGTTAGCGAGAAGCTCACTTGAGTCGATGCTAAAATAGTACACCCATGGGTAATGCATGTACGTAATCTGCATGGATAGTTCGCGTTAAAGCGCAAGTAGATTCTCTTGCACTGAAAATTTAATTGTGTACTGAATACGCACCACGCACTCAGGTTTTCAGTGTGGCCATGGAGCAGTAATGTTAGAGTGCGCTGGGGACAGACACGATGTTTATTTCAACTCCTTCGTGTCGCGCTCGCGGGACTTGAATGAGTAGTCCTCTATCGCCGCTGCTGGTCTTCACTTGCCACCGGGACCGGTTTTGGGGTGGGCGATGTTGTGGGCGATGAGCTTGCCGACGCCGGCGGGCCTGCCGGACTTGCTGCCGCTGGGCTTCTTGGCGCCGCCGCCGAAGCAGGCCAGGCTGAAGCAGCCCTTGCCGGGGGAGCGACGCTCGCGGCTCTCCTCCGCGGGGGCGCCGAACACGGCCTGCAAGAGCCACTCCATTGCCACAAGACCGGTGGAGGCGGCCAAAGACGCGTGCAGAGCTCCAGAGTCGCTGAATGGGACTCGAACCGAACGTGTGATCCCACCAATGGATTCCTCTTACCGAGAGCAATCCATTGGTGGGGTCACACGTTCGATTCGAGTCCTGTTTAGCGCCTTTGGCGTTCAAAACGCGTCTTTGGCCGCCTGCGCTTGTCTTCCGGCCCACTGTGCGACGTCACCTAACCAGACCTGACCCAACAGACGAAGGGCTCTAATTGGAGTGCACTCACCAGGACGCACAGGGCGAGGACCACGAGGATGGGGAGCACGCTGACCTTCATGTTGGCGATGGAATGCCTCCCCCGGCCGGCGGTCGCCTTTTAAAGGGCTGACGACGTGTTCGGGACGCCGCGCTCGTGACGTCCAATCATTACGGTGCCCTCGACGGCCAGTCACGAGCACCATAACCCGTCGCGGCTGCACGACTGAGACGGCACAATTCTGCAGAATAGTGCAGAATATTCCTCTGTCGGCCAAGCATTCCGTCCTGGAGGTAGGCAACAAGCACGACACCCACACCGAGGGTGGTACGGTGATCCCACAGTGGGGCTCCCGCACCTCGGACATGGCTTGGCTCGGGAAAATGGAACTGACCACATGACTCTCCGAATCGAGGGGGGAACAGCTTCCCACATTCGTTGTACAAAATTTGACCACATTCCACATTCAGGTGGCAAAAACGCCTGTAAGTAGGCAACATGTGTGGCAAAAACGGTAGAAATCTAGCACATTCTTGCACATTTACACAATCATTGTACGCAAAATTTTACAGTGGGTCACCCCTCGCTCCGAATCGTTCAAGTATTGCCTCAGAGATAACATGAGCAATAAAATAAGCATAAATAACGCGACTTTAGTGACTGTTTCTGGGAAAATGACGTGGATCACAGCTCCAAATACGTACATGTTGTTTATTTTACCTTTGGAGGAATATTTTAACATGACAACGTTATAATATCATGTTTGAAAATTTAGAGCCGCCCCTCTGCGTGAACACTTAATATACTCCAAAAAACCTTTTTCTTGGACACCCCTTACTTCAGTGTCTCTCCCGAACGGTGAGGTTCTGTCTTCAATGCCCAGCTATTTCAACCGACGGCTTTATTTGACTTTGGCGCTGACATGGAGACTTCCGGAGACTTCCCTGCTTCCGGTGTGAACTGCGAATAGTGGTTTGCGTATAAGACTATACCCACAGTGCCTTGCGGCATGCGGGCGGCTGGCGGCTTCAAACCACAACAACAATGCCCGCTCATTTCGGTTGTCAGGATTTCTCGGAATTATTTCAACGACATGAAACGCCGCTCCGGCGAAGATTGGAGCTCTATTATTCGTGCGATCGTCTGGCCCTGACCGACCCTTGTAGCAAAGCCGAACGTCGCGAGTTGTCCACGACGTGGGATGCGTTGAGACAAGAGAGCATAACCTCGACAAACACCAGGACTTTCGGTCTTGCCACTACGCTGTAGTGCATTGCTTTCCCTCTACTTAGGGAACATGCCGGCATTGCAGTGCCTGGGCTGGGCGCGACACCAACTCTTGGACCAATCCTGCCTGTGTCACTCTCAAGAAAGTGAAAGAATACCTCGCGAGAAAGTTCGAGATGCTGAGATGCTATTTCCCACTTTCTCCAACTGCATGCATTTTCGCTCGTCCTTTGGCCTGAAAGCCTCATTCCAGTTCTAGCAGTGTGGCACCACAGCACCCTCACGTCCCCGTCGTTGGTGCCGGGCAACGCCGTTTCGGCGGCTGAGAAGGGTGCCTCTACTGTACGAAACTTAACTCTTGTTTCTCTTGTTCCAGGCTCCTATTTCGCTGACAAACTGGACACCTTCCAAGACTACGGGGACTCAATGAACCAGCTGACTGAAATGTGTGATCTTCGCCGGGACCCTTTGACCAATCCAGGAGTTTCTGCAAGGGTGCGATTGCCGTCACGCATTGATGACAGAATACAGGAAATAAACGACACTCGTGGAGACATGATGACTAAAGTGTTCAAGTGCACGGTTTGTGACAAGGTCTTCTCCCATCGTGGCCATGCCAATACACACATTCGGATTCACACAGGGGAAAAGCCTTTTGAGTGCCCAGTGTGCCATAAACGATTTAACCAGAAAGCGCATGTCAGTTCCCACTTAAGAATCCACATCCGAGGGAAGTGATGAGGCAGTGCACCATAGCTTAGTGCCCATGTCGAAGAATTGGAATGTTCAAGTGCCGAATTTGTGTGTCAAATTATGTGTTCATCATTCTTTCTTGAATTTTCTGTTGCTGTTTCAATGAGCCTGTGCCTTTCACCATCTGTCTTATTTGTGTACCTTTTGTCTAACTTTAGAACCAGAGATGTGCAAGTACAAATTTTGAATTATTATTTTATTAACGAATCTTAGCAATCAAATGCAATAAGTGAAATTAATATTTGTTAGTAAAGTGAAATGTATTATCTCCTCAAAATATACTTATGTTATGTCCTAAATTTTAGTTAGATCTCTGGAACTAATAGCTGAGTCTGAAATACAAATTTTTATCTCAAAATGTTTTATCATTAGTTTAACTGAGTTGTTCTTAGTGTCTTTGAATTATCTCGCTTGTTGTAACTGTTTGTTGTTTTTGAAATTGTACACCCAGGAAATGAATAAATGTAATGGCCCCAGACCACCAGGGTTCCTAACCTTTTGAAGGAAAATGTGTATGGTGCTTTCTGGGCTGTACATTCACTCATTATCATTGGGCAGCAGTCGTAGTTTGAAATGTAGTACCTTATTTTATTTCAATGGTATGCGCAGAGTTATGGGGTGTATTCGTAGTTAAATCGCTTGGAGCACACGCGATCTTCCACATTACCCTGAATCCACCTTTTTATCTCTCCTGTTCTATTCCCAGGTTCCCTGAACTTGGACTCCTCCGACTCCAGTAGCGTGTCCCCCAGCGAGCTCCACAGTGGACCTCGTGATTCGATCAGCGCTGAAGCTCCTCCTGGGGGCAGAGAAAAAGTGAAAACCCAATGTGCTAAGTGCTCCAAGTGCGGCAAAAACAAGGCTATGAAGTGCCCTGTTTGCAACGAAAGATTTGAAGACTTGAATTATTTGAAACTACACGCCAAACTTCACATATTATAAGCAGGACTGCAATTGTCTTTTTGTTGAATGTCACTTTAAATTCTTTTTATGTTAAGCCTTTTTCATTTTAAAAATATCACTTCAAAATTAATTCCTAGTAGACCTAGACATCTGATCTCTGTAAATGGATTGTTTGGTCATGTTCAAGTTCCAATGTATTTTAAATGCTTTCCGTATTAGGTTATACCTTCTCTGAATCAGTTTTGATGTCTATTTAAAATTAAAAGAATGACTGTAACTGTGCTTCTCTTGTTTTCAGCTTGTTCATCAAATGGGACTGGTGCTGCTTGCGTTGCCTGTTGCTTGTTGCTCACTTTTGTCTTGTCTTTGCACAGGCTTGGCCGTCGATCCGCTTGGGGTGGAGCCTGGCGCCGTGCTCGCTAACCAGTGCCTCAGGTGCCTGAGGATGTTCACCACCAAGAAGAACCTGGACCGCCACCTGTGCCAGCGCACCTTGCCCCGCCCCTTCCAGTGCCCACAATGCTCGTGGAGTTTCATGGAGAAGTCCAAGTTGGTGCTGCACATTCGCACTCACACTGGCGAAAAGCCCTACGAGTGCCCTACGTGCTTCGCCAAGTTCTCCCGCAAAGACAGTATGGACAGGCACATTCAGAAGACTCATAAATGATGACATCCCAGAATTTGAAATAAAGAAATCTGAATTAGAAAATGTTTAAATTTTAGTCAAGAATTCAACCTTTATGTTTTTGCATGTCTCTTGGGACCCTTTGTGTTGCATGATATCTGAAAAGTTGTAAGGGAGTAAATGGGGTAAATGGTAATTGGGTAAATGCACCAGTCGTTTTTTAGTCATCCAGAGTCTTAAATACTCTGGTTTATGTGCTGTTGTGTCCTATGTTTTATGTATGCCATTCTGTTCACAGGCTCTTTGAAAACAGAGGAGGGGAACAGCGACACTGACTCCGTGGTTCGACTTCCAGAGGATATGTTGGCTGCCGCATCTTCCAGCGACTCTTCCTTCAAGTTCAATCTGGATGATGACGATCTAGAAGCAAACACAGTTCATGAAGAAGCAAATGTCTGGGATGCTGTTAGGATCGAAGCAAATCAGAGACATTCTGACAGCCAAGAAACGGATGACAGTGATGCCATTAGTCAAGAAGAAAACGACAGAGAAACAGCCAGTCAAGAAACAAATGACCTGGATATGATTATAGAAGAAGCGAGTGGCAGAGATAGCGTCAGCCAAGAAAACGATCCTGGCTTTGCTAATGATTCAAGTGACTCCTATGAAACTGAACACGATGCAACTGTGTACCAACCTCCTGCTTCAAGTGCAATGGCCAAAAGAGCAAACCTCAAAAAGAGAAATGTTAAAAAGACAAAGGCCAGGAAGTCAACTATCCTAAAGAGAAGAGCTAAGAGGACAGTGAGGGCACCGTCTGCTGCGATTTTGCGCTCGAGTACCTCTAATCAAAACATTCCGCGCAAGCAGAAGAATGCTGTAAATTTGTCTGGATCGGAAAACTCACCAACTAAAACGTTGAAGAAGTGCCCCAAGTGTGGTCAGTTAGTTTACAATGTGAAGCGTCATCTTTTGCTGAAGCATGGGCAGAAGCCACCTAGTTCAGAACAGGTGCTGTCACAACAGTATCCTGAGGAACCTGACAAAACCTCTCATTTGTGCAAAAAGGTCTCGTGTCACTTGTGCCTTGAGCTGTTCAAGCAGGCCGATCTTAAACTGCATCTGCTAACTCATTATGGTCTTCCGTGTGCTGTATGTTTCAAAGTGTTCCCTGAAAAGAAGCTGCTGGACGATCACCGTTGTGTGCGCACAAAAGCTAGTGCCTAGCACCAGTTTTCTCCTTTATGTACATAATTAAATCCAATTTTTTTTTGTCTGTTTTGAGCAAACTGAATCTTGTTATAACTGTTCAGTACTGCCTTTGTGATTACTACAATGTGATCTTAATATTTTATTAGCATGACTGTTGTGCTCACAAATGAGACACTTGCTTTTATGTCAAACCTCAGAGGATTTTGCTTTTTATTTTGGTTTAGTTCATGAACAAAAATGTATGTCACTAATTATTTTTTGTTTGTGTTTGCAATCATTTTAACTATTTGTGTGAGGGAACTAACCTTTTGACAAATGTGTTTGTGGCTAGTTATTTTTTTTTTCTGTTTGGGTTGTCAATAATTTAATTTATTTGTGCTGGGAGGTACTTTCTGTTAGGATTTTGGGTGACAAATTTGTGTTCTTACAAATGTCTGTGAAAATCTGGTTTGTGTTTGGCTTTAGTAAATAGTCTTCATAAGTACCACTCGTTTTCTGTAGTTTGCTTTTTTATCTATAAACAAATGTTCCTCCTCAAATTAACCGGGGATTCAAATAACCTGACAGCAAAGCCACCATTCCAGTTCTGCTATTCTGTTTCAGCTTCTCATACTTTCTGTTCTGTGTCCTATAGGTTGTGCCGACCACGACGACACGGACTGGAACGACCCAGATTGGGAAGCTGTAGAAGGTGTTGAAGTTGCTGGCGGCTCCCCAGCG
The DNA here is from genome assembly GCF_012932325.1 of Thrips palmi. Lineage (NCBI taxonomy): Eukaryota > Metazoa > Arthropoda > Insecta > Thysanoptera > Thripidae > Thrips > Thrips palmi. Next base: position 4,432,816 of record NW_023144630.1, on the reverse strand, counting down.
TACAAGGTCCTCAAGTACGACAACTCAGATGAGGAAGACTCAAGTTGGAGCGGGGCAGATAGCCGAGCAGATCCAGACTACAGCTGTGTGCTGCCCCAGGACGACAGAGAGGGTGCAAGTGGCTCCAGCACTGGCTCGGAGCCACAGAAGTTACAGTGCCCCACGTGCGGGGAGAAGTACCGCTCGGTTCGCTGCTGGGTCGGCCACAGCGCTGTCTGTGGGAAGGCCGGTGGCAAGGCCACTGGCAAGGCCTCGGTGGCAGAGGAGGGCAAGGAGACCCTCTTGAAAGCCAACCGACCACCCCACGGGCGCTCCACAGCGCATCGCCTGAAAATTAAGTCCAGCAAAACAGCCAAGCCGCTGAAAACAAGGAAGCTATTCAAGAAAATTGGACCAGTTAATACGACACACTATATGCGACGGATTTGTGACAGCCAAAAAAAGTGCCACATCTGCTTGGAAGTGGTTGGGAGCATGGAGCAGCTGGAGGTGCACGTCCTGGCGCACTACGGGTACCCCTGTGCCCGATGCAACACCGTCTACCCAGACTTTGAACAGCTCCAGAACATTGCCAAGTACAAGAAGCACGTGTGTCCTGCTGACCCTGAACCTGAAACAAACTGACATTCTTGCCGACTTGTTGTTTTGTGTCAAATTCGATCATCTAATGAGGATTCATTGTAAATATGTTAATTAGTTCATTGACAATTGTATTGTTTATGTCTTTGTTTCTACTAAATTGTTGTATTTTGTATAATGGTTGCAATCGGTTCTATTCTTTCTAAGTGTTGGATATAATGTTTTATGAAATTGTTTTATTATCTTTCAATTGGTGCAAATAGAACTTACCTATTTGGATCATAGCGTCGGTGGCTGGGAACCTTTTAGACTTCTATCATGTAATGAGCTGTCAGAAATTGGATCTGACTTCTCTTTTCTTCTTTCAACCAATGCTGTAATTTAAAGTTGCCTTTTCAGTGCATTTTTTTTTTTTGTATTATTATTGGGAAATAGACTATGCTTTGGTAGTTTTTTTTTTTTTGCTTTTTTTAAAATGGCCACAATGTTTACCTTTGGCGTGGCGCTGGCGCGCTTTGGCGGCAAGCACACCGCGGTGCCGCCTGGCCGTCCCTGCGCCTCACACTTCGTTGTCTCGCAGGTCCAACGGGCTGCCCTGACGCGTCCGACTCCGAGGACCCCCTGTGGCTGAGCGAGCAGGACGACCTCTCTGGCGGTGAGTGCGAGTCAGGAAGGCCGGTGGAGGCGGACAAAACTCGAGACGCGTTTTGAGCTCCAAAATCGCTAAATGGGACTCGAATCGAACGTGTGACCCCACCAATGGATTCCTCGTAATCCATTGGTGGGGTCACACGTTCAGTTCGAGTCCACTTTATCGACCCATGGGCTCAAAACGCGCCTAGAATTTGGGCCGCCTCCACCGGTCTTGGCCCACTGTACGCGAGCGACTTTCGCCACTGCCAACCGCCCCGACGCCAACCGCCCCGACTTTTTCCAGTGTTGTCCAACGTGGAGGTGAAGATGGAGGTGGACGGCGACGGCCGCTTCTCGTGGAGTCCCGACGACGCGCCCGTGCAGGGGACGTCGTCCGGGACGTCGTCCTACGCGCCAGGACGCCGCCACACCCTCGGCCTCGACGGCGGCCTCGACGAGGAGGAGGAGGCGACGCGGGCCGCGGCGCTGATGCACACGTGGCCGAAGAGAGTGCGACGCCAGGAGGAGCTCAGGGACGTGTTTCCCCCCTCCAGCCACGCCTGGCCCTACGCCTGCCACATCTGCGGCAGCGGCTTCCTCAAGAAGGAGGACCGCGCGCACCACCTGCTCATCCACGAGTCCCTCAGGCGCTCCTAGCCGCCCCGCCCCCGTGTCGCACACCTTCGGTCCCACCCATTTTCATGTGTCTCTCTTCGCTGAATTTTAAATTGCTGCTCTTCGCTGAGTTTCCTCGATCGATCGCCCTATTCGTCAGTGCTGCCGCTTGTACATACATGCCTATGCCTGTATCAGAAACGCATTAATAAATATTTACCAACATACTCTGGCGGTTTTCTTTTCTATGCGACCTGCACCTGAAACATGGTCCGATGGGAAAGCTCCATGACAGGCGGATTGGGTGACGTAGTGACGGATTTGCCGACGAGTCGTCACCGTTGCCTTGACGGGAAGTGGTCCTGGGAGCACTGCCGGCATTGCAACGCATGTTGACAACCATGACGCGCCGTTTTTAGAAAAAGATAAGAAAAGGAGCGCGACGGTAAACACGCTTTTCGTACCTCATTATCAAACTGTGCGAAAAGCCAAACCTCGGCGAGTTGGGCGCGCACCAGGCCCCAGGCCGTGTCAGACACGTTCCGTCCCGGCCTCCTCGAAGCACGCAGCAGCGCGCAGCAGCCATGGTCGCACCCGTTGGACCCGTGTCAGGTACCGCCACCGCCGCGCCCAGAAAGACCCCACCTGGCCAGCGGGGGCGTGCAGGCTACACTGTGCCGACCTCCCGGAGCGTTTGCCTACCTGTGGGGCGGCGGTGTTGCCTACACGCCACGCTTTCCATTGGGGGCTGTTCGTTCTGAGGGATGGCTGAGTAGATAAGTGGGGTGATGCGTCCGGTCTGCGTTCCAGAACCACAGGCGGCCACCAAGCTCAAGACCGTCACCATAGATGAGGCCATCCAAGCCACCGGTAAGCTCGTCTGGCGAGGGAAGGCCGAGCTGTCTGCATGGCTCTGTCTCTCTCGCACGCGAGGGGCGCCCTATGAAGGTGCGAGAGAGACAGCGCATTGAGTGTGGTGGTGGTCGCAGGCGTGGGGCTGTACCACTGGCTGCTGGTGGTGGCCACGGGCATGTGCTCGGCCAGCGCCGTCGGCGAGATCGTCTCCATGTCGTACGTGCTGTCGCCGGCCGCGTGGATGGCGTGCGACCTCAGCATGAACCTCTCCGACAAGGTCCTGCTCAGCTCCATCGTGTTCATAGGTACGTGGAGGGCGACCCGGGTAGCGTTGCCACTACACGACACACCGGTGTCTGAAGTGTTGCCACCCTCAGCCGGCCCCTTCGGCGACGTCTCCAGGGCAAAGTCCACATAGAGCCTGGCTAGCTGGCTGAGGTTGGCAACGCTATGGACACTCGTGCATGGTGCGAGTCTCCGTGGCCGGACCCGCCTCTGACGGAGGCATGCTTGGCTTGCTTGTTGCCCCGGAAGGCATGCTGATGGGCACCCACTTGTGGGGCGTGACCGCCGACTCGTGGGGGCGGCTGCCGCTGCTCAGGTTGACCCTGCTGCTCGACGCCGTGGTCGGGGTCATCTCGTCCCTGCTGCCCGACAAGCGCCTCTTCATCGCGGCCAGGTTCTTCAACGGCTTCCTGTGAGTGCCTCCGAGACGCGGCCTGGCGGGCAGGCCGAGGTTGCACAGTGGATTTGCCAGAAGACCGGTGGAGGCGGCTAAAACTCTGGACACGTTTTGAGCTCCAGAGTCGCTAAATGGGACTCGAAGTGAGCGTGTGACCCCACCAATGGATTGCCCTCCGAACGAGGAATCCATTGGTGGGGTCACACGTTCGGTTCGACTCCATTTAGCGACTCTAGCTCAAAACGCGTCTGGAATTTTGTCCGCCCCCACCGCTCGGCCCACTGCGGGTTGGCGACCCCTTGCTTACGCTGTCCCGGGCCGCAGCGTGGCGGGCCCCACCTCCACGGCCATGGCGTACCTGGGCGAGTTCCACACGGAGAAGACGCGCGCCAAGGCCATGATCATCCTGGGGCTGTTCCCGGGCGGCTGGACGCTGTTCGTGGCCATGCTCGCCTACCTGGTGCTGCCGCTAGACATCGCCTGGGAGCTGCCCTCGTTCTACGGGGAAGGCGCCCTCTACCGGTACGCCCCGGCGCTTCATTCCGCCGCGATTGACGGCAAACGACACGCAAACGCTCTGACACACTGCGCAGGCCGTGGCGGCTGTACATCCTGCTCAACTCCATGCCCGCCCTGCTGACCGGGCTGTCCTTCCTGCTGTTCCCCGAGTCGCCGCGGTTCCTGGTGGCCACCGGCCGGCCCCAGAAGGCCCTGGACGCGCTGCGCACCGTGCACGCCTTCAACAAGGTGGGCGTCATGCCGAGGGTCGCTCCACTCGAACCGAACGTGTGACCCCACCAATGGATTCCTCGTTCGGAGAGCAATCCATTGGTGGGGTCACACGTTCGGTTCGAGTCCCATTTAGGGACTCTGGAGCTCAACACGCGTCCCGAGTTTTGGCCGCCCCGCCCACTGCGTTGTTGACGGTGTCCGCCTGCAGGGCCGCAAGAAAGAGTTCCCCGTCGGCGCCCTGGTGGCGTCCCTGGACGGGCCACAGAGCGGCGGCAAGCTCATGGCCATGTGGAACCAGACGGCCCCGCTCTTCGGCCGCGAGCACCTCAAGAACACGGCGCTCGTGTGCGCCGTGCTGTTCGCCCTCGTCAGCAGGTAGGTCCGCGTCGGCCGTCCGAGGTGGAGCACTTCAAGCACTTCTGGCCCACTGTACACTGGTACACTGTTGGGTGCTTGGCAGCGCCAACGGCCTGCTCGTGTGGATGCCGGAGATCTTCAACCGGATGGCGCTGTTCCTGGTCGAGCAGCCCGACGTGGAGGTGACGGCGTGCCAGGCCATCGACTACATGCAGGAGCTGCGGAGCAACATCACCGCGGCCGTGTCGGAGGCGGGCCAGGTTCGCACCGCTTCACGCACTGGGCCAGAAGACCGGTGGAGGCGGCCAAAATCCCGGACGCGCTTTGAGCTCCAGAGTCGCTAAATGGGACTCGAACAGAACGTGTGACCCCACCAATGGATTCCTCGTTCGGAGAGCAATCCATTGGTGGGTCACACGTTCGGTTCGAGTCCCATTTAGCGACTCTGCAGCTCACAACAGTCCGGGATTTTAACCGCCTCTAGCACCGGTGTTCTAGCCCACTGTGAATAATTTCTCTTATTCTGGATTGGAATCCACCAAAGTTATCCACGTTGGAAACAAACTCTCTCCAGGAGTCGTTGCCGCTGCAGTGCGGTGGTGAGCTGCCGGCCTCCATGTTCTTCAACACGGGGGTCATCGGCGTGTCCAACGTGGCCCTCGGCTTCCTCAGCTCGTTCTTCGTCAACTGGATGGGCAAGAGGAACATGTTGGGTGCGTTGGGTCGCGCAGTTTCTCGGCGGCACCCGTTTTGTGGTCCTTGAAGGCGGTGTCTGTGTTTGTGTTCGCGCAGCGGGGATCCTGGTGCTGTCGGGGGTGTGCGCCTTGCTGCTGACGGTGGTGCCCTCGTCCCTGGCCATGCTGGTGCTGGCCTGCGGCACCATCTCGCTCTCCAGCACCGGCGTCAGCATCATCGTGGCCCTGGCCTGCGAGAACTACCCCACCACTCTGAGGTGCGTGCCGCACAGTGGATTTGCCAGAAGACCGGTGGAGGCTGCTAAAACTCCAGACGCGTCTTGAGCTCCAGAGCCGCTAAATAGGGATCGAACGGAACGTGTGACCCCACCATTGGATTCCTCGTTCGGAGAGCAATCCATTGGCCGCCTCCACCGGTCTTCTGGCCCACTGTGCGTGCCGCTTGCACTTGCAGCGAGTGCCAAGCCTTTGCTCGTTCCTTCCGCATCCCCGCAGGGCCACGGCGGTGAGCCTCAGCATGCTGGCGGGCCGGTGCGGCTCCATGTCGGGGAGCTTGCTGTTCGGCGCGCTGCTGGACACGCAGTGCAACTCGGCCTTCTGGGGGTTCGGGGCGCTCCTGGCGGGCAAGTATTCCCAGTGTCGCCGCATGGGCAGGCGACCCTTCCAACGCTGTTGCGTGGGGAGATTTCGTCTGCTAACGCGGCAAGGCTTTTTTGTTGAGAACACCTGTCCCGTTGTTCCAAACGAATGATGTCATTCCCGACGTGTTGTTGCAGTGTGTGGCGTGCTCAGCTTCCTTCTGCCACGAAGAGGGAAGTACGCAACTTGAATCGGCGAGCCCCATCATCACACTGTTTTAAGCCCCCTTGTAAATAATAAAGAAAAAATAAAAAAATTGTAAAATAGGAAAAAAGCTACTTCTGACGTTTTAATTTGAAATCGAAATTTGGTGACGGATCCCTTTCCCTGACATCGACCGTGGCCTTGACTTTGAACCGGTCCGGTAGGCCGGCAGGATGGCCACGTTTTGGCAGTCCAAATCCAAGCGGTGCCGGAGGGGAGGGGAGGGGAGGGGGGTCGAAGTTGAAAGGCGACACCGACGCACCACAAAAGCCTTACTAGTTCCCGTGGTGGGCAGCGGGCGGCAGCTAGCGGCAGCTACAGTGACCACGCGTCGGCCAGCCTTGAAGGGGAGGGGGGAGGGGGGCACGCGCCTGCACTGCATGCCGGCGTCGGCCGCATCACGTAACCGTGTGGCTGGGTGCCAGGGAGTCTCGGCCTCTCCGCTCCAGTCGTGTCCGGGCCGTGCCGCCGTGCTTACTGCAGCACTGCTTCGCCTTCGCCGCGACGCCCAGCGCGTGCAGCCGGCCGGGAGGACCCACCGCCCGCACCATGCCGCCGCCGACGACGCCGCTGACGACGCCGACGCCCCGCCAGGCCCGCCAGCGCAGCTGGTAGTCGCAGCTGCGCGGACAGGTGCGGCCGACACCTGGGACTGCCTGGCCTCATCAGTCGGCACCACACTGCCCCGCCGGCCCTGAAGGTACTGCCGGGTTCGGGGTTCGCGTCCCGGCGTCGCCGGCGTCCATTCCGCGGCCCTCGCGTTGGCGTCGCCTGGCGTTGCCACCACTGTAAGCCTCGGCGTGCCCGGCGGCGTGCCGGCCGGCCCTACCCACCGGATCAGTACGTATTCTGTTACCGGCGCGCGGCGCGCACCACCGCCTCCACCGTCCTGTCCTCCGCCCACGCCGGGCGGCCGGGCCGTGGGGAAGCCTCGCCGGTGCCGCACTCCGTGCAACTCCGTGGCTCCGCACTCTACAGTGCCGCCAACACGCGTCACGTCGCGAGACGCGGGATGCGGATTCGCAATGAGTGTCGACGCGCCCCTCGCCTAGCGTGACGCCGTGCTTGCCGTCCCTGTCCGCAGGCCGCAGGCTGCAGGCGCCATGGACGACGCGGACCGCAGGACGCCGCTGCTGGGGCCGCGGCCCGCCCTCACCGTCGCGCAGAAGGCGGCGTACGGCGTGGGCCACGTGCTCAACGACATCTGCGCCGCGCTCTGGTTCTCCTACACGCTGCTCTTCATGCAGCTCGTGCTCAAGATCCCCGCCACCACGTCCGGGGCGCTGCTCCTCGTCGGTCAGCATCCGTTCCGAACCCACACGGTGCCACACAGTGCTGCCAGGGAGGAAAAACCTCCCTCGTACAGTGGGCCAGAAGACCGGTGGAGGCGGCCCAAACTCTAGACGCGTTTTGAGCTCCAGAGTCGCTAAATGGGACTCGAACCGAACGTGTGACCCCACCAATAGATTGCTCTCTGAACGAGGAATCAATTGGTGGGGGTCACTCACACGATTCCTGTTCAGCGACTCTGGGGCTCTTTAAACGCGTCCGGGATTTCAACCGCCTCCATGGAAGTTTTGCCTGCCTACTTGCAAGACAGCACTGAATCTGCGCGAATGCGGCGAGTGGGACGTGAAGAGTGGGCTCTTGTTACAGGGCAGGTGGTGGACGCCGTGGCCACCCCACTGGTGGGCATCATGTCGGACAAGTGGGGCAGCCGGAAGACATGGCACCTCGCAGGTTGGTGGTGAAGCCACAGCGTTTCCAACGCTAGTGAGACGGCTGAGTTTTAAAGTCGGGTTTGCCCATTTTGGCGCGGTGTACACTCCGGTCCCTCCGCTCCGCAGGCACGGTGCTGGTGCTGGTGAGCTTCCCGCTGGTGTTCTCGGAGTGCGGCGTGTGCTGGATGGCGCCGACGCTGACCTGGGTGGCGCCGCTGTACTACGCGCTGCTCATCACGGCCTTCCAGACGGGCTGGGCCACGGTGCAGATCGCCCACCTGTCTCTCATCCCGGACCTGACGCCGCGCCAGGCGGAGCGCGCCGAGCTCACGGCCATCCGCTACACGGCCTCGGTGTGCTCCTCGCTGGCGCTCTACGTCATCACCTGGGTCGTTTTCCACGTGACGCGCGGCGCCATGGGCGACAACAAGATCGGCCCCGGGGACGTGTTCAAGTTCCGCAGCATCGTGTTCGTGGGCATCACCATCGGCTCGGTGTGCTCCATCTGGTTCCGGTACGGGCTGTCCGTGCCTAGCCACGCCGACATCACCGTCCGCCACCGCCACGCCGCCAACGGCGCCAACGGCGTCAGCGGCCGCAAGGGCGGCGGCGTCAGCGGCCTGCACTACCTGCGCCAGTCGGCCCTGTACCAGGTACGCGACGGCCCCACAGTGGACTTGCCAGAAGACAGGCGGAAGCGGCCGAAACTCTGGACGCGTTTTGAGCTCCAGGGTCGCCAAACAGGACTCGAACCGAACGTGTGACCCCACCAATGGATTCCTCGTTCGGAGAGCAATCCATTGGTTGGGTCACACGTTCGTTTCGAGTCCCATTTAGCGACTCTGGAGCCCAAAACGCGTCTAGAGTTTTGGCTTGTTCTCGATGAGTGGCCTTGCAGTGCATGATGCTTCCCGCTAGGTGGCGCTGCTGTACATGGCATCCCGGCTCTTCCTCACGCTGTCCCTCGTGTACATGCCGCTGTACCTGGACGAGTCCCTGGACCAGGACGCCGAGACCCTGGCCAGCGTGCCGTTCGCCTCCTTCGTGGCGTCCTTCGTCGCCTCCCTGGCCGTCAAGTACTCCAACAGCTTCCTCAGCAGCAAGGTTGGTGCCGGTGCATGCCTCCAAGGCGCCTGCGAAGACAGGCTAGGCAACCACCCAGACAGCAGGCACGGGTGTGCGGCGGGTTGCCTACCCTGCGGGTCGCAGGCGCCTTGCGAAGACAGGGCAGGCAACCGCCCAGATAGCAGGCACGGGTGTGTGCGGGTTGCCTACCCTGTGAATCGCAGGCGCCTCGACTCCAGACTTTGTGACTCCCTCTCGCTTTGCCGCCGCGGCCGCGCAGGTGGGCTACCTCCTGGGGGCCGTCATCTCGCTGGGCGGCTGCATCCTGGTGGGGGTCGGCAGCGGCGCCAACGAGACCGCGCAGATGTACGGCGTGGCCGTGCTGCTGGGTGAGTACCACCCCGTCAGAGGGACATCCTCTCCCGCACTTCCGCGGGACGCCCAGCGAGTGCGAGAGAGACAGCGCTAATCGCTCGGCCCCATCCCACCCCATCCCAGGCGCCGGCAGCTCCATCACCATGGTGACCTCCCTCTGCATCACGGCGGACCTGATCGGCCCCAACACGGACAGCGGCGCCTTCGTCTACGGGGCCGTCACCTTCGCGGACAAGCTCTTCAACGGCATCGCCGTCATGATCATCGAGGAGCTGTACGTCATATCACTTTTCGAGTTTTTTTGTCATATTATTTATTATTGATATCCTGTTTGATCTTGATTTTTGAAGCAAAAATGCATGCAGAGCAGTTGTGCAATTTCAATATGCGTGCACTTCAGTGTTTTTTTTTTTTTTCATTTTTGATTTGAACCGCACTGCGGCGGTGCCAACAGTAGCAGAGTAGCAGGGAATTCCCATTGGGGTCAGGCCTCTTCTCTCTTCTAGTGAGCTGATGTTTGCTGCTGTCGATCCGAGCGACCTATCTTTCCACAGTGCAGGCCCGCTTCAATTTTTATCCGGGCCGCGAGATGTTGGCTCGCCACACGGTCAAGCAAGAGGGCGCTGGAGTGGGCGGAAGTTGGTAGCACTGCAGGCAGGATTGTTATGTTTGCCGGATAAAGCATGGACAAAGCGACTAGGCGGCTTTCGTTGTGTGAAGCTCGCTCCCTCAGGCTGTGTGTTTTGCTGATTCCTCCACCCTTCTTGTTTCTCAGAAGGTATTTCCAACTTCAACAAGTACCTCACCAGTGTGGCGCTCCCTTTTGCCTACGGGGTTCGGGGTGAACCTTTGGGGAGAATCTAACCTGTTGCTGTCATGTGTGAATAACATGTCCATCTACCCGCCGAAATTGTTTGAGATTCTCTCGAAAAGAATTAATTCTCTGTCGTGCTTGTGTGCATTCCAGGAAGTGTGAGGACGTGACGCAGTGCCCGCACTACTATCAAGACGTCCTGGCCTACGTTTGTGGTGGTTCTGCCTTGTTAGGTCTGGTGGTTCTCCTGACTGTACTGCCATACAGCAAACACCTCCTACCATTCAGAGGTGCGCAAGTACTCCACTGATTCTCAAACGTCTATTTAAAATCAGTTGATTTATTTAAATTTGTTGGGGTTTTTCTCCCTTTAGGTAAGAGAACTAAGATTATTGTTGGCTGACAACATCACAATGAGTGAGGAGACTCGTCCCAGTGTGGAAAACGCAGCAGTCCCTTTCAACCGCTATAGTAAACTTCTGGCAGCTCTGAAGAAAGCACCTGTCGAAGAATGTGATCAGCCTCCAGCTTCAGATGGGGAGAGATCGCAAACCCCAGACATTAATCATTGTGGCAAATCTTTGTCAGCTCCTTTCCAGAGCTCCCCAAACTTTGGTAGGGAATCCTCCCCAACTCCAGACGTTTCTATAGAGAAAAGCCCAAGTGACAATTGCAGTGCAAGTGGATCAGACAGGCAAGATCCTTCTCCTGCTGTGTATGAGATAATTTGGGATCACACAATGAGTGATGGCTCAGAAGAAGAAGATGATGAAGAGGAAGAGGAGGATGAAGGAGAAGAGGAAGATTTTCACAGTGTTGATGGAGAGATGTATGATAAATGGTACGGTAGTTCCTCTGTCTGTTATGGGCAGACTGACGAAGATAATTGCAAATTTTGCGAATTCTCGCAGCGTTTTGAAGATGATGATAACAGCTATGAAGTTGATGAAGTAACAAGCAAATTGAAAAAGTTACCTCACTCTGATAAGAGCCCATATGAACCAGGTAAAATGCTATACACTAGGTCTCATGATATTGACGAAGATGAAGACAGAAATAAAATATATGATAAATGGATCTGTGATGTAGAGACCTGGGAGAGGCAGAGATTACTGTGGTTAGATGAAAGAGGAAAGATTGAGGGCTTTGATTCTTCCTGTGATAAAGACCGAACATTTCTTGTTAAAGTGGATAGTGCTGCATCTAAGCTCCTATCCAAAACTGGTACTTTGAAGAGACATGAAAGTTTCTCTGACTCAGCCCTCTTCAACACAAATGATGACCACTCATTTAGTCAGAGTGAAGAGGATGTTTCTGGAGTGAGCGAATGCTTAAATGTTGACAATCCAAAGGAACGTTGTGAAATCCTCTACAATGATAGCAGCACAAATTTAGTGAGATATTCTGAAGAGCCAATGGAAAGTGAAGACAAACCATTGACCCTTCCTCTTGATTTGACCTCTGTATATGAGTTTACAGATCGTAATTTGTGGCGTAAATACCACAATTGTTTCAAAGAAGGCAAATTTAATAATAACCAGTGATGCTATCCATGCTGTGGGTGGGTATGTTGACCACGTTAACAATTTACTTACTTTGACCGCATACCATTCTGCTTAGTGGCCATTTGTGCAAGATCTTTGGTTTTTGTTAATAATTTGTTTAGTTTTGTTCTCAAGACTACTTGTTACTTCAGTAGTACATAGCTTCACTAGTCCTCATGTTTGCTTTTTGAGATTAAGAATTGAGAAGGGATGTGTTCAAAAGTACAAATCTATAAGTATAAATTTCATTTTATTTGAAACAGTATTGACTGCCTTCCTTTTGGCAAAAAAATCTTATTCTTACAGTAGAAACCACAAAATTATAACCATTCAATCATATCAAGAAAAATACAAGTCTCTGAATTCATGAAAAATCTTGGATTTACAATTTTATAACAAATCAGAATGATCAATTAATTCAATTGCTCACAAATAAAATAGAGAGAAAAACACTTTGTACAATTCTATAGGCAGGCTAATGGAACTAATAATTCTTGGTTGACTACAACATTAAGCACCAAGTACTTTTAGTTCTGAATATACATAGTTCTTACCTTAGATCCCTTATTTATAGGAAAAAATAAATCATCTTTAAAGTAAAAACAATTTTGTTGTTCTTTTTCCCTTTTGAAATTAATTCCTTTGACGGTGATTTGAGTAATTGGCAGAGCACTTCCTTCCCTACAATCAGAAGGTACAATTAAACTTACAATAATGTAATTTTTCAAAAGGAAAATTAAGCTTTACTGACCTGAGTCCCTTGAGAAGTATTTTGGTGAATATCTCTTTGGGGCATGTGCTGAGGAGAATCGGAAGGAGTGGCTGAGGCTGATGATGGTACAGTAGACTGCTGGTGTCGTGATGAAAGAGAACTAAACACACAACATTTAACACAATTTTAATGAAAAACTATAGTCAAGAATCAGAACTATATTTCTAAATCAATAAATATTATACACACCAAGAGGACTCCTCTCTTTCTGAACTTGCAGTCCGCGTTCCTGCAAGCAAGGTAAAACAAATGGTTTAATAAAAATCAATTGAAATGAGAACCCAAGCGAATTCAATGCAGTTTGACTGACCCATGGTGTCTCTAAGATGAGAGGAGTAATATTCAGGTCGTGTAGCTGTATTTCTACAGGAACCTGGGTGGAAGTTTGCTGACAAATCAACGTCAACACCAGAATCAGCATCACATGCTGCAGTGCTGCTTCTAATGTGATTAGAGGGAAAGTGAGCTGCTTCTTTCCTGTATGTTTCATCGCCTCTTCTGGCCCATCTCTGACAATTTGAGTGCACATCTGGCCCTGCATCATCTGTGGCTCTGTGAGGAGCTGAGGCTTCATCATCATTGTTGTCATCTGAATCTTCAGTGTCATCAAGCTCAATCACTTGAACACCACGGCTGGAGTTCATGCTGTTGAGGATATCATTGAAAAGGAATGGATTAAATACTTGCTGCAGGGCTGCCTCTGTGAGCCACTCTGATACGTCTTCGTTATGAGGGGGCTGCTCATCTTCGTCTTCCATGCTCAACGTTCCAAAGTCAATGAGATCTTCGTGCCTTTCCCACATCCTGCGCTGTTTTTGCATAGCTCTATTCCTCTCATTCCAAGAAGTAGGTGCTGGTCTCGCTGACTGATGATCACCAAAAGCATCTGAATTTTTCTGAAGTTTTTTCTCTTTGTTAGGCTCACTTCTGTCATCACTACAAGCATTTGCAGTTTGATGGCAAGCACAAACGTGACATTCGTCTCTTCTAGAGTCCTCAGGTTCATCTCCTCCACCACCAACATGGTTGTGGGCAGTCCCCGAGTGGGTGTGTGTACACTCAGGCAAAGAGACACCAAAGGGAGGTACTGGAGATCCAGAGGCTTTGGCAGACTCCACTCGATTCAATACTCTTGCTTTGATATTTCTGGTGATTGAATCAAGTTCGGACAGCTTTTCCCTGCAAATAAAAGTAGTTTATGTAGAAAATTAGGTAGGATGTGGATGACAAGTCTTTGCTTTCAACTTTTCTGCTATCCCTACCTAGCAGCTTGACAAAGGTAAATAAAGCTTAAAGTATTTAATTATGATGGGAATGGATCTCATGAGGGGTGGGAGGGAAGAGTTGGGCAGGAGCAGGTACATGTTTGACATCTGCAAGTCAATTTAGGTGGAAAGGGAATGCAATTTTCAGAGTTAAAACAACAATGTAATAAGACATACCTCAACAGGACAGACGGGTCCTTCTCAACTTCAACAGAAGATTCTGATCCTAAAGCTTCTGCAATGGGTTGTGATGCACTGGGTGCAGAGACTGTCTCTGTAGGAGCCACATCTTGCTGGCTGACATCTAATGGGCAAGCTTCAAGTACACGAGCATCTTTTTCCCTTTGTAATGTTGTGTAGGATTTCAATCTTGAATTACCAGCTACTGGTTCCGGAGTCTTGGTGTGATGGTCAGAACCGCTGCTAGAGCAATGCTGACGAACAAGTTGGTAACCACTCAAGACAGCTGACATGGCCTGATCAGAAGGCTGCGGGACCACTTTCTGAACTCTCATATCAGGAAACTGGGTCACGTGGGATGGGAAGTCAGGGTACGCACAGTGAGCCACAAACATTGAAAGTGGGGAGTTACTTTGAGTATCATTTGTGAAGATCAGTGATGATGAATCAACAAGTGCAGATACACTCTCCAGTGGCTCAACAGAAAGCTGAAAAAAATATTGGAAGAGTTGTAGCTTACAACAGACACAGACTACTTCATGTAATATTTGCAAATGTATCAAACTTACTTTGATTTGACCCCTGCAAGCTCCAGAAAAGTCCATGACATTATACCATCCAGATATGAATGGCAAACCTGCAGACAACACAGTGAGATCAACTGCTGAAAATCCTAACAGGGTTGCTGATGAATTCTGGTGATTTTTCTTGAGATGAGCAGCTTTTTCTTCTAGCCACAGCTTGAAAATTAAGCGTTTAACAGTCTGGAAAAGCAATTGAAACATATAGATTTTGAAAATCAAAGGTTACCATTATTATTTGCTTCATTAGTCTTACCGATACTAGAAGGTCAACAGGCAGATGAACCTTAGTCTCCCAATGCCACTCAGGTTCACCATTGTACTCAACAGAAGGGCTGATTGAAACAGGATTCAAGCCCATATGAGCCGATATGTGACCATCAACTCCACAAGGATTAATACTGACAAACACTAGTGAATTGTCATTTTGATCTCCTCTTGACTCAGAAGGAGGGCTTCTTGTTTGTAAATGCAAAGCACATTCTACTCCAATCTTTGCTTGGAAAGAAGATGGTGCAAAGTTTGAGGTCTCATTGGTGATATCTTGAGCCACCTCCTTTACAAAAACCACCTCTTTTGATGCAGTAGAAGTTTCTACAGAAAACTCTTTATGTACTGATGTGCCTGAGCTAGAGCCTTGTTCTGATACGATTTCTAAAGTTTCCACATCATCAATACTCCGCTGTGGTAGCACAATGGTAGTAAATTCACTTTTAGATGGTGATCGCTCCCCATTTTGATTCCCCGGTAGATCAGCAGAAGTTCCAACGTCCCTTTGGGAGGTTTCCTTCCTTTCTCTGGGTGTGGTTTGACTTCCTTGAGAAGTACTTTCGATGATCACTTGTTGAGATTTATCTCGAGCAGAAACCTTTTCTGTGCTAGTCGCTGTATGCACACAATCAGAAATTTTTGAAACCAGCTTCGATGAAGCTATTGGACTGGTACCTCTGCTGGAAGTATGATTGTGCTGTAAGGAAGGGCTGGTGCTGGTTACAGCATCAACAACTTTTTTCATTTTCCCTTGGGAAGTAAAACTTGCATTCCTTGGAGTGGCACGGTCAAAAGAATCCTCTACTCTCAAAGGCCGAGAACTGACATTGACAGAGTGACTATTTTTATTCAGAGCACATTGACTCATCCCCTTTGTCATGTCAATCATATCAGCAATACTTTGGTTGTTTTCTGAATTGCATGAAGGGCTCAGCTGGTATGCACTGTCTGACATTCTGCTGGGTATCCTTGATCTAGCAGTGCGCTCATCAACAGGTTCCCAGGATGCATGAATATTTCTTGGGCTAGAATTTGTATTATTTTGTCTAATACCTTCAGTACAGTAAGACTCTGGGCGCACTTTTTTGCCAATCAGAAAGGTGTCATCCAGCTGTGATGAAGGGAACTTTTTATCTTTGGCCCAATTTGGAACAGTTGTGGATAAATCAAAAGACTCACTCAAAACAACATCAATTTCTGGTTTCTGTTTTTGAAAGCGTGTTTCTACCAAATCATAAGAAGGTAGATTCTCCGTTATAGAATCTCCTCTACTTCGAGGTAAATGGCCCTTTTGCATGAGGTTGACAACAGAATGACGATAGTCTAGTTTTAATCTTAAAGAACCACTATTCTCTGTGGGTTTCTGGCATTGTTTCGACAAGTCTTGAAAAGGCAAGTCTAAAACAACACTTGAACAGGACGATTGAGAAAAGTTCGCACTATTTTTTGATGCATCATTGTATGCATCTTCAAGAGTTAACATGCAGGTTAGAGGTAAGAAGGCCTGAGGAAAAAAATAAGAAGATAGATTTACATTGCTGAAGGTGTTAACAAATAAGTCTTTTCACATTTGAAGCCGAAATTAAGAAAATGCTCACCTCCGCAACCATGAAATCTTTCACTTCTTCACCGTAGGTCCTTAAGTTTAGTGTAAAAACAACACAAGCCCTTTTCTGCATTCCCTGAAGTTTAAAGGCTTGCTCAAGGAAAACATGGAATGCTTTATGTTTGGGCAGAACAGCAGTATGAATTTTATTCTGAGACTTTTGCCAGGTTCCATCAGCGCCTTCTGATGGCTCAGTGCTACAAGTATTCCAATCAACTGAAACAAATAATACAATCATCAAAAAAGAGGACTCAGGAGAATAATAAAGGCAACTGCCAAGAGTGGCTTCTTTAGTCTGTAATTTACCAAAATCATTCTTCAAGGTATTTGATACTGGGAACTTGTACGATATGTAGAAACTTCTATCCTCAGCAACAGAACTTTTTAAATAATTCGAATCTATAACTTGAATAATAGCAACAGCTAATTCATGCTTCAAGAGCTGCCCAGTATCCTGGACATTGGCATGTTGTTTGGGAAGGCTAGACTTGCTGCTAGGCACATATGCTAAACTCTAAAAACAGAACAAAACAAAACAGTAACTTTTCAGGTCATAGTAGAATCAGAATACATGGATCACTCAACAATATTTACCTGGTCTTTTGTTGAGAGGGAGGAGCTGTGTGATTTCAGCTTTGGCCGTGCTGATGATTGAGCACTAGAAGAGTCCGATAGATGGGAAGGCTTTGAAGCGTTGTTGGCCTGCGCCACAAGTCGTTTGATTACTTGATCCGCTTGGGAAACTTGACGAGGAACTCCAGACTTCCATTTATAGACAGAGGAATGTTTAGAGTGAATATTTCTTGTAACTGTAGTAACACTTCTACCAGCCTTTTTGTTTGAAGCATTTTTCAGAGAAACCTGGCTTTTTTTGGAAGCAGAAGACGTTTTTCTTGGACTTCTGATGCCAAGTGAATTGTTTTCTGTAGCAGAGAGCAGAGTGTTATTAAAAATAATGTATTGATCAACTCTATTGCTGTCAACAGACCTACCTGGATCAAGCAAGCCTCCGAAGTGTATTCGATCACGTCCCAACTCAAAACAAATTTTCAACTGAGCAACAGGAAGACAATCAGTAGCAATAACAGGGAGATCAAAGTCATGACGAAGGTGTAATGAATTGACAAGTTCTTTGGCAGAATTTGGTGCGGCAGAACCCAAGTACACAGGAACACGCTGATGCAGATGTCGAGCACAAACTTTAAAGGATAGAGCTGAAATGAGGCTGCACAAGTTTGTTTCTTCAGGTAAAGAACAACGCCATGTCTCAGGAATATTATGAACAGTACGATCTCCAAAAGTAACCTCTGAAAGGGAAATATGACAATAAAACATTTATATATTACAGATGGTAAAAACTCTGGCTGTGGAAACTAAAAGCTTTTCTTACCATGTCCATTAAACCGTTTTGAACAATAACGCACGTCTGATTCCCATGAGCGAGACTCTGGCACCAGAGGGAACTTGTATTCTACAAAATAGGTGACACCTGGTGGTTGCAATGAAATATCTGAAAAAAAAAAATTTTCATGTTACTCATTGGAAACATGCTTAACTTATAGCATAATAAAAATGTTTCTAATTTTCACATGTATTTATAGTCAGATACTGACTGGAGTGACTGGCAGAACTCTTCTTCTTGGGGGCATTTCCTATTCTCTTAATCCCAACAGAATTTAAAACCAAGCTATGGACGGTTACACGTAAACAATTGACTTGGGAGAGAAGTTGAGAGTCAACTTCGACTGAAATCAAACAAGAGATTACAATGGGGTAATCAAAGGTGTATGTTGAACAAGAGAATATTGTGAACATAACTTACAAGAACATTCATTCCCATTGATGGGAGCATTTATTTCATTTGTCTCAGCTGAATCTTCAGGCATATTCTCTCTTGACTTTGGTGACTCCTGCAGCTCCAGTCTCACTTTGGATTCTCCATAGATGTCGGGCACAACACTTTCCAATATATCTTTAGTAGGAGTAATATTTCGTAAAGCAGAAAGCGCTTCTTCCTCCTCCATTGAAGACATTGGTTTACCTGCACTCAAATATTTTTGTTAAAAAGACAAAGAAATTTTCAACATTTAACAGAAAAAAATACAGAAAATGAATAGAGTGAAGGACTTACCAGATAAATAATCAAGGACTTTTTTCTCAGAGACTGGACTTATTTTTTTTACACCTGAGTTTTGATGGGAAGGACCCAGTTGATTGGTAGGTAATGTGTCAAGAGTTTGCGGAACTCTCACATCTTTCAGTATGTCAGATGAGAGCAGATTGAAGTTAGGAATACTTTTCAAATCTAATGGGACGCCATCTTCCATCACTGAGGCAGTCATTGCATCTCTTAGTCTAGTCCCATGTTCGAGTATTTGAGAAATTATATTGCTTGTTGGAGACACTCTATTTTGGACTGAATCTAGGCTTTCTACATTCACAAAATAATCATCATTGGAATCACATTTTTGAGCTGATACACTTGAAACTTCACGTTTTGAAATAGTTTCATTGACTACTTTCTCATTACTCTTTGTTTTAGCTTCTTTAGAAAATTGTGACTGCTTCACAGATGTTGGTTTTTGCAGTACCTTAGTTTTCACAGAATTTTTATAGGACGTTGATTTGGGGTCAATACTTGCAGACATACGCAAGTTGAAGCTGACATGAAGATCACCAATACGGTTCCCAAAATTGTTGACAATGGGATAGTACCCCTGATACGGACAAGAGCCAAACATTTGCCACAAATTTGGAACACTAACACATCCAATGGGCATGCCGTATTTGTCTGCCATTGCGATTTCAAGGCTGCCACATTTATGAAGGTACTTCTCAAACAAAGCTGGTGAAGTTCGGATTTCATAGATGACACCAGTGTTCCTCTTTCTTATAGTTTCTTGAGCAACGTCTGTCGGTCTGTGGGGCGAACAATAAAACATAACAAGTGAGATCAGAGAAATAAAGCGTGTCAATTTTTAACATGAACATGGTAAAAACTAGCAACGGAACAGCCTCATCCATGACAAACAACCAAGTTGCTTTCCTAACAGATGCACAGATACCGTCAAAAGTAAATGTTCATCACCTGAAGGTCGTAGGCTCTTCTCCACCCCACCATAAGACAACCGCCGACACCTCTCCAGGAGGTTTTCGGGCCCACAAAACTTCATCCACTTTCATAACCAAATGCCCGCTCACATCCCCAACGACTTTTGGTGGGAGCGTCAGGCCCGCAACAGTCGTCCTGTCCTCTGCCATTGCGTTGACCGAACGCGACGCAACAGTTGTCACCTAAAGTGCACCCCATTCATGACCAGTGGACAGAGCGTCGGTCTTTCGGGACATGTTTCACAAGCGGTCGAGCAGTCATGTCAAATTTCATTCTAGCGCCACAACCTAAAGCCCCAAACAACAACAAACAACGCCGGTGCAGGTTACCAGCAGCCGGCACTTTCTGGCACTATGAGAAATTCACGCACACTCAACGACTAGGTGGAATCTCGGAATACTCCATTTTGATGATTATACGTATTGGTAGCCGGTCTTCAGAACAAAATTAGTGTCAAAAAATGGAAGATCAAATTATTTACCGAATCCCTAATGAACAAAACTTTACCCTAAAACAAAACCAACGCTGGATGTACTGAGAAATTTGTCATAGTAGTTCAAATTGGCGGGCAGTCAAGAAGCAGCCTCCGGAAACGGAAATCCATTTGTGTCACGTCTGTGTTCGTTTCGAACTCTCCTAAACCGAGAGTGATCGCGACTCGTCTTATTTACTTGCTGTTTCAAGGCTTGGTTCCAGAGAATCCCTTGTGCTTACTGTTTGGCCCATACAGGCTCGCCTAAGGCTACTAAAAAAAGATACGCTTTCTGTTCTTACTGATCTTGCTGGGAAAGGGCTGAGGATGGGAAAGAACAACACTTTGAGAACAGTTTACGAGTAATTTAATTATTTCATATTGTTATTTATAGATACATTATTCTGATGACGTATCACTAAATTTTTCTTTCACTTGCAACATATAATGTCAAGTCAACATTATACAAAACAAAGTTCCACTTTTTAATCTTCTGAATGAAATGTTTCTTTTTAACTCTAGAGGATAATATCATTAATTTGGCAACCTGATCAAATCTCAACAGAACAATTTCAGGTGAAAAATCACACTAACCAGTGACCGTATATGTACACCCACATAAAACAAATAATTTGTCAGATATAGCATCATAGAGAAGCTTTGTACAGTTTCTAAGTAAATAAATTTTTATAATAAAGTAATCAACAACATATTCAACAACAATCTAAACACCTGTTTATGATCTAACTGAAACAGAAATGATAAAAATCAAGTTCTAAAATGCATAACTGTACAAAATAATTCTGTAGATAGTTTTGCTGCCCCAACAGCTGCAAACCTGGATGTTGCAAGATTCCAGGTTTGAAAAGGTAGTTTCATAGTAACACCTGTCACATGGGTTATACAAAAGACTAGCAGATTGACAGTCTCACTACCGTAGTGACTTACAATTCCGGGACATGCTCCTTTTCCACTGACAATGGAAGCTTTACATTGGTGAGGATTAAGCAATAATATGTATCACCCAACAGCATTTACATTCAGGCAGTTTTCAGCCAGGAACAAAAGTAGCTCACGGGCACAACAACGCCTTATGTACCAGTAGACTTGTGCTGTTAAATTACAGCACAGTCATAGCAGAGAAGAAAAACACACATCACATTTCTCAAACAACTGTAGAAAACTGACGATTGGCATAGTTACAGGTCCCTAAAAACTTGTCAAAGCTGAAAAGACCTATGAAAAAGATCAGAAAAACTAGGACAACATTTTTCTGATAAATTGCTCTTGCTTATTGCTTCAGTCTATACACATTCTATATAAGGTACAACTGTTCATTTCCTGAAGTAACATGATTTGACCAATGCTTTAACAAATAATTGTTTAAGTTGGGGTTGGAGTTACAGTGATCACAATACCACAATTTACAGTAGGGTCATAACTTTGTAGCGCTCTACCTCAAAACTGCATGCAGTTGTAGTAACTATACTACTTTCCACATGACATCAGTATTGGTTAGCGTAACTCTGATTTAGGAGTTACCAAAAACCTTTTGCCCTGTGATAAATTAACAAAAGAGTATGGACAAGACTCAGAACTCAGCATGCCAACTAAAGTACGGAAATGTTTGGAAGCACACTTGAATGAGATATCAGACCAGGCTAAATTATCGAAATTCATATCTAACTATACAATAAACAATAGTTGCAACACAACTATGAATAAATATATGATAAGGCAATAAAACTGATGAGGTTCAATCTGACACAAATAACTTACAACTGTACACATACACACAGCAGAATCAACTGCATTTTGATTTATATTACACATCCATACACACATACACACTGTCTGCCAACTCGCATTCAGACTGGAATGTCTAAAAAAGTCAGTGGATTTACACTAGGTAAATGACAAAAGATACCTACGCATACTCTGGATTAAATGAAATCTGTGCATTCCGTTACTGGATGTAAGAATGACCCATTTGAAAATTTATATTACTCTACGACTAGGGTCTTCCGTGATGCTAAAATGCCAATATGTATGATACATACAGAACTCTCTGCCATTTCACTGGGTCATGGTTAATGTGAAAACGCAATCATTATATAATTACCTCCAACAATAATAAATAATTAAGAATGAGGATGAAAGGTTATTTCAACGAATCTGTTTCAGATGTAAGACAGTGCCAAGCAACACAAGTGATAAATTTGGAAGATACAGAAGTGGAAATTGTCAGAAAATGCATGAAAAATCAATTTAAATGCCTTGGTCCCTAGCTGGTAAATTACAGGAGAAGAGAACAGAATGAAGATGTTATAGCTGTAGGAATGCATGAGGCAATATTTTTCTTTCACAATCTCAACTACCCTTCATACAAAATTGTAGTAAGTTTAAATTTAATCAGTGGTACAAGAAGTCAATTTGCTACTTCAATGTCGTCAGCTAAAAAACATTCTATTTAAATTTTAAAAAAATCTAGTTCAGTCATTGGATTTTACAAGAATGAATACAAAGTAGCTGTAGTGTAACTACAAATTGCAATTAATTTGAGCCAAAATGTCAGAAAGTTGAGAAAAAAAAGTGTCCTAAAACTACATACTAATTTTCTCATACTAAACCAAAAATTTCATTTGAACTGATCAGGTCAGAGGATACATTCCATGGATTTAGCCTCCAGTCCAATTTTCTAGTGACCTGTCATATATTTCAGGAAGTTCTAACCACTGAGTGGCATTCTACAATCACTCAGTACTGGCAAAGATGCCTACCACCTAAAATGTGATTTCAGCCATATGATACAGCATCTTGTAAGTGACATTACTCATGATTATGATCACATAAAAAATGTCCTATCTTGCATTACCTATTCCTATTAACCATTCTCGTGAGTAATACAAATTGTTGAATACTCAGGAGTGACCAAGAGCTAACAAGGAACGAGCTAGATGAGAATCTTAAAATTTTCTTGAGACAAGAAAATAAGATTTTTTGAATTTGTTTTAGACACCATCAGTTTGCAACTGGCTTCCACCTCAAATTTTTGAACCACAACTTAGCATCAACCAAAACAATAATAAACAGAGATCTTCCAAAACTAAAACCGGTCAGGATTTGCCAAAACCCAATGAAGTGACACTGCAATAAACATGGAGCAGCGGGAGGACCCCGGTTCATAAAAATTTCACTGACAACAAAAAATTAGAATAATACAATACTAGCACTAGAGTATAAATACCAATGCAGTCATCACAAACAGAAATGCAAACCTGCGCTCAACAACCATAAGTCCTTGACAATAAAAACTCAAACTATTTGTTGTGAGAGAAATGAGAGGAAAGTAAACAATGTCCAGAACATATCGATCAGAGAAAATCTGTACCACAAATATATAAAGCAAGAGTTTAAATCATCAAGAGCTTCAGCTCTTCCCCACTTATCACTGACCAGCTTTCCTATGTACCTTATTCTTTTCTTTTAGTACGTACAAATAAGACTGAATGACTGAATAACAAGTGAGTTTACATGAGTACACAAACCATTGAAGATATTGAAAAATATAATGAAAGTGGGGAAAAGCACACTTTTTTGTGACTATTCGTCCAGCAACAAGACAATCTTCTTTGAGCATGGCCAAGTCACACTTAGCCGACTACCGTTACTGGAAAAAAAAAAGTACAACTTAGCACCACCCAGCGACTTAAATCCAAACAATTGGTCCAAGTCACAACCTTCTTGAACAGGTATATACACATTCACAATAACAACAAAAAAATTAGACTACTTCATGAAAAAGAAATCAATTATGTTCATTATTATTAAATGCACATAATTATCAACTATCACCCTCCATGGCTAGAGTCTCCAAACAAAATGTGATAGTAAAGTACCCCATGCTTACATCAGAATTTTCACATTGAAGTTAAACAGAGGAAAAAAAAGTCTACCCTGATAAAGTCCCAGGAAGCCACACAAACAGGGGATGCTTCAAGTAAGTACACTGTGGCAGAACAGCAAAATACAGAAAAGAGCACAGGTCTTCAGCCCAACAGGCGAGTGCTTGTAGTTTGCTGATAATACTGGGATGTTATTGCGACACAACTTCAACATAATTTGCAGGATAAAGACCCACACGGCCGTCCTTCCTTCCTTTGCACCAGCCTTGCTCGTCTTCATCTTCCAACTTTTCAAAATGTTCCCCTGCAAGATGGCAGACAGTATAAATTAGTACAAATTGACTCCAACACAAGGCAAGTCGAGTATCATGTTGACATGGGCATGAGCCACTGCCACTGGTACCTTGCTTGAAGCTAAGTTCATCAGATTCTGCTCCCTCGTAGTCGTACAAGGCTCGTACAGGGACTCCAGGCTCACCGTTGTCTACGAGGGCCTCATTGCCCTCCTCATCCCATTCCTCCTCTTCAAACGGGTTGGCTTCCGCCCGCGGCGTGCCATTCCTGCCAAACAACAACAACATCAGTCAAAATGGGAGTCAAAATGGTACAACGGGAGTCAATCTGAAGCGCTTCTTAGCAGGGCAAGTTTCACATTGATTCTCCAAAAGCTAAAGAGAAGGAATCTGGCAGCCATATATATGTGAGAACAATGGACACAAAAAACATCAAATTCATAAGAAGTCAATAGACACGACCCATGACCCTAGAGTGTTGATTGGCTTGAACTCAAGCTGGTAGCCAACTGTGCATTGCTCAACTGAAGAGAGTGTGAAGAGTGTTTAGAAACAAAGACAACAAATTGAAGACTCCTGGTTACTTATGACACAGTGCACTGCCCCAAATGAAAATCAAACACTAAAATACATGCGTTAGGATTACAGTGCAGAGGGGCATTAGACAATCATGGCTTTTAGCGAGACATTAAGGAGCACTTGCTGTAACTTCAATTAAATTACAAATGAAAAGGAAGGGACTGTGACTGTGACTCTGGTAGCTTACCAGGACACTGTTCCAACAGCAACTTAAACCTACAAAGAAAAATATCATCCATTTCATATGTAATATTGCCCTATCCATAGAATAAATTGTAGAAAAATATTGAGAAAGCCATAACTGCTATGCGGACTGTATGTACATAAGTTTTCATAACACTCCCCTACTTTAAAACGTTAAAGAAATTGACTAGAGATTTAGTTCTTTTCTACAGAGTAAAATAGTACGAGCATGAAGACAGAGTTGGAGAGTGCAAAACCAAGCCACATTCCTCATCTGGAATCAAACAGGCGAGAACAATAAGGGACAGTGTAGTTTAACTTCAACTTACGTAATGGTAGGTGTCTTGTTGGAGCCATCAGATTTGTCATTGTTAGCTGCTGACGTAGGAGTTGTAGCTGTTTTCGAGTTAGAATTGTGCCCAGCAGATGGCGACGTCTTTCTATCATCAGCATTTACATCAGTTGGGATGACACGGCTCACAGGTTTCTTAGCAGGAACCCTTTGGTTAACTGGTGGGAATTCCTGTGAAAAGAGGGGGAAAGATACATTAGAACTAGAAATGGGTTCTATGATATACAGAGGACCTACACAACAAACAATGGGACAGAAATTGGTAAACTTTCAAATGGGGCAAGGAGCATTAAAAAATCAATTTTATGATTGCAAATAAAAGGGTTTCTTTTGTAATACACTGCTGTAAGCAAAATTTAGCAACAAAATATGTCGTTACACTGCCAAACTAACTTAACTTTGGAACTCTTAGTTCTTACTTTCTTCAAGTGAGAAAAGCAAAATTTGGGTAAACTAGAATGGTCTTAAAAACAATGCAACTATATTTATGATCTAACTACTTCACACCAAACTGGAGCATTAAATAATAGTGGGCCAATTCTACATTTCCAAACTACTTTGAAAAACTGTGAGGGACCAAGTTACATGCAGCAGCTCGTCCTCGCTGATTTGTCTCTGGTTGATGAGGACAATATTGTCTTTAGGCTTCCTTCCCAACCAACGCTGCAGAAATTTTATGAGTGAAAGGATATGAAAATGGTAAATATAATGCATTACAATAAATTGTAATGACTCATAGGTAATGTCACTTATTGACAAAATCAAATTTAACTCCAAAATAAAACTCTGTCATTTAAAAATTATATCATTTGCCTAAGCGGAGACAACACTGAGCCATGAAATTAGGGTGCTCTTACAGGCATGATGGTAGCAGAAGTACACTGTTTTCTGTACTTTGAGTTAACAACCATGCCCAGAAAACACAATAATTTTGATAAGCTGACAGTCAAGTCTCCCCTTGATCAATAGGTTAAGATGTTGGTATTTGAGAAAAAAACAAAACAAAAAACAATTTACATGCAAATCCTCGCTGACTGGACGTTGATTGATGAGAGTTATGGAACTTGCAGGGAGGGTGTCCTTCAGCTTTGCCTTGGCAATTTCCCGCAGTTCTTCCGTGTAGTCCTGAATATGGCACAGCAAAACGCCACACCAAACGAAACATGCAAGCCACGCAGAATATGTAGAAGAAAACAAAACAAAAAAAACACATGCAAACATAAAATGTTAACCCTTTACAAAACAACACAGGCGTAGTTCACTAATAACCATAATGTGATACAAGAAGCGAATTGTAAGTAAAATGAGGATAAAATGTAAGCAGGTGATAAGATAAAAAAGAAAACTCTAAATAACGCGCTCAAATCAAATTAAATAGATCAATTTAAAAAAAAATATTTATACTGCATGCTGTCATTAACTTCGTAAGATAATATTGGTAAAATTCATTAAACTAGTGAGCTGTGCTACAAGATCTTTTGCAAGTCTTGCTATTGGAACAATGTTGTGTCACCAGGAGTGACTTCATTAGAAAAACCATGGTCCCAAAATTTTGAAACTTGCTTCCGCTGTCACAGTCAGGCAGGCAAAACAATACGTAAAGCACTGTGAAACAAGACAATGAATACGTTACCTCGAACTGGGGCCAATTCATCGCCATGTTGACACCATGATTATTGGACCACCACTTTAAATCCTTTTCATAATCTGCATTATTGACTGTGTGATAAAACTCGTCGTAAATTTGTGGCAAGCTGCAAACAAATTCTCAAGTTAAGGATCAGAAGATCACCTAATATGGTTCAATAACAGGTAAGAGTACTTACACAGGATCATTTGACACATTCAGACATTTTTGCATAGAGAAAAGAACTTGTTTGAAAAACCGTAAGCGATCAGCTTCCATTTCTTGACATTTATTAAATACTTCTGTCATTTCCTCAACATACTTTGGATTGTGAGCATTAATTTCTTGTAAAGCCAGATCATACTTTTCCTTTCCCCGCAGAACATCTTCTTTAACCTTTTGAACTCTATCTTGCATTTTTTTCACCTGGGGAGAAAATGAAAATGAAATTAGGATAGGTTGAGTTCTGGCATCAATAAAAATAAATTGAAAGATACTTGTATAATTCAGGGCTTTGGGTGGTGCATAGTGGCACTATATTGCAACTCTAGGAAAGCTGTGCGCAGAAATAAATAGTGACACCAACTCACCAACACTGCTCGCTGCCAGACAGATAAAAAGAAGGAAAAAAAAATAAAATAAAGTCCGGTGCTGATTCTAATATAAAAACAATTCTGAACAGAAAATAGAAGCAAGTGTTTCATTTATTCTGTGCAATGATAATTAAAAGAATGTTTCAATGAGTATTCGAGTTTGAAATTGCAGCTGAGCAGTAGAAACAACTTGAAGTCTTTGCCGACAGAGAAAATCTAAAAATCATTTGTGAACTTAAGAGAAAAAAAAACCTACAAAAACTGATTGCGTGCAATTTCATGCACATGCTTGCCTTCCTGGTGTAATTTATGTAAATTCTACCCAAATTTTGATCGATAGAGAAGATGCAAACAAGGAGTGGCACTGACCTGATCTGGCGATAAGGAGCTGTCTCCACTGGCATTTCGTTCTTGATTAGCGGCCGATTTTTCTGTCTTACATGCAGTGTGATAATCTTGCTTGGCTTTATTGACCTTTTGAAGTAATTTCGACCAGGGCTTCTGTGCCTTTTTGAACTGATCCTCCATTTCTTTCCTTTCTTTGATTTGGATCATAGACTGAAAATAAAAAATAGAAAAAATGACAAGGGCTGCAAAACAACACCAGATATCATACTGACACCGAAAATGAAAAAAGTATTACCTTGTGGTAGGTATCTTTCTGCCATGTTTTTACTTGTGTTATTACATCATTACAAAGATTATCTTTGACCTTAAGGTGAAGATCACACAGCCTGTCAGCTTCTACTAGCACCCCTTTCCAAGCAGCTTCAGTGGTTCCATACTCGGGACCTGGAAATAGAACACGCATGTAAACAAACACAAGCCTCCAAAAATTATACCAAACACACACTACACCTCCCCGCTGCCTACCTTTTTCAATAAGGTCATTCCACTTTTTGCTCCAGCTTTTCAGAGATTTGGCATACGTTTTCTCGATATCTGAACGTTCTTGCACTAAAGTGATGAGTTCATTGCAGAGTTTATACCCATCCTCGATTCGCTTGGTCGTCCTTTTGTAGTTGTTGGGCTCCCAAAACGAGTCGGAGCTCGCTATGAGCATGTTGTCATCGCTGTGGTGCGACATGGTGGGGCTCCGCTGGGCGTCCTCAATCCACCTGCAGCACAAGAATAACAAGGCTTCCGTTAGCGACTCGGCCGGGCCAGCATTTCAACACCTACGCAGGCGCGTCCCAGGAAGACGATATCGATCAAAACTAAGTCCACTCTTTTCACTTTTCAAAGAATGTGACAGACTAGCGACAAAACCAATCCCACCTCAGAATCGTAATTCAGATAAGAATCAGGTACAATCAGTGGCCAAGTGAATGCCAAGATTAGATAGCGAGGGAATGCCAAACGCTGGTGCCGCTACGGCGCTACGCACGGGGAGCCATCGCGACACACGGACGATGACGTACGCAAAAAATGTCGGAAAGGGGATTCGAAGAAGCTATCTCTCATTTCTGCTTGCATTCGGGCGGAACCAGTCGGAGCCTCTAGTGCACTGAAAGGAGAGGGAGGGGGTAGCCGCGACCGCCCAGACACCCCACTCCGGCAGCGGCAGCCGCCGCACGCCGCACGCGTAGACACACTATCAACTGTATCGCAGCCACCGACGAAATAGAAAACTCGGCTGGCAACGGCAGTGGGGGAATGAATGACCCGCCCCTCCTGCCGAAGCACCCACGCGCGGCACCCGACTGCGACAGAGACAGGCCTGCACCCACCCCGTGGTGAAGGAGCGCGGCAGCGTGCGCTGCCGGTGCTGCGCGTCGACGCCGTTGCCGTTGCCGCTGCCGGCGGCGGCCGGGTACAGGCTGGAGAAGCTGCGCGGCAGCGTGCCGCCCTTGGAGGCCTTGGAGGCCATGGTGCAGGCAGGCAGGCAGGCTGGGGGACTGCAGGCCGGGGGACGCGACTACGCGACGCGGCGGCCACTGCGCAGGCACTGTGGCCCACAGTGGAGGGCTCGGAGGGCGCCACGGGACGCCTGGCGCCGCGGAGCGCCGCGCAGATAAGATAGGGCGGCCGCGATGCGCCGCGATCACCTTTATTGATGGAATGGAGCCGCGGAGCCGCGGAGCCGGTGCCAACTTAACAGTGTCCCTGCCACGGCACTCCAGGCCGATGCAGTGCTGCCACACGCGCACCCTGGCCCAGGGTTCAACGGGTTTCGCCGGCCTCGGCCCCGAGAGCGCTCGGCGCGCGGGCTGGGCTGGGCTCTCCCACTCGCCGGGCCAAACCCCAAAAGCGACCGGCTCGCGGCACGTTCCGCGAGGGTGCGAGAGAGACGGACTGCAGGCCGATCGTAATGGGTTCGTCATTATCCCACGCGTGCCGGTCCGGTCGGTGCCGCTTCGGACTAGGTAGCCCACGTCGTCTGCTTTTGTTTTCAGGGCCCCGCCGCGGCGCGTGGTCTTGACGCGGGGTCAGTGTCAGGCCGCGTATTCAAATCGTGCCGTCGTGCCGCCGCTAGTCCGTCTCTCTCGCACCCGTGCGGCCCCCGCGGGCCCTGCGCGGGGCCGAGCCAGAGCGACAGAGACAGACACAGCCGCACTCCATTCCCCCGGCACCCCAATTAAGTCGTCCGCTAAAAAGGGCGGCGGGCGCGCGCCGCGGTCACGAGGCGCATGCCGCCATGCCGCCGCCTCGTTGGCCGAGGTCGCCCCTCTCTCTCGCGCCCACCGCAGCACCCCGCGGGCGCGACAGAGACAGAGCGACGAAGACGCCCCTCGGGATGAGTGTGCTGGCGGCCGGCTGGCGGGCTGGCGGCCACCGGGACGACGCCGGATGGATGGACAAGCCAACGGCGCCAACGGCAACCAGCTGTGCGGCGGCAGCAGGCTCGTTCCTCTCTCTCGCACCCCTGCGTACCGCCCCAACAGTGCGAAAGAGACAGAGCGATGAAAGCACTGTTCGGAATGCATCTGCAGTGCCCGCCGCCAGTGCAGCGCGCTGTGCTCCTTGGCGTGCGGCGCACGTAGACGACGAGGTGCTCGTCGCGGGGCCCGGCAGTGTCTTGGTACGCCGGGCGTGCGTCTCGGCAACGCAGAGGCGATGCTACGCGATGCCCATTGGGATGCCAGACCTATCCCAACATGGCCGGCGCTGCCTGCACGGCCACCCCTTCGGCGCCGGATGCGTCGCCGTCGCCGCGACGCTGCACTGCAGCGCCGCACAGTGGGCCAGAAGACCGGCGGAGGCGGCCGAAACTCCAGACGCGTTTTGAGCTCCAGAGTCGCTAAATGGGACTCGAACCGAACGTGTGACCCCACCAATGGATTGCTCTCCGAACGAGGAATCCATTGGTGGGGTCACACGTTGTGCTCGGAAAAACGGGAGGGCCAGCGTCCAAAAACGACCACCAAGTGGGGCGCAAGCAGACGAACACCCCCCCCCCTCTTCGATAGGGCTCCCGTCGTCCTAATCAAATGCTCGCTTCCTCGCCTGGGCTCAGTTTCACGGGGCGGGGCGGGGCGGGGCGGGGCGGGGCGGGGCGGGGCGGGGCGGGGCGGGGCGGGCGCGCATTCCAGGACCGGCTGACCGACTGAGGAGCTGCCGCGCCGCACCGCCAGCCCGGTCGCCACGCTGCACCGGCTTCGGCCAAGGCTTGCCGAGGCTCGCGGAGGAAGGCCTGCCCTTGCTGCGCCGAGGCAGTGGCGGATCCAGAGGGGCCGAGTACCTCTTGCTGCCGACTTCCAGGGGCAAAGTCTCGCTTTCCGCCTGCCTTCCAGGCGGCTGAGGGGTTCAACTGCCCCTTCGACGCGACAGCCCGCACTGGATCCGCACCTGCGCCTCCTGTTGGCGGCGCGCCGCCCTTTCTCGACGCCGGGAGAGAAATTGGCGGCCCCGGCGTGGGCGCCATCTAGCGGCGGCACGCGGCGGCGCATCGCGACAATCTGGGAGAGCGAGACGGAGAGCCGCCACCCCGCAGTGGGCCAGAAGGCCGGTGGAGGCGGCCAAAACTCTGGACGCGTTTTGAGCTCCAGAGTCGCTACACAGGACTCGAACCGAACCTGTGACCCCACCAATGGATTCCTCGTCCGGAGAGCAATCCATTGGTGGGGTCACGCGTTCGGTTCGAGTCCCATTTAGCGACTCTGGAGCTCAAAACGCGTCTGGAGTTTCGGCCGCCTCCACCGGTCTTCTGGCCCACTGTGGGGCCGCGGCACCCGCGCGACGACAGTCCCGCCGTCTCACTCTGCCACTGGCGGCGCCGCCGAGGGCAGACCGACTCCGTCTCCCTCGCACTCGTGGGGCGGCGGGCAGGGTGCGAGAGGGACGGAGCGACCCGGCGGCTGCCTCTTCCTCCGGCACGCCGGTAGCAGGGAGATGCAGCCGGGCCGTCCCGGAGGGCCGTCCGGGCGGTTCCGGAGTTCTACATTCCAGGCGGGCAGGGCGGGCAGGGCAGGCCGCCAGCCAGGATTGGCCCTAGCATTGTCTAGCTAGCGATGCGTGCAGCGGAGAGCCGTGGAGAGCTCGCGGACCGTGCTGGCCGAAGAGGGGGGATGCTGGGAGCGGCCCCGGCCCAGCCCGGCTTGGCGGCCCGGCCATGGGGCCATGGGCCTCGGCCTGGTGCCCATTCCTGCAGCCCAGCCAGCCAGGCGGGCCAGCCTCCACTCCGCGAGCGGCGCGAGCCTCGCCTGTCTTGCCGGCGCGTCGCGGCGCGTCCAGGGTTCAATGTCGCCGCTGAGAGCTCCCCACCGCACAGTGGGTTTGTCAGAAGACCGGTGCACCGGCCAAAACCCTAGGCGCGTTTTGAGCTCCAGAGTCGCTAAACAGGGCTCGAGCCGAGCGTGTGACCCCACCAATGGATCCCTCGTTCCGAGAGCAATCCATTGGTGGGGTCACACGCTCGGTTCGAGTCCCATTTAGCGACTTCTGGCGAATGGACTGTGCGCCGGACACGGCTCGCAGGCCGGCTCCCCGTTTCGCATTGTCTTAGCCTCCACAGCGGGCATCTCAGACTGACTTCGAGCACGCCGTCCGCCCCGGGCGGGGAACTGGGCTGGAAAGGGGCGAATTCCTGGTGGCCAGGCCGAGGGCCAGGCCTCCGTCTCTCTCGCACTCACGGGGCGTGCCGGGCGGGTGCGAGAGAGACAGACAGTCCGAGAGGCCAGGCCTTGCCTCGCCGGGCTGCGCCGGGCAGACACGCATCACGTGGTGGCCGCAGCGCCGCAGCGGTACATGTGGCGTGCGAGGCGCGCAGTGCAGTGCGCAGTGCAAGGCGCGCACCTCGCGCACCGCAGTGATGCACCAGCCCACAGTGGGCTAGAAGACGCGCGTTGAGCTCCAGAGTCGCTAAATGGGACTCGAACCGAACGTGTGACCCCACCAATGGACTGCTCTCCGAACGAGGAATCCATTGGTGGGGTCACACGTTCGGTTCGAGTCCCGTTTAGCGACTCTAGAGCGACTCTAGAATTTTTGCCGCCTCCATCGGTCTTCTGACCCACTGTGCAGCCGCATAGGGAGCCGCAGGCACGCGCGGACGTCTCACGCCGCTTAAAATTCAATTTCAAACCAACCAATTTTTTTTTAAGTGTAAAAATAAATTATAACAACATCAAGGACTTGTGTGTGAACCAATAACCTGGATGCACTCGACACAAATAGGGCAAACCTGCTATCACTGCGTTACTGACTCGGCCCGGCTCGGCTGGGCTGTCCGGCCGGCCCGAGGCCCGCTATCGCCGCGCAGCGTCGGACATACGCACCTGAAACAAACAACGCACGCACACTGCATTACTGCCGCTATCACACGGGCGCGGCGCAAGGCCACGCCGCCAAAGACGAAAACAGCAGTCGAGAGCGTCGCGGCACTGCTAGAAAGGGGCGCCGCAGGCAGACTCCGAGAGCCGTCTTCGTCGCTCTGCCTCTCTCTCTCGCTCGCTCGCAGGGGGCGCCCCGGACGGGTGCGAGGCAGACAGCGCGACGAAGGCGACTCTCGGAATCAGTCTGCACTGTGCTCTGCGCCGGCACTGGCGCTACGGTACGCCTGCGGTACGCGGCGCCGACCCGGGGTGCCCGGAGGCCGAGGCGCCGCCGTCAGATCGAGATATCGAGACATCGAGATGCCATCTCCAGGCCGGAGGCTCCAGGCCGGGCCGCAGCGGAGCGGAAAAGTGGAAAACGCCAAAAGTGCGCAGCGGGTGAAAGGGACCTTTTTCGAATCCTCCGCTTTTAAAAATGTCGCGGGTTCATCTGCGCTTGCTGAACGTCTGGCCGTCAATGACGGCAAACACCAAAGCGCGGACAGCAGCAAAGCGGAGAGGACGGCAAGTCGGCGGCAGCGTGCGGCAGCGAAACTCACTCCGCAAATACTCCGCGGCGGCAGAGCTTCTTATTTTTTTATATTCTCCGGTCCGCGTGGTCCGAACAAAAGCAGGCAGTTTATGGTTTGGGCGGGGCGGGGCGGGGCGTGGCGGGGCGGCATGCAGCCCGCCCACCTGCACGCCGCGATCAAGGGCCCTGCCCTGCCCTGCCCTGCCCTGCCGGCCGAACACCGCTTCGTCACTCCGTCTCTCTCGCGTCCCCGCGGCACGCCGGGCACGCCTCATGGGTGCGACAGAGACGGCCGCCCACCGGGAAGGAAGAAGGGACATCGGCGGCGTGTCCGACAAGTCCATCGGCGCGGTGCGGCGCGCTGCCCCGCCAGCGCAGCTAGCGCCAGCTCTCCCACGACGTCCCCGTCGACGAGGCGCGGCGCCGGCCTCCGGGCCCCGCTGGGCCCCGCCGGGCCTCCGGGTCGCACGCCGAGCGTCCACCTCCACGGCGTGCACACGTGTCCGGGCACGTGTCCGGGCACGTGTCAGGGACAGGGAAAGAGCGAGTGAGAGGGCCAATCAAACGCCGCGCACAGTACCGGTGGAGGCGGGCAACGACGCGTTTTGAGCTCCAGAGTCGCCAAGTGGGACTCGAAACGAGACCCCACCGATGGATTCCTCGTTCAGAGAGCAATCCATTGGTGGGGTCACACGTTCGGTTCGAGTCCCATTCAGCGACTCTGGAGCTCAAAACGCGTCCAGAGTTTAGTCCGCCTCCACCGGCCACGACAGTCTGCTGCACAAGTGTCTCGGAGTGCGCGCGAGTTGAGCAGGTGATCGAAAGCACGCGTGGGCGGGTGAGCGTGCGCGTCAGGCCCTCACACACACAGCCACCCACTCGGCATGGCCAAGCCTTCCTTCAGACAGACACTACAGCCGGTTCTGTATCCGGCTGGTCTGTCTGCCCGTCCGCCCGCCCGCCCGTCCGGCGTGCATAGGCTAGGACACAGTACACAGATGGCATGATACACAGTCGGCAAAACCGCGGCGATGCAAGAAACGGTCGTGTGTCGCGTCGGCCTTGGCGGTGCACTATGGCCCCGGTGACCTTGGCCGCGGTGGGGCACTCGATGGGGGCGGGGCGGGGCGCGCCAAGTGAAAAAGAGCCACCACATTAGCGCATCAGAGGCCCGTGCCGTGCAGTGCCGTGCCGCCACGCTAGTGCTTCACTCGTTCCATTGCGAACCCATTTGGCCGTCGCCACGCCTCGCCACGCCTCGCCTCGCTCCCCCCGCGAAGCACTGGGACGGGAGACGCGGCGTGGACGCGGCGGTCGTGCGAAAACTGTGCCTGCCTTTCGGCCAACCAGTATCAAAGCGCCCCTTGCTGTTTTTCGTTTCTCCGCCGCGAATGTTTACATAAATTTGCAGCGCCCCCCCCCCCTCCCTCCCGGCCGCCAACAAGGCCCTCATTGTGCTGGGGCACCGCCGGCACCGCGGCCAGGACCAGGACGCCGCCGGCCACGGCCCGTGCACCGGGGCAGCGCTGGCCAACAAGGACCTCCTGTTGGCCGCCTTGCAACGCCTTGCCCGCCCGGATCTCACTTCGCACACAGTCAATAAAACGACCCACTAGTAAATAAACGGCAAGGGAGCCGAGTCGCCGCGTTTGGCCAATCAGCGCGCAGCGACGCCACGAGCGCCACGCGGGGAGAAAGAAGACCCGGCGACGAGCAAACAATCCGACGACATTGCGCAACGGGCGGAGCATGGCGGAGCATGCAGCTAGAGGTGACACAACGGCATATCGAACAGGAAGCTCCTCCTGGAAGCGGGGGCCGCGGGGGAGGGGCAAGGCATCCGCACTCAGGCATCCCAGTGTAGTGCCAGTGCCCCCCACCAACACAATCGAGAGGCATTCCTTGAACCGCGCGCGCGCGCCTCTGGCTGCGCTTTTACACCCGAGGCCCACCCGGCGCCTCAGCAGAACCTCTCCATCTCTCTCTCTCTCGCACTCACACTCTCGCGCGCCGCGATTAACGTGCCATCGGGACATAAATCAAGCCGGCTTCACTCTTGCTCCCGACAGTTTCATTTACCCAGACACGCACTTATGCCATGCCTGCATTTTGGCCCTTCCTGGCGTCGCACAGTGGACCAGAAGACCGGAGGAGGCGGCCAAAACTCCTGACGCGTTTTGGGCTCCAGAGTCGCTAATTGGGACTCGAACCGAGCGTGTGACCCCACCAATGGGCTGCTCTCCGAACGAGGAATCCATTGGTGGGGTCACACGCTCCGTTCGAGTCCGATTCAGCGACTCTGGAGCTCAAAACGCGTCTAGAGGTATTGACCACCTCCGCCGGTCTTCTGGCCCACTGTGCGGCGCCGAGAAACATTCCTCTTTGTGTTTTTTCTTCTTAAAACTAGTTGTTTACCTGGCTGCTCCCCCAGTGCCGTTGTTGCATGGTATCCTCATACGACCGGATGGCGGACGCTAGTCCGGTAGCGTCGCGTCGCCGGATGCTCCTTTTTCTCTTTTCCTTTTTCGTTCCTCTTCTTCGCGGTGCCTCTCTCTCTCTCGCTCTCTCCTCTTTCTCTCTCTCTCCGCACGCAGTCCGACGCAGTCTGGTCCAGTGGGGCCGGCACGCTAAGACACGGACGAGTCATTACCCCGCTGGACCGGCCGCCCCCCCCGCCCCGCCCCGCCCCGCCCCGCCCCGCCCCGCCCCGCCACGCACATTCCACATCGCGAGGAGGGAGCGGCAGGCATCCCATCGACACATATTCAGTTCCCGCAACCGACAAACTTTTTCAAAGAAAACGTGCTTCTGCAGACGAGGTTTTTCATCTATCGTCAGTAAAAGTTCATGTATGCTCTAGTGTTTTTTTTTAAGCTAAAGATTTTAAAAATATATTTATTAATCCGTTTTTTTTAATTGTTTTGGCTGAAGTGGACAGTGGTCGCTCTCGCCCAGCAAAGCGATGAGCGTGTCGCGACCCACCCCCGCTCCTAATTGAATTATTCTCAAAATTGGCCGCACTTGCTTCCCCACTCTCTCTGCCTTCCCACGCCTGTCTCCCTCGCACGGGCCTTCCCAGAGAGCGAGCGTGTGTGAGAGTGTGTGTGTGTGTGTGAATTTGGTTAGTTCCGCAAGTAGGCCAGGCGGCCCCGGTCCTGGCCGGGCGGCGCGCGAGGCCTGCGAGGCCCTAGCCCAGCCTTCCCCCTCCCCCTCCCCGCCGCACCTGCACGTGATTCCAACAGGCTGTCGTCTGTCTCGCTCGCACGCCAACGGAACGCCGCACGAGAGCGAGAGAGACATCGAGTCGGAATCAGACTGCAGGCACACTGCGAGCGACGAAATGGCCGACGAGGCGGAGCGCCTGCCCGGTAGGCCTGCCCGCTACACGCCCCTGTGCTGCGGGGCGGCCTACCCCGCCGTCCGCGGGCGCTCCACCGCAGACAAAACCGATGGAGGCGGCCAAAACTCTAGACGCCTTTTGAGCTCCAAAGTCGCTGAATGGGCCTTGTGACCCCACCAATGGATTCCTCGTTCGGAGAGCAGTCCATTGGTGGGGTCACACGTTCGCTTCGAGTCCCATTCAGCAACTCTGGAGCGCAAAACGCGTCTAGAGTTGTGGCCGCCTCCACTGGTCTTCTGGCCCACTGTCCGCCGGACTGGCCGCCGCGGCAGACTGAGCGTCCGCCAGCTCGGCCCGGCCGCCAGCACTCGATGGCGATAAACCAACAAAACGTTTTGGGCAGCCACGCGGCGTGAAGGCGAGGCACGGCGACGACACCCGAAGGCCCGAAGACGGCTCGCCGCAGGGCCACTGCCAAGTCAGACGGCCATGTGCTCGACTTCGCCGAAAAAGAACGGCAGTAGGAACCCTTATCTCTCCCGCGAGGCATTGCCGTTCTGGCGATGCAAAGTACGCGCGCACCTCCCAGCCGCCTGCAGCCGCCGCGGCGGTGGACGCGAGGTCCGCCAAGTGCCCCCCCCCCCCCCACACACACACACACACACAGACGCGCGGCCCGCATGCGTGCGCGATGCGTGCCCAAAGCCCGATGCCCTTTCCGCCGCGACCTACATGCACCACTTGACTCGGCCCGGTCGGCTAGCCAGCCCGGCTAGCCCGGCCGCCTCAAATTCGCACGTGCATTGTTGTTGCAGGGAAAGCCAAGGAGCCCCCGAACTGCATGTCCGCTCCAGCCTCGGCTCCAGCGAGTCGTTCCCGCGGGCCTTCTGGGCCGGCAGCCCAGCAGGGCCCCGCCGCACAGTGGGCCGGAAGACCGGTGGAGGCGGTCAAAACTCTAGACGCGTTTTGAGCTCCAGAGTCGCTAGACAGGCCTCGAACCGAACGTGTAACCCCACCGATGGATTGCTCTCCGAACGAGGAATCCATTGGTGGGGTCACACGCTCGGTTCGAGTCCCATTTAGCGACTCTGGAGCTCTAAACGCGTCTAGAGTTTTGGCCGCCTCCACCGGTCTTCCGGCCCACTGTACCGCGCCCTCGAGGCCCTCCAGCAGACCCATGCCGTTAGCCCCGCCCGCCCGGCCGCCAGCCCGCCAAACTGGACGACAGTCCCGCCAGAGGCCTTTCCGAGGCTCTCTGCCGGCCGAGCCGCCCAATAGAATCCATAACCGCGGGGGGCATTTCCGACCGATTTCACCGGCCGGCCGCGGAGCGCCGCGGAGCAGGTGACAGGGGGGAGGGGAGGGGGAAGCGCCTGCAGGCGAAGAGTCGAGTCCACTTTGACACGGCTGCTTGGCACCACCATCGCGATCAAGCTAGCAACGCGCCCCCCCCCCATATTCCCCTGCTGACCATTCGGAGCGGAAAATCGCACCTCTCCTCCGCACCGAGCGAGCCTCCGCGAGCCTTCCGAACCCCTTCCCAACCCCGCGCAACGCGGCGCAACGCGTGCTGCCGCCGGCACACTCTCATTCCGTGTCAATGTCTCTCTCTCTCGCGCGCACGCGCTCACACGGGGCGTGCCGGCGGATCCTTCGTAGTGCGAGAGGGACAGGGCGACTGCTCGGCATCAGCCCGCAGTCGGCACTACGCTGCTAATTGAGGGTCGCTCCGGCACTGCACTGCCACGGCACTGCACTGCCACGGCACTGCCACAGCCGCGGCGGCAGTGGCACAAAAATAGAGCCCGACCTCCCGGCCAGATGCCGCGCAATGCAGCGCAGGGAATGCCCCCCCCCCCACCGAAAGCCTCCAGGAAAGCCCTTCGCGCGCAGACACGCGGTGTGAAAGCCAGTGGAACCTACAACGACCAACCCCACTAACAAAATCCCAAACTCCCAGCCCGCCCCGCTGCAGCACTGCAGCTTGCACTCACACATACACACTAGCACACACTTGCACACACAGACACACACGGCACTCGCGCGTGCAGACGGCAGCCCGGCGTGGCGCGTCCGCTCCGGCCCGTAGTCGCTCGCGCACTGAGAGGGCCGGGGCCGAGCGCGGAGGGCCGGGTGGGGGGGGGGGGGGGCACGGCGCCGTTAGGCCGGCCAACGGGGAACGGGGCTCATCCAGAGAGGATCAAAACAAGCCGAGAGAGACAGAGAGAGAAATCAAACGGGCAGCCAAATACCGGGCCGGGCCGGCCGGGCCTCGGGGCAGGCCGTCGGGCGTCGGGCGACCCCTACAGTGTCGGCCACCGTCAGTGTCGGCGTTACGGCGCCCACCACGGTTTCGCGTTTTGGCGTCTGCGTCGTACCGCGGCGGCGGCCGGCCGGCGAGAGAGAGACAGCCTTCCAGCCAGCGGGTCAAGAGGACGAAGAGAGAGGGCAACGCACGGGAACAGGTTTCCAGTCAGTCCCATAGATAGACCCAATCGCATCCCAACAAACGTGTCATCCGCCTGGCGGGCCTGGCGGGCCAGGCCATGCGACGCGCTACGCGGGGAGGGGGTGGGGCCTCTGGGAGAGAGACAACTGGACACAACACACCCAGCAGACTGATCCCGAGAGTCGCTCTGGCTCTCTCGCACCAGTGCGGCAAGCCCCGCGAGTGCGAGAGAGACGATGCAGCAGAGCGGCCGAGCCGAGCGACCGGTCAACCACCCCTCCGGACGTCAACAGCAGCGCGGCGGGCCGGCGAGCTGCAGGCGGGCAGGCTGCAGGCAGCGTGCAACTAGACAAACCTCCGCTTGGCGGCGTGGCGGCGCCACCCCCAGCAGCGCCAGCCAGAGCCCCATGTGGGGCAGGGGAGGCACAAGCCCTTGGGGGGCTTCCCTGGGGCCGCGCCGCCTGCGAGACCGTGCGAGCCCCCGCCCCCTTCACACACACACACACACACACACACTCGCCGGCACACGCTGCTGACCCGACAGCACCCTACGACCTACACCCCGGCCCGCTAAATGTGCAGCGGAAGCCCACGGGGCCCTCGGAGGGGAGGGGGGGGGGGGGGGGAGGGGACGGCGCGCCGCTCCTAGGAAAGCCTAGGAAAACCGAGGAAAAAGAAACCCTGGAGCAAAACACACATTTGCACACAATTGCAAAAAAAATAACTTTGTAAAATGTGATAAATTTAGCAGTAGTTTTCTTTTTTTCTCAATCATGTTGAGCTTTCGCCGCGTCGAAGGGCCGGGCTATTGGCCGCGCCGGTGTGAGGGGTGGGAATCCCGTCCGACTGACATTTCATCAACCCCAACCTTTCCCACCCAGTGGCCCGGACGGGCCCAGGGGGCATCTAGGCCTGATCAAGGCGCATCCAGGGGCCCGTGGACGCCCTCGGCGCAGCCCTCAGCCCAGCCCGCTAGTGCACTGGCAAGCTCGCCAGTCGATGGCAGTCCGACCACTTTGCAATGGTCGCGGCGAGTCAAGGCGACAACACTAGTGTACTAGTTACTCAGTGCACCACGCACAGCGAGCCACACACCCAGCCACACCCCGGAAGAGCCAGCTCTGTCGCACCCGTGGGGCCTCCCGCAGCGGTGCGAGAGAGACAGAGCGATGGCCTGCAGCGAAAGTCCTCCGAGTTGAGTGTCCTTCCATGCATCCTTTGAGAGCTCCATACCGCACTCCTACACTGGGCAAGGGGCCAAGCCCCTCCCACCGCACCGCCATCCCTGACCCGCCCCACTGCGTCACGTCACGTCACTTGGCGTCACGTAACCGCCGTCACACGTGACAGAGTAACGCTACCCACCTAATAATGGCACAGCAGCACAGCATGGGCAGGTGGGTAGTACACTGGGCGGCGTCGAGGGACCAACTGGCGAACGAAAGCCTTATCACTTGGGATGCAGCAAGGACCAACGAGCCAAGCAACCAACACGCAGCGCGTGACACACTGAAAAAAAAAAAGGTCTGCCTCGCATGGAGCAATGCTCTTGATCGCGTACCATCAATGCGACGCTGCTCTCGTATATTTTTTTCCAGTGCAGGTTGCTGAGGAGTGCAAGGCCGACGACCAAAAGGAGAACGCCCACATTTTCGGGATTTCTCTCGCCAAGCTTCGACTTTGATTGAACGACGATCGTTCACCCATCCAACCGATCATTTATACACAAATTTGCTCGTTCATTAATCCAACAGTTCATAGTCGGCTCATTCATTCAATCATTCATCCAATCATTCATCCAATCATTCATCCAATCATTCATTCATTCATTCATTCATTCATTCATTCATTCGAACGAGAGCGAGGGAAGGCCGTCCACCGGAAGCGCACCGCCTCCGAGGCAGTCCATTTAGCCTCCGTTGGAGTAGACCCAATAAAACCGCCCAGCCGATGTATACGGCAGTCAGAGAGACTAGGCCTCACAAAAGTAGAGCAGGTTCGCAAATCCCTCACGTGCGCGACGCGTCACCCGACTTTTTCGACAGTTTTTGTTCAGCGCCCAACGCCTTGAGCCAAACCATCTCACAGTTGGACTCGAACCGAACGTGTGACCCCACCAATGGATTCCTCGTTCGGAGAGGAATCCATTGGTGGGGTCACACGTTCGGTTCGAGTCCCATTCAGCGACTCTGGAGCTCAAAACGCGTCGAGAGTTTTGGCCGCCTCCACCGGTCTTCTGGCCCACTGTGCCGCACTGTGCTTGCTTTCGTCGCTCCGTCCGGTCCCTCTCGCGCTCACGGGGCGGCCCGCAGGCCGCAGGGGTGCGACAGAGAGAGACAGCGAGTGGGACGTCGCGCTCGACCTTGCGTTCATCACGGCTGCGACGCGACCAACGGCATAGTACGGCAGTACCAAACTCGTGACGCCGTCCCGTGTCTAGCAGTCCACATTATGCCACGCCACGCCGCGCCACGCCACGCAGCGGCAGGTGACGGGCGGGCAAGGCAGAGCGACGTGGGCGCAGCGCGGCGCCACTCCACCAGCTGATGAAGCCAGCGAGCCAAACAGACAACCTATTCCCGAACATGACTCAAAGCTAGCGGAGCGAGCCAGGCCGATGCGACGCGGACCCCTCCACATTCGTAGCAGGCCCGCCACCTCAGACTTTCTCAAAAGACCCCTTCGGTAATTTCATTTTTTTCCCCGATCGTCTTCAAAACTTCATTCTGATCAACTTGAGTGACCATTCATGCATGGTCACTGAAGCCGATGCACAGACTCTTCGGCGCAAAGCCCCGGCGTTTCCCCTTTTTCAGTGTTGTTGTTTTTTTGTCGGTTCTGGCGATTGATAGGGCCCGGGGGGGCTGTGGCCGGCCTGCAGTGTGGTGGCCGAGGCCGTGGCGGTCGCCACAGAAATAGCCGCCCCGCCCGCCGCCCCGCCCTGCCTCGCCTGCCACGGGGCCCACGGGGCGCCGCCACGCGACTCCGCGACCACGCCCTTCGAGGCCCTGCCGGGTCCTTCCTGACCTACACACGCACCGTGACACGCACCGTGACACGCACGCACACGGCCGCAAATGTGGGCCGCGTCACGGTCGGGTCGCGCTGTTCTGTTGCAACAGCGCGACTGTTTTCCGACAAAACGATGTCCCGGCGGCAGGGCGGCAGTCCGGCGGCAGTGCCACCTCGCCGGGCACTTAGTCCACTTAGCGCCCCGAGTCGCTGTCGTCGCCCTGTCTCTCTCGCACCCACACGGCGCGCCCCGTGAGTGCGACAGAGACAGTCAGTCTTCTGGCCGCTCACGCCCCGCTAACAGTTCCCCGGTGGACAGCCGGCGAAGAGCGGCAAAGCTGAGCGCGCCACGCGCGGGCCCGGGTTCGAACACCGACAAAAGCGGTTCCCGTTTTCGTCTTTTTGGCGAGGTCTTCCTCGAGGCTCATCCTCGTCGATGCGATGAGCCGCCGCCGTCGCGCTAATGTGGATTACGTAACGGGGAAGGGGCGGCCAAGGCGAAGGTCAGGGGCGGCCAGGGCGCCAACAAAGGCCCGTCGCACAGTGGGCCAGAGCTCCAGAGTCGCTAAACGGGACTCGAACCGAACGTGTGACCCCACCAATGGATCACACGTTCGGTTCGAGTCCCATTTGGCGACTCTGGAGCTCAAAACGCGTCTAGGGTTGTGGCCGCCTCCACCGGCCTTCTGGCCCACTGTGCAGCGGGACAGAGCGAGACTTATGCCCTGCCGACTGCCCGGGGGCGGAAGGGAAGGCAAAGGGAGGCCAGGCTCGCTGCTGCCGCACGGTTTATGCTCCATTAAATTTGTTTATTGAATGATACGCCCAACAACCCACTCAGTGTGTCGTCCAGTCGCCGAGTGCAGCTCGGTTGCCAGCCCCGCCAGCCCCGCCAGCCCCGCCAGCAGTGCGATGACTGCCTCCTGGCCGACGCAGACATCAGCGGATCCAGATACGAACCTCATGATTCAGTTCCCTCTTCATTGCAGACTCACACTCCTTGTCACTGGATAAGAGTCACATGGGGGAATAGAAGCAAGTGTGTTTCGTAGAGTTTTCATGGAGCAACAATAATGACATTGCCTACAGCAAAGAAAGTACACGTTGACTCAGAAAGACAGCTGTGACAAGTGTCCTGCCAAGTAATCCAGGGAGTCCAACCCAATTCCTCAATTAAAAGTTTCCCACTCAATTATAGTTTTTGATCAATTAAGGGAGCCATGGTAAAAAACATTTGGTAATTTCGCAGTAAAACTGCATCACATTTCTCTCTTGAAAATGCAGAGAAACACACTTCTCCAGTAATGACACTTGGCAATCAAGAGCACAGCCTGAAGAATGTGCTTAATGGGCTACTGGATTTCTGGAACACTCTCTTGCATAAAATCCAAGCATAAAATGGGCCCAAGGGGTGGCTACAGAACGGCAAGGCAAGGTGGGGCAACTTGTATGGCTGCCACACCACCACGTCTCTCCTGCCCTCTGAAAACATACAAGTACATCATGCCCACATTGCTCTGCAACAACTAGACTTTGCAGATGTATGTTAATCAAAGTACAAATGTGTGAAATAGCATTGATAATACACATGTAATGCGAGATCATATCATCTTTGTTTCATTGAGATGAAAATAAATTTAGTTTCGGCATACCCACTCAGCAGTGACATAAATTCCAGAAATTTTGGGAGCATTTTTTTTTTTTTTTTTGTAGAGGTTGTAGAGTAAACTTCAGTGCTTGAAGCTCCTGTCAACACCCATGTCTTCAATATGCAACAGGATTATACGCAAGACATATCACCCAGATACCGTTATTTGAACGTCGAAATAACTATGGGAAATCTTAACCAAAATTGAATGAAATGGAACTCATATGATGAGGATTTGAGAAACTGTGAAAAATATAACCTGTCAATTTCGAACTAAATTTTAGTACGGCAAGACCCCTGCCGGTTCGGCACTTTGACACAGTCAATGGGATGGGAGAGCACGGGGCGCAAACGCCCCAACAATGTCCGACACCCAAAAGACGAATCCACTGCAAAATTCAACCCGTTCAAATTCGGCATCGGTCGCTTCCTAACCTTACCTGTTGGATGTAAGGCCAATTTTCGAAGCGACCGGAGCTCACGGCGGCGAAAGGCTGGCGTCAAAAAGACAAGAGGCGCGCGCCGAGCCTCGCAGATAAAACTTGCACCGCAGTGAGACTTTGCTATCGCATTCCAACGCCTAGACGGCCAAGTAGGCCTCGGGGGCAACTAGCGAAGAAGCGGCCTACCTTTGGGAGGATTGCCTGCAATCCGACTCCTGCACTTGTCAAAACTCCAAGAGGACTCCGAGAGGATCGTCCCGGGGTGAACGCGGCCGCTAGACACAACAGCCTCCGCGGTGGGTTCGCAACGCGTCCCA
The DNA here is from genome assembly GCF_012932325.1 of Thrips palmi. Lineage (NCBI taxonomy): Eukaryota > Metazoa > Arthropoda > Insecta > Thysanoptera > Thripidae > Thrips > Thrips palmi. The sequence continues at coordinate 4,388,022 of NW_023144630.1, read as the reverse complement.
AACGGTCTCCTCGGCGGCACCAGAGAGTCACAAACGTTCACAACATTGCAAAAACAGTCGCGCACTCGAGAAAATCAAAGGGAACGTCCCGTGGCCGTGCCATTCGTGCCAAGGGGGCTCGGCTCACTGACACTGACACGACTCGATCCGAACGCCCTCTAGCGGCCGACCTTCCAACTCCAGCCGAGGCGCAAATTCCTGTTCGTGCACCGGTTCCTTGAAGTATGAGAAGCTTGGCACTCAAAACATTTTCCAAGTTTTGATTTTTCATCGAACGCAAACGACAACAAAGCGAACAAAAACACTTTCTGCGCGCTGCGCACTCTGTGAAAACGTCAAGTGTCAAACGCAGTGGCATCTCTGGTCATTCCATTAGCGACTCCAGCGAGGCGAGAAGCGGAAGTCGCCTCAGCGTTGCTGTCACTTTCATTGACAAACGTAGCTGCACTCCTCTCCAGGTGCGTTCCATGCAATCATTCTAACTCATTCATACTTCCAGCATGTTTCCACCTTGGCGGGCAAATCCGACTTCAGAATCTGGATTTGAAAGTGTCATTTGAGTGTGTTCATCGTCTTTTTTCTATGTGACCTGTCAATTTATGTGAAACGTGTCCTTTTCAGAAGTTACCTTCGGAAGCTGTGGCCATGGACCGCCTGTCTCCTTGCTGTGCTTCCCTTTGCTCATCAGACAGAGACAAGCCAGATAAGCGGTGAGTACAGGGAAAGACACCCAGGACTGTCTTATTCCATCATTGCAATGAAATCTGAGCCTGTTGCTTTTGTCCTAGTTTATACCCTTCGATTGCTGACTCTGGCCTTTTTGCAGTGACTTGACGGTGATCCTACCCGATGATGTGGTGGCTACAATTTTCTCCTTTCTGCACCCAACTGATCTCGTCTCATATGTTCCTCTTGTTTGCAAGAGATGGTATCAACTATCGAAACATCCTGATGCCTGGCGCTATGCTGATTTAACAATTGTACCCAGTAGACTAATGGAAAAAGCGTCTGAAATTTCAAAGTCTACATGGAACCTCGGCAATCATCTTGTGAATATGACCAAAGCGGCTCCATACCTGCGCACAGTTGACCTGAGTATGGTTGATTCAATCTATCCCTGTGCAGAAAATGTTGTCAAGGTTCTGCTAGAAGGCAATACAATTGTCAAAAACTTCTATACTTTTCCCAAGTGCACTAAAAAGATGCAACCCTACACAATGAAATTGCTTCAAAAGCTTTCTCCTTCATTGCGCTCAATCAAATTTTCTTGTGGTGGTGGAGATTCCAAGAAAGCAGCAACTTTCTTTGAGGGTGTAAATGAATTGCTTCAAATAATATCTGAAGCTCCAAAGCTTAATTACCTTACCCTTGATTTTCGTAATCTAAGGAGTTTTCAAGGATATGCAGGTCAACTTGGGCAAGGCTGTTCTGCACTGAGAAAGTTTGAATTGATGAACCATCAGCCTTGTCAAGATCATATTATCCTGGATGTTCTGAGAAACAAAAAAGATCAACTTGTACAAGTTGGATTTGATTCAGATATCAGCCAAGATGTAGCTGATGCTCTAAAGGAATGCCATGGCCTTTTAAAATGTCGCTTACTTCAAAAAAATATTTCTCTTGTTGAGAGTATGAGCCAGCTGGATGCACTTGAAGTCAGCTTCATTGAAGTTCGTACTCCACGTGACATTCCAGTTGATTGCATTAAGTCCTCCAATATTTTGCCCCACATTTCAAAACTAACTTTGAAGGGTAGCTCGGCTAGTGGGTTCAATTCTACTTTAATGTCAGAAGTGTCTACTAATACTGTTGATGTATTAGCTCAAAAATGCAAAAATGTTGTTGTTTTTAAATTGGTTGACATTAATCTACCTGACCATCTTCTGAATTCGCTTATGACCAACTTCCCAAATTTGCAGGAAATATTAGTTGACTCTTGCGAAGGCATAACAGCTCAACACATAAAAAAGTTATCTGAGCTGCCTTCTGTGCGGGTGGTTACCATGTGTGATATCATTGTTAAAAGTAAAGAGGCTATTTTAGAATTAAAGACAGCTTTTGAAGCATTGAGACTTGCAAAACCCTATGCTGTTCTTTCTCTTAGTTACGAAATGTCTCCATTTGATATACTGGATGATGATTCTGATACAGATGGTGAAGATCGTGAGTATGATGAATTTGGTGACCCTGTATTTACTTACTATGATTATTTGCGCAACAGATATGGAGATGACATTAGTGATATGGATTTGTGGGCTCTAGCCTCTTCTGATGAAGATTGAGAATCGAAAATAGATCAGGATCAGTGCACATTAAAGAACTCATTTTTTTCCTAGACGTGTTTATCTATGTATGTAGAGGGAGAGGGAGAGAGAGAAATTTGTTTTATGGCCTTTTGGCTTTGCCCATAGTAGCCATTTATCTATGTAAATACATATCTTCTTGCCTTTGAAAAAAGAAATGCATGAATCCTTTCGTTTAAATTGATATTTTAAAATCTAAAATAGATCAGGATCAGTGTACATCCATTAGTTGTCTATAAATCATCTAAGAACTAATTTTTCCTAGACCTGGTGTTTATCTATGTACATATTTATCTTGTTGCCTTTAAAAATAAAAATGCATGAATCCTTTTGTTTCAATTGATATTTTTATGGTTCCTCCCCTCAAACGGAACACTTGAGCGTCTCGTTTGAAGGACTGGCGCGAAAACAAGCGACAGCTGTGGGCAAAAAGAATACAAAAAGAAGAAAGTTGAAAAAAACCTCTGCTGTGTTAGAGTGCAGTGAACATGGCTGATGCCTATCGGTATCGGTTTTAATCATGTTTTGGTTATGACTCTGTTCGTTCTTATATCTCTCTCATTGTATAGCGAAAAGAGGTGCAAATGAGTTCCCTTATCACTGTGATTGGGAGCTAAGACCTGGCTTGGTTGTTTTATATGTGTCCGGAAGAATTTCACAGACGTCCATTTGGGCTTCAAGCTCCTCTTGTTTTCGGTATTGCTGTCGGTGAAACATAACCTCAATGGCGAAGGTAAGTTTGTGTATTGTTGATATTACTGGAGCTTGGAAACGCCGTTCTCTTACTTCTAAATCGATTTGGTTAAATTTCTGAAAAATATGGAATGTATTTTATCTGTCATTGCAGCGAAATCGGTTCTCTTGTGGTTCATTTGGAACTCTAAATTTAGACTGTATGAATTTTATATGTATTGTTTTGAATTAAAACTCAAGATATTCTTCTTATAACAGCTTTTTAAATCACGCTTTTTCTCAGGCAATTAATTGCTGTTTAAGTAACTATTTCATTAATCTTACTGCATATTCAAGACTATACATTCAAATTTTACTCACCCTTTTTCCCAGTACATGTTCAATATTGGTTCTTGCCCTCCCCCTTAATGTTAAAACGAATCCTTTGGGTAGCTGCACTTCTGATGTGGGTTCTCCTTAACCTGAATCGTTGTCTTCACAGCACATTGCGGAGCAGAAGCTGAAGGCCTTCTCCATTGGCTCCATGGGGAAAAGGCCTATGTCTAAGAAGGAACAAGAAGAGCAAAGAAAGAAAGAACAGGAAGAAGCTGCAGCACAGGTAAGGTTTTTTTTTTTTTTTTAAAATTATGTGTGTAGCTTTATCATATTTATCACATTTGATCATCCCAATGTCACTTGATTGGTTCTAGGCATTTCAAGAATTTGTGGCCACATTTAACGATGCCCCAAGCAATAAATCTAGTGGCAAAGTTTGGGTTAAAGCAGGAACATATGATGCAGGGAAACGGCGTAAGTCACATTTCTGTGTGTTTGTTGTGTGCTACCCAAATATAGTAGATAAATGGGCACTGTTGCTAATGTTGTTGTTGTTGTCTGCAGAGGAAGATACCAAGGAGAAAGGTAAACTGTACAAGCCCACCTCCAGATTAGAGGAGAAGTCATCTTCTGCTGATCAGGCACAAGAATATGCTCGTCTCTTGGGAGACCGGAGCAAACCTGAAAGGCCTGGGAAAAAGAAAGAACGTGAAAAAAGGAAAAGCAACCTGGAGCTTTTCAAAGAAGAATTGAAAGTGTTAGTACTAGCCTCTTGGCTTTTAACGTTCTATATGAATGTCATTGTTGCTACATTTGCAAACTTACTGCATTTTACATGAATGTATGCATTCTAGAATCCAAGAGGAGCGAGAAGAGAGGCACAAATATAAGGGCATTGTGAAATCAACTGTTGGGAGCATTTATGAAACCGAGGACTCAAGTAACAAAAGCAAGTAGAATCTACCATGTGCTTTATTTTAGTTTTTTAATACCTTTTAATTTTACCATAACTTGATATTTTCTGTCTAGTTGGATCATTTGATAATGGAGATCCCACAACAACAAACCTGTACTTGGGAAATTTAAATCCAAAAGTGAGTATGAGTAATGGACTACAAGATCTGTTGTTTATGTTAAAAATGAAAGCTCCTGTCACCTTCATTGCTTGTCTTGTTTTGTGTTCTCTTTCTATCAGATTACTGAACAGCAACTAATGCAAGTTTTTGGAAAATATGGTCCCTTAGCAAGTATTAAAATAATGTGGCCTAGGTCAGATGAAGAAAAGGCTAGAGGTCGCAATTGTGGGTTTGTAGCCTTCATGAACAGGAAAGATGGAGAAAGGGCTCTGAAACACATAAATGGTATGAATTGTGTCATTGTTGTCGTCTTCATCAGAAACATGTCCCCTTTCATTATTGATGACAACCCTGTTTTTGTTTCGTAGGCAAAGATGTGATGCAGTATGAAATGAAGCTGGGCTGGGGGAAGGGTGTACCGATCCCCGCTCATCCTATTTACATACCCCCTGCCATGCTGCAGCTTACTTTACCGCCTCCCCATTCAGGGCTTCCCTTCAACGCCCAACCTAGTCGGCGGGACAGGGACAAAGTTCCAAAACTTAAACCCAGTGACCCCTACCCAACAGACCCAGAGCAGAAAGCTGTGCTGGATAAAATTCTATATAATGCTGTTGTGAAAGTTGTAATACCTACCGAAAGGAACATACTCATGCTCATTCATCGCATGATTGAATTCGTCATTAGAGAAGGCCCTATGTTTGAGGCTATGATAATGAATCGGGAGATAAATAATCCCATGTTTAGATTCCTATTTGAGAATCAAAACCCGATGCACATATATTATCGGTGGAAGTTATTCTCCCTTCTTCAGGGTGACCTTCAAGCTAAATGGCGAACAGAAGAGTTTCGTATGTTTAAAGGAGGATCCGTTTGGAAACCACCTCCAATGAACCCGTATACTCAAGGAATGCCGGAAGAGTTAGTTGAATATGATGAAGTTGATTCTCGCAAGGGTTCACTGTCACTCTCTCAACGAGAAAGGCTAGAAGAACTATTAAGGAATATTTCGCCAGAGAGAATCAAAGTTGCTGAAGCCATGGTTTTCTGCATAGAGCACAGTGACTCTGCTGAGGAAATTTGCGACTGCATTCAAGAATCTTTGTCTAATTCAACAACACTTATGGCCAAAAAAATTGCCAGATTTTATCTCATCTCAGATATTCTTCACAACTGTGGAGTCAGTGTGAATAACGCTTCATACTATAGAAAGGCCTTTGAAAGCCGTTTAATGCCCATCATGGTGGAAATGCATGCTGCATACACCAAGCAAGAAAGCAGGTTAAAGGCTGAAGGCTTCCGCATGCGAGTACTGACTGTTTTCAAAGCATGGCAAGAGTGGGCAGTCTATCCTCGCAGTTATCTGATTGCTTTGCAAAACACATTTTTAGGACTGAGTTGTGACACTGCTCGGATAAGTGATCCAGAAAGTGATGATAATGTGGAGCCAGATCCAGACATTGATGGAGCACCTTTATCCCCTATGGGGCGTCTGAACCGAATGGATGATATTGATGGAGTTCCCCTTCTGAAAGGTGCTCTGAAAGGCATTGGAGAATACAGCGATGATATTGATGGTATTCCTATGGATGATGATATTGATGGTGTCCCTCTGGATGAAGACAGAAGACCTAGTGGCAAGAAAGGGATGCCTGCAGGATTTGTTCCATCCCGTTGGGAAACTGTTGATCCGGAGCAAGTTGAAGCTCAAGCAATGACGACAAGCAAGTGGGACCAGTTGGAAAATCAAGGTAAGTGATAGACAAGCCAGATGAAAGTCCTTTTAATCTATTTAAGAAAACCCTTAATGCTGAAACTGCATTTTCATTTCCAGATGGATATGATTTTGATGATGACGACAGTGTTAGCAATGAAGACAATTCATTAGACAGCAATCCTATGCACTCAAGGTAAGTTTGGGTCCTGTTTTGTTAGAATTACTAATATAATTGTTTCTAGTCAATAAGGCTCAAAAAAATTATGAATAATTTTTGTTTTGTTTAGTTCTAGAGATGAAGGGAAACGTGCTCGCTTACGGGATATTGAGGTCAAAGCCATGCAATACCAGGATGAGCTTGAGTCGGGGCAGAGAGCTCTTAAGTCAGGTTGGAATATTTCTCAGCAAGTAGAACACTACCGAAGAAAGCTGTTGCGCAAGGTACAATTGAAGACTCTATAAATTACTCACTTGTAAACTTAAGCATTTCCTGTCTTTATTGAAACAATACTGGTAATTATCCTATCAGGCTGAGCGGGAAGCTCAAATTGCCCGAGAGGAAAAGCTGGACAAGAAAGATAAGAAACGAGACAAAAAAGACCGATCAGATAGAAGTAGGAGGAGTCTATCTCCAGAGGATGATGCCCATTACCGAGACAGCTCGTGAGTTATGCTCTTTATTCAGATTTTGTATACCTTCACCTTCTTGTAATCACCAATGTAAACCAACTTTCTTATTTTTAAGGGTTGGTTCGCGATCAAGATCTAAACGTTCCAGAAGTTGGTCTGGTAGCCCAGGTCCCTCCAAGCGCTCACACCGGTAAGTTATGACTTGTTTCTGCTTTAGTGCATGACTTGCTATGCATCCCTTTTATGCTCACAGGATTGGCTTTTAAATTTCATTTTGTGTTCTTACAGGTCCAGAAGTAGGAGCCCGCTTAGCTCAAGAAGCAAAAGACGCTCCAGCAGATCTCCCTATACATCAGGAAGCAAACGTCGAGGTGGCTCGCCACTCTCACCCAGTCCTACCAGGCTCAAGCGAAGAGGTTCCCCTTCACCACAGCGCTCAAAACATAGAGGATTATCACCACAGTCACCGCGCAATTCCAGGCGCAGAAATTCTGTCTCTCCTTCACCACCACCTCGCAGCAAACACCATGCATTATCTCCAAGCCCACCACCTCGGAAGCACAAACATAAGCATAAGTACTGATATGTATTTTAAGAATGTTTTGTTTATTTTGTGTTGTTGCAGAAAAGAAAAAATTGTTCATATTACTCAAGAAGGGCATTTTACTTTAAAATGCATTGTGTACCTTCAATTAAACTTGTCAAGTTGCTTGTATATAATTTTATTTAGACTGATGTCATTTTGAAAGGCTTTATCAGGACTGCACAATTTAAGAGCTTTGACATCAATGGCAATATTATAAATTCAGAATTTTTACAGTAGTTCTTTAAGTAGTATAAATCACTGTAAATGTGCCCTTTCTGAAATCTGTGATATTCATGTGGAAGTGCTGCAGCTTTCACAATTTTGAAATCTGAAAGCCGTTAGTTCTGTCTCTTTTTACTTCTTGCCCTTCTGGTATTACATTGACACTTTGATGTTCATATGAGTCATGGTCATGTATCACTAATACAGAAGTGGATATGTGTAGTGCTCTTCAGGTTTTATGTAAGTTTTTTTGGAAAATAATTAATTTTGAGTTGTGTTGTTGTTTATAAGAAATTCACTGGAAGACTCTACCAAGTATAGGGTTTGGATGACTGTTAAATGGCTCATTGTAAATTTGAGTTCCTCTTTAAACACCAGAATCTTGTTAAGTAGACATTGATGTGTTTGTTTTATGTGGGCTGCTATGAACTGATTTGTATTCGCTAGACTAATTATTTTGTATACAGAATCTTGATGCGCTGCTGATGTGTAGGTTCCTCCTATTGTAACCTATTATTCTTAGACAGAGCATCTCTAAATTATTAATAGATCTTTGTTCACCGTTTCTGAATTTAGAATGCAAATTAAGGACTCAACAAATTTGAAAATACTTTTTGTTTGGCAGAATAATTGTGGAAAACAAGCTTTCTTTTTTCCACCATTTTCCTTATTTTCACATTTTTGTTTTATAATTTTTATGAAATGAGCTTTCATATCATTTGTTATGTCCAGTTCAGCTTGATCAATTCAGGGTACAAAATGTCCCAAAGTTTATTACTGTGTGTTCGGCAGTATATGTACCCGGCTCCAGTCATTGTGCTACTCTGAAGTTGGGACTTTTAAATACTGATGTTAAACAGGTGTGATTGTAATAACTGCGTTTCCTGCGTCTCAAATGCACGCAATAAAGCAATGCATTATCTTTTTGATTTGGTGTTTCAATATTCACCGTGCCCGCGGTCATTCCCTCTGCCTGCTCCCACACATGGGGAGGCAGTGCCGACGCCCCGTGAGTGCGACAGAGACAGACAGAGGCACGGCGATGAAACGACCCTTGGGTGCGTCCGCCGCTGGGAGTCGGATGGGAATGGGAATAATGGGAGTGAGGGGTGCTTATTGTTGTCGTAGTCGCGATGTTGGCGGCGAGGCGACCGCGGCGACGGGGCTTGATAATAATGCAGGCTGGCGCGCTGCCGCCCTGGCCATGCTGGCAGCCAGCAGGGCCAGCCCGCACCGCCATGCGTTGACGGCTGACGCGGGGCAAAGGCAAGCAGACAGCAAAGGGTCGTCCAGTCGGCCGTCCCTCCGTCCCGTCGCAGTGTAGTGGCGGTGGCGGCGCAGTCGGGGAGAGAAATCAAAACCGGCAAGGTGACAGCGACAGTCGTCCCGCCCCGTCCCGTCCGGCACGCTCATTCCGAGAGTCGTCCGTCGCTCTGTCTCTCTCGCACCTACGGGGCGCTCCGTGAGTGCGAGAGAGACAGAGCGGCGAAAGCGACTCTCGGACTCAGTCTGCAGACGGCATGCCGAGGCCAGGGCCAGCGCGGCAGGGGCGGCCTAGGCGGCCGTGGCTGTCCGAGGTGCTGGCGGTGCTGGACCTGGCGGAGCAGGCCGTGCGCGCGGCCAGCGGTGCCAGCCGCCACTCGGTGACTCCGCGCCCCAGTCGGGCGGCGTGACGAGGCGTGACGAGACGAGACGAACCTCGAGACCAACCAGACGGCGCCCCGCGACCGCCGCGACGAACCACCAACCGCCATCTCCGCCCTCGCCGCCCCCAGGCCGCCCCCGCCCCCGCCACGTGCAAGTGTTTGCACGTGCTTGCCGACGGCCAGAGGTACGGGAGTACACACGGGTCGCCGCGGAGCCTACGACAGTGTGAGTGTCTTCGCAGGGGATTCCTTTCATTGCAAATAGTTGACCGCCCACTCCTCCGCCGACCAAACTTTAAAAAAAAGGGACGCATAATGCAAGTGAAAGGGAGCCGATAAAAGGTGCAAGTGCTGACGTCTTAAGCTTTCTTTCGAATGTGGAGTTACCAGTGCCAGTGCATGTCGAGACAATTAGAGTGAACAGCGCGCCCGCTGAATCACTGAAATGGTGGCCGGACTGTTTGATGGCTCCGCGCTTTCTGCCGTCCCATCGTCTGAATGCCAATGCGGCCGATAACTTCGTGAGAAAATTTCCCATCAATGAGCAATGTTTTGCCTTGCCACGGGCCGCGGAGGGTTTTGAGGTAAATGAAGTTTTGGCGGCGGCGGGGCCGCGGGGCCGCAGGCTGTGTATGTACACGTGCATCGCGGAATCGCGGACCACGTGCTGCGATGCGAACCATCCCCGCGGCCGTGTGCGTTGTGCGCCTCTAGGCTCATTCAGAGAGTCGTTCTCTGTCTCTCTCGCACCTGCAGTAGATCCACCCCCGCCGCTGCATTAAGTCCACGCGCCCAGGGCTGCCAAATCCGGTCAGAGCCCTCATCAATTGGCATGTAAATCGCCGCGCCTTCCCTCCTCCAGACGTCACCGCGGCACCGCGGCCAGGCAACTGAGTGGCTTAGCGGCTGCAAGGGAAGGAAGGGACGAGTGCAAGTTTTGTCTGTTTGTATTGTGACCTCTCTGAGTGGCGTCAACGGCGCGGTGTCTCGAGGCCGCCCATTGGATCCCTATTGGGAATCGGCACCGCGCCGCGTAAGCAGGCCTACAGTGAATGAGTGACGCCGACCCTAACTGCCACACACACTGGCAGACGCACGAAGTTGACGTGGGTGCGGGGCATGCCCTGCCGGGGGCTTTCTTTTACCCTTCAGGCGGCCATGGGCTCGGCGGGGTCCGGGGCGCTGGCGCGCGCTGGCGTTTGGGAGGACTCTGTGGGCATGTTCCTAATGGAAGCCGGGGGAAGTCCCCGAGGCGACGACCCCTCCACCATAAGTGTGTGGACAGCCTGACAGCCATAGCGTGACTGCCCCACTACAGGCTCACCCTCTGTGGGGTGCCCCAAAAAGGGTGCCCAAAAAGAGTGCCCCAAAAAGGGTGCCCCAAAAGGGGTGGCCCAAAAAAGGGTGGCGCAAAAGGGTGGCCCAAAAAGGGTGGCCCAAAAAGGGTGCCCGAAAAGGGTGCTCCTTTAGGGGTGCGAAAGAGTGTGCCAGGTACTTTGAAAACAATTGCAACCCAAATCCGTGAAAGCACTTAAGCCCAAGTTAAAACCAATGGGTCTGCATGCAAATCGGGACCTTGTTCCCATCGCTCGTTGCACCGTGGGCAAGGCCGGGCGAGGACACCTCTAGCCATTTCGCTCGTCTGGAACGTCGCCGCGTCCTTTTCGTTTTCTTTTTTTTTTCGCGATTTTAAGGTCCTTAGTGCGCGTCTCTTCGGCGCCTCTCGCTTGCATAAGCACTGTCTTAGCAGCGTGTTCGGCCGGGACTGGGGAAGGACCAATTACACTGAATTGAACGAAATGAATTGGAAATCCAGCGAACGGCACGTGTCAACAATTGTGGGGCGTACGTACAGTGCAGGCGGTCCTCCCACAGCGCTCCGCGTGAGAGGCAGAGCATTGCGAAAATGCATTGCAAATGCGAAAATGGCATTGCAAGTGCGTGGATGCGCCCGAAATAACTTACCTTCACGCGGCGCTGCTGGTGTCCCTCGCGAAATGCCGCCCGGTCACTGTGGCATACTGCCTTGGGAAATTTTGGCGGCCCGGCCGCGACCGCCACGATTTCGGCCCGCATCACTCAAGAGCCGTGAAGCCTGGCTCGTGCGTGGCGTTGCATGCGTTGCATTCACGATGCGCTCTCCGAAAATTCAGAATCGTTGTTTTTCATTCCCAGGACCTGTCTGTCTTCGTTTTAAACCAGCCGTTTCTTTTTTTTTCATTCCACCTTTAAATTTGGAGGCGGGGAAAGAAACACAGACGGATGCTTCGTAAATCTATGCTTCGTTTCTAGAGCTGTCCGACGCGCCATTGTGTGTACAGCATCGGCGGAAATAAAACAGCAAAAAAGACAGCTACAAAAAAATAATCGCACTTGCTACTGGATTAGGATTGCCCGTTGCACTGTCCGAAATGTAAACAGTTTGGATAATTAAAACTTTTTGGTCGGAGACGCCCGAACTCTGTCAAAAAAGTGGGGGGGGGGAGTGGTCCAGAAAGCGAAAAACCTCGTCGCCGAATACTCTGATTGCGCGGAGACATTGAATTGGCCAAGCTCGGGCGGAAATCACTCCAGACAGTGGCGCGACGACCCGCGAGGAGTGAGGCGTGGTGGCGAGGCGGGGCGGGGTCGGTGGTGGTAGTGGGCGGTAGCGTTGTACCTCCATGGGCGGGGTGGCGGGGCGTGGCGTGGCGGCAGGCTGGCCCAGCAGACTGATGGGTGCGAGAGAGACAGCGACGTAAACGGCTCTCAGTCTGCAGCATGGCATGTCGGCGCGTCGCGGCCCCGGCGCAAGCCCCGGCGTGCCCGTGCCCCCCGCGCCCGGGGCCGAGCCGGCCACCGCCCCAGCGGCCCTGCGGCCCCGCGGCCCCGCGGCCCGGCGTGCGACACGGCAGGTGAGCGTCAGCGAGTGCGTGCGCTCGGTGCGCCGGCCGGGGCGAGGGGCGGGGCGGGCAGGGCGGGCACAGCGCGGCGGGCACTTGCTGCCGGCTCCGGCTCCGTTGGCTCCGCTTGCTCTGGCTTGCTCCACTGACCGCGTGGCTGCCGCCAGAACCGCCACACCGCCAGCACCGCCAGTACCACGGCCACGGCCAGGGCACACTGCATCCAGCCGCACCGCGCCGACGTCGCGTCCACTGGCAGTTCGCGCGTCCTGGGCGCCACACCGACGATCCGACAGTCACCTGCCGTCGCCGTCAGCCACTGTAAGGAGGAGGAGCCGGCCGCTGTCCACGCCCGGCGCGCCGCCAGAGGGAACCTCACCGCGATGCAGCGGTGGCGAAAGGGCCAGCATGCCCACCAGGCAATACCTCTCTCGAGAAGTCGCCGTGGTGCCTGGCTGAGATGGGCAACCCTTGCGACACTTCCCTGTCGACTTGTCCCGTCGCTGTGGTCTCTCTCGCACCCGAGACAGCGACGGAGCGACGGCCCAGTCGGTATTCCGGTATTGCGTGGGTCGGGCCGCCCCTGGGCCGCCCCTGGGCCGCCCCCGCCGGACTGGTACTGTGGACGGGGTGACGGGGGTGCCATGTGGTGCCGGGCCGGGCGGGGCGGGGCGGGGCGGGGTGGGGACCCGTCTGAGGCGGCCCGTCGGAGACAGCCCGCCTCGGGGAAGTCCGGGTGCACTCTTGGAAGTCTCCGTGCGTCTCTCCAGAAAACGCCCACAGTGCTCATTGTCAAGTCTTGCTGTCATAAGGTGTCTCATCTGTCGTTCGTGAAAACTAAACTTCCTCAAAAGGCGCCTGGCGTTTTGGCCGCCTCCGCCGGTCTTCTGGCCCACTGTGCGCTGCGGCGCGCTGACGGAGACGGAGGCTGTGTGTGCTGACTGGTTGCTCTGGTTGCGCAGGGAGCGCCATGTCGCGTTCCACCATGATGCTGTCGGACAACCCCCGCTGGATAGAGCGACTGGCCAAGTGGCCCGCAGGTAAGCCCGCGCCTTGGTTCCGGCCGAGCGCACGCTCAATGTCGTGCAAAGCTAAAGCAAGTTGTAATTTACAGTGCTAGTGCTCATTAGGCGCCCCGCCGAAAACGAGGCGCGATTCTGACTGGCGCTCTGTGATTGGTTGTAGACCACCGCACGCACGACTGGCCCATGATGGGGTCGCCGGCGTGGCCGCTCACCGTGGCGGCGGCCTACCTGTACTTCGTGCTGTCGTACGGGCCGCGCCTCATGAAGACGCGCGAGCCCTTCTCCTTCAAGGCCTTCATCTACTGCTACAACGTGTACCAAGTCATCGCCAACGCCGCCATGTTCTACACGGTGAGGCCGCCCACCGCCGGCGACGCTCGGGGCGCACCGCACTGGAAAAAAAGTTCTCGGATGGTCCAGGCGAATCAATTACCGATTGAGCAAACTCGGCCCGCCTTCGCGGGGAATCCCTCCACCGCTTCGGGGTGCGGATCGCAGCATACCCCTTCCCTTCCCTGTCCGGCCAATCATTCGCCTGGATCGTCCGCGGGGTTTTTCTTTCCGCCTTTCTTTGCAGTGCCGGTGCCGGACCGTTGATGCGATCAGATTGTGTCTTGGTTTGTTAGTGCGGTCCGGCTGGTCCGGCTGGCCCCGGGCGACGCGTCAATTCATTGTCCAGCCGGCGCGTGCCGGAACGACGACAACTCGAAGCCAGGCACAGTGGGCCAGAAGACCGGTGGAGGCGGCCAAAACTCTAGACGCGTTTTGAGCTCCAGAGTCGCTAAGCGGGACTCGAACAGAACGTGTGACCCCACCAATGGATTGCTCTCCGAACGAGGAATCCATTGGTGGGGTCACACGTTAGGTTCGTGTCCCATTTAGCGACTCTGGAGCTCAAAACGCGTCTAGAGTTTTGGCCGCCTCAGGGGAGCGCCTGCGAGACCCAGGGTGGGCAGACCCGCCAGACACGGCTGCTCGGCGGCACTGCCTACCCTGGGTCTCGCAGGCGCTCTCGCAAAACGAGGCCGTACGTCCGTCCAAAAAATGACGTGACTGTCGGCTTGCCCGCAGGTGCTGACGAGTGGCTGGACGACGACCTACACGCTGGGCTGCCAGTACGTGGACCGCTCCGACAGCCCGGAGGCCACCAGAGTGAGTACGCTGCGGTACCTGGGGCCGCGCAGTGGATTTGCGCCATTTCCGTCGATTTCGTGGAGTCGTCGTCTGATTGGTTGTTGTTGCGACCCATTACTCCCTTGTTTCCAGATGGCCACGGCGATGTGGTGGTGGTTCATCCTCAAGAAGACTGAACTCATCGAGACGGTAAGACACCACCAAGATCTAACTGATAGGCCAACTAGACGCATGCCGTACCCTTTTCTACACGCACACCGAAAGTTTCTTGCTACTTTTCAGTGCGTACTCGGGGGAAAAAGGGGGGGGGGGCTATAGGTCTCTCACGTGTCTATAGACTCGCACGCGAGGCTCGCACGCGTCGCTCTGGCAGACGAAACGTTTTGATGTTTTTCGACGGTCTGCCGATTGCTCCTAGGAGCGGTCAAGAGCATTGCGCCAAAAAAAGGCGGCCCGTCTCTCCCACGGACAAATCTGTTTTCGGGCTTCGGGCCGCTTCGGGCGCCATCGACATGGTGCGTGCCACGTGTCCTTTAAGCCGTGTGTTTGTCTCCGTCTGCCCAGGTGCTGTTCGTGCTCCGCAAGAAGAAGAGGCAGGTGTCCTTCTTGCACACCTACCACCACGTGTCCACGTACTTGATCGCCTGGTTCGCGGCAAACTTCGCGCCCGGTGAGTCCGCCGCCGCAGACGACGCACAGTGCGCCAGAATCCTGGACGCGTTTTGAGCTCCAGAGTCGCTAAATGGGACTCGAACCGAACGAGTGACGCCACCAATGGATTGCTCTCCGAACGAGGAATCCATTGGTGGGGTCACACGTTCCGTTCGAGTCCCGTTTAGCGGCTCTGGAGCTCAAAACGCGTCTAGATTTTTGGCCGCCTCTACCGGTCTTCTGGCCTACTGTGCGACGACACCCTCTAGTCGTCGACATTAATGGCGCGGCGTTTCGGCCCCGCCGACGCTTTGAATGACACACTGGTAGTGCCACTACAACAGCCGATGGCGCGGCCAATGGCCAATCATGCATTCAGATTTGGCGCGATTCGCGCGCGCGGCCCTAGCGCCTTGCAGGCAGTTTGAAATGCAGATTACGCGCCTTTTTTCTCTACCAAGGCAATCACGTTGGATCGGGAAAACTAAGGAGGGCTGGCTCGGGCGATTTGTCGCCGTCCATAGAAATAGCAAACGATGTGTGAATATTCAGTTTGGTTCCGACAGCTTGGAAACGTTTTTTTTTCGGCTGTTGTTGATTCTGACTTGAGTGGTGCGATTTTGCAATTAGGTGGTCTGGTCTCGTTCTCCGTGATGCCCAACTCGCTCGTGCACGTCATGATGTACACTTACTTCTTGCTGTCCACCATCGACAACGACGCCCTGAGAAAGCGCCTCTCCTCGTTCAAGCGGTACATCACGGCCATACAGATGGTAAGGACTTCCCTCCCGCGGGTGTGCCAACCAGAGTCGCTGAATGGCACTCGAACCGAGCGTGTGACCCCACCAATGGACTGCTCTCCGAACGAGGAATCCATTGGTGGGGTCACACGTTCGGTTCAGCCCCGTTTAGCGACTCTGGAGCTGTGCACGCGTCCGGGATTTGGACCGCCCCCACTGACCCCTCGGTGCTTGCAGGTGCAGCTGGGCATCATCGTGACGCACACGATGCAGGCGCTGCGGCCGTCGTGCGGCGCCGCCCCCAAGATCCTCGTCTACAGCTACATCCCCAACGTGCTGCTCGTCATCTACCTGTTCTACAACTTCTACCGCGTCAACTACAAGACCGCGGCCAAGAAGGTGGGCGGCGAGGCGACGCCCAGCTCGGCCGGCTCGGTCGCCGGGACCACCAGGACCAAGCTGGAGTAGAGCTCCGCGTAGAGCTCCGCGGCGGCGCGGCCCCGGCGGCCGTCGACGGGCTGGTCCCGGACTCCCCCCGCCCCCCGCCGCCCCCCAGTGCGGGCCGAACTGAACCGAGGAACGGGGCTCTAGTGTATCCGTATCCGGTTGAGAGAGCACCCGGTTGTGCGTACAAATCGCGGGTCGCCCACAGTGCACTAACAGTGCACTTACAGTGCACCGCCCCAGAGTGACATTGCCTACACTGTCGCGAAACCTTGACTCATGAAGCAGATGAGCGTAGGCCTTGCCGTCCCTACCAAGCTGCATACAAGGGCTACAGTGTAGCTGCATCGCGCCGTCGGCAAAGTGGGATGGACTTGGCCGCGGCCGGGATTCGAACCGCGGTCCGCAAAAAGTGGCGTATTCGCTGCATGGCGAATCCGGCGGCACAGAGGCCCAGGTTGCATGACTCAATGGCTGTGTGGCTTCCGGGCCGAGCCAGGCCGGGCAGATCGACTGAGATACTCTTGGCGCGCGTGCACGCCAGGACGCCAGGTCCATACTGCTCTTTTTTTCTTTAATTGTTTGCTGCTGGCTGTGGTTGTCGCCTTCATCGCGGGTTGGCGTGCCGCGGCGTGCCGTGCCGTCCGAGATCCGTTGACCTCGGCAGGCCGGGCTGACCATTCCGTCCGTATGGTTTTCGTCACGGACGCGAACTGCGGACGCGGCCAACCCATTCCGTAGGGAATAATCTTGTGATCTGTTAGTGTTTAGTTAGTTTTTCGTATTTTCGGGTTCTAGAGGACTCGGCATTCCAGAGCGCGGGTAGGTCCGCCAGGCTACGCCAGGCCAGGCCACCCCCAGCAGCTTACCCATGCTAGCCTTCTACGCTAGCCCCTGCATTTTAACAATCTAATCGTTGGTTACTGATGCACAATGTATTTTATAAGAGGTGACAATTGCTCCAAATCATTAAAAAATAATGTAAACTGTTATATAGGTAGTCGTAGGTGTTTTGAAATGTTTTGAATCTCAGTTGTTTTTATTATTTAATATTTATTTAAATTAACTACATAGCAGGTGGTGAAGGTTCTTTGGAACACCATTGAATTCACCAGCACAAACCCATCTATAGGTAGGTCTATAGTTGATCATAACAATCTACTAACTGTACCATTGTGCTGTTTATCTTATCCTCACCAGTTCCTTACAACTGAATTGTACATACTCTAGAATTAAGAGGCATGTCGACTTACTGATCTGTATATCTTTTCATGACAATAAATGAATATGAAATAAATTTCAATAATAATTGTTTCTCATTATATGATTTTTGGACTATTCAAAAATCATAAATTGTTCTTATTTAACTAACAGAGACATTTATAAACACAGATATGACAAAACAATCCAACATAAAAATCTTTTCTTTTTTTGGCAACATTGACTAGAATCCTGTGAAGAATGAGATCACAAATATGACTGGTACACTGCACTCCTGGAAAAGACCCACTGCCAGGTTCTCATCAGAGAGAACCAATGTTAAGACGGCAGAGTAAACAAAAGCAGTCACAGAAAAATACAGACAAAAATAAAATTGTAAACAAAGTTTTAGCTGGAAAGGGGGAGGTTTCACCTGGCATAATAACACCACTTCAAACTAGATAAAGCATTGGTTCCAGAAACCAGGAAAGTATACAACCGACACAACATAAGATTTTATACTTTCAAATAAGGATTCGGAAATCCCCTCTCAAGCCTTTGATGCAGAAGTCTTTGATGTGGATCTCAAAATTTTACTTTTAAGTGTTCTCATCTCAACTTCCATGCTGAGAGTGTCAACCGTGGGGGATCGAGACGTTGAAGGCACAACTTGAACCCCTTCCAAAGACAAAGATTTCAGACTGTTTTCTATGGCGACCACCGAACTAGGACTAGAATTGTGTTGAGCAGCATCTAGTGCTGGCAGTGCTGGCAGTGCCAGAGGCTCTAAGTCACCTTCTCCAACATCTCCCGGCCCCGGTGAAGGGGTGGGCGGGGGCACAGGCATAGGCACAGGCATAGGCACGGCCACAGGCATTGTGGCAGGGACCACTTGGTTGCTGCTGCTTTCATCGTCAATTTGATCGAGCCAATCACATGATGTGGATGGAACCACTTGATTTAAATGTTCTTCCATTTTGATACTTAGATAAGTACTGGCTATTTACACACCAAAATACTGATATTCTGGAAAGAAGACTTTCCCCCGTACTTCAACACGGAATATAAAGCTATAAAAATGGAATGAAGCTTGACTAGAGTTCAGGAATGATTAGCATTGAATTCAAGCAACAAACTTGAATAAGTTAGCTTAAACCCTGGGAGGGAAACAAAGCAGCACAGTGAAGCAGCACTTGCAATAGTAAAGGAAATGCTGTTCATATTATAGAACAGCGCGTGCTGAATGATAGTCCACAACAACCCCACTTACGATGTGGCTTCTGAGGTGGGAGTAAATCAAGGTCATCCTCGTCCTCTTCCCCACCCGAAAGCGGAAGATTTTCGATGCTGAATGTATCAGTCAATTCTTGGCGGCCATCTCGCATTTTCACAGGGAAGAAATTAATATCTTCCTCACTGCAATGAATAAGCAACAGAAGCAAAATAAATTTCCTATCTCATTACATGTATTGTCAACAAGTAAAGTTACAGAAAATTTCAAACCTGTCTTCTGAGTCCCAGTCAACAAGAGGGTGGTGTTCTTTACTTGTCGCTGCAGCAGGAGTTTTGCTCGGAATAGGTAATCTTTGGATTGGAATTAGTCCAGAGCTCTTCTTGTACTCTTGTAGTCGCTGCACTTTTTTTGCTTGCTCAATGCGGCGCTCTGAAGTTTGTTTTAAAAAGATTATTATCAAACATTCTTTTAAAAAGCCAACTTCCACTATCTATCGGCGAGACACACACCCAATTTTCGATGAAGCTGCTTAAGATTTGTTTTCTGCGGACTGGGGACTGATGTGCTGCTGCAGGAACTATCACTTGTCTATAAAACAGAAGGAAAGGATATGAGTAGAGTCAGTAATGCATTGACAAGCGGATAAAGTGGTCAGGCGAGGAGCATTGAAAGCAGGTACCTGGAAGGAAGCACTAGGAACTCCACACCCTAACCTCTCGTCCTGAATCGGTTTCGGATCGCTGTCGATCCCACTGTCTTCCATAGTGGTCTGTAGACGACATGGGCGGAGTCCAGAAAATCAAACAACTCCAGGAACGAAAGGACGAGCTCCTTGTTGTCTTTATCTCGGAATCATAATTTGATTACACCCATGGGGAGCAGCTGTCGCCTATCAAACAGCTACATTTGCCAAATGCAGAGAATTCGATTGACCCAGGAGGCCGAAACAAGCAATTTGTCCATGAATCGGTCAAGGTTAGGGCTCTACATGATGCTTGAATGCCGGTCTTATTCAGGATTTTTGAGTAATGTGAGTTTCTTTCCTCCTTGCTTCTCTGACATTTCGTCTGCTATGCACTACACTGTCTGCTGTCCGTCTTGTCTTCTGCTCCGGAAGTGCGAGGTCTGTTTAGTTCAAGCTAGCTACTGTGAAGCTCTAGCACCGTTAAATGAATCGTTTCAGTTTCAAATAAAATTGATAAATAGTGGCTCTGAAAGATTTTTACGATATTGAAACTTACGAAGAGTTCGATAATATATCTTTCATACTGTTTCGAAAGGTTGCATCTCCTCTCATTTTGACTCACTTCCGTTTTCGAGTAGTGAATTTTTCATATGGGTGCAGTTCGAAAATAGGGGGTGTGTACAGAAAATACACTGAAGGGGGTGTGTTTGAGGAAAATATACATACACATCCATCTCGTCTCTCGTCTTTTCCCCTTGAAATGGGGTCTTTGAGAGATCTATCTCAGAAGAAGCTGGGATATTTCATTCACAAGTGTTCCAGTTACTCTACTACTTATGTCCCAGAGTAAGTTGCTTCACCGGAGAAGAATTTAATGCGATCTGACATTGAACGCACATAACCTAAATATTTGTGTATCAATCGTGACAAGCTTTCAAATTATATTGCGTTGGGCTACCTATTCTGTTATCTACATGACTAGCTTGAATATTTTAACAAAAGCACTTTTACCATTATTTTTTGCTTCGTAGAAAGACCCTTGATACATGTCAGTCAAGAGCACATCCCTCCTGCATTCCCACTTAACTTTGAAGTTCTTTTATTGTTATTGTTTTTCAGAAACATCCAAGAAGACAAATCCCACGATCAGTCATCACGATGGTCATCCAATTCAAATAATCCTATGCAGGTGATTCAGTTTTGCTTTTATTTATGTTCGCAGATTCGTTAAGTTCCTATTTTGTATCTGTTTTAATCTGTTATCTTTTCTTCCAGTATTTGATTTTAAAACTGCAAAAAGTATCTATTGTGAAAAACATAACTTTTGGGAAATATGAAAAAACACATGTTTGCAATTTGAAGAAGTTCAAAGTGTATGGAGGACTCCATGATGAAAACATGATAGAACTATTAGAAAGGTAAATTTTTAAAAATCTAATGATTGTGTCAAATTTACTACTATGTGTACAATGAGTGTTAATCCTGATACATTTCTTGGTGCAGTGGCTTGAAAAATAACAGCACGCCAGAAACATTTGAGCTGAGGCACGAAGTCGGTGGTCAGCCCCTTCCATGCAGGTACATTAAAATCGTGCCTCTTCAGTCATGGGGTCCCAGTTTCAACTTCAGTATTTGGTTCGTAGAGCTCCACGGTATTAGTGATTGGAATTTTGTCAAGCCGTGCATTGATTGGTTCAATGTGGTAAGTTGCCTATTTGCCTGGTTGCCTATTAGATTTTTTTTGTATGTATCTCTCTTATTTATATTTATTGATATGTTTTTATAGTACCGTGAGCGTGAGGTTATACGGCACTGCTTGAAGCATTTTAGGCAGATGAGGTATACAAATGCTTTGGAAGCCCTTGCCAAGGAAACTCAAGTGCAACTGGAAGACCCACACCTGACAAAGCTCCATGAAATACTTGTGGAGCTTGGGGATTTCCAGGGGACAGAGGATTTTATGTCTGAGGCAGTCTCATGTAAGTGCTGCACATTCACATTCTTGACAACATTGTTTACTTTTCCTCCTAACTACCAGTTTTTAATCTTCTAACAGGTGGAATGTTCAACAACTACATTGGGCAGCAGGAGTATATTCCAGAGTGGATCCTGATGCATGCACCACAACACCCCGATGCATTAAGCAGTGTCGATGCTCCAGCCAAAGAATTGCGGCCAGGGATGAGAGGGGGTCATCAGATGTGCCTCGATCCTACCAGTGAAACCATATACTTGTTTGGAGGTTGGGATGGAAACCAAGATCTGTGTGACATGTGGGCATACCACATTCCGACACAACAGTGGAAACTAGTTTCCCCTAACACATCAGTAGAGGTAAGGCCCCTTTGAGCTGCACCTTTTCTTAGAATAGAATTCAACTTTCTTCAATTTTTGCCTCATGTTGCTAGGGAGGACCAAGTGCTCGTTCATGTCACAAGTTTTGTCTGGATCCTGAGAGAAGACAGATATTTACCCTGGGACGATATCTTGATGTTCATTTTCGATCTCCTCCCAACCTCAAAGTAAGTGTTTTTGTTTTACATGGTATTTTTTTGTACTGTTGTGCTGTTTTAAATAACAAACCTTTGCTCCGTTTTCAGAGTGATTTTTATCTGTATGATATTGAAAGCAACTCATGGACTTTAATAACAGATGACACAGGTTCCATGGGAGGCCCTCAGCTAATTTATGATCATCAAATGTGCATGGATTCAGAGAGAAGAACCATTTATGTATTTGGAGGACGTGTTTTAACTGCCACTATTGGGTACATTATCTCCTCACAGTCTGATTTACACACAAACATAATTTTTATCCAATTTTCTACACACTTGTAACTGTACACCACTTCTTTTCTTTGTATAGAGTGTCAGAAGATCGAAACCCTGCAAATGTCATTAATAGTCAAGATCCAGTTTTCTCTGGACTATATTCTTATCATGTGCCAACAAACACCTGGAAAATGCTATGGGATGATTCAGCTCCTGGGGGACCTCGCATCAAATCACGAGTTGGACACTCCATGCTTTTCCATCCTGTGAGTTACATACATTGCTCTGAAGTTAACTGTAAAACCAATAGCTGACCTAACTTCACTTTTTCCTTTCCGAACTGAAGGTGTGCCGCAAGCTGTTTATATTTGCTGGTCAGCGGGGTAAGGAATATCTTAATGATTTCTATACACTAGATGTTGATACCCAAATAGTTCAAGCCGTGTGTGACTGGGGAGTGTCTGGAGCTGGCGATGGACCTGCATCTGGTTTCACGCAAAGAGCAACAATTGATCCTGACCTAAATGAAATTTATGTGCTCTCTGTAAGTTTCTTATTTTATTTTAAATTTTACGCTTCTTTTGTTCTGTTTATCCTCATCTGGCACATCATTAATTGTCTGCAGGGATTGAGCAAAGACAAGGAGAAAAGAGAAGAAAGTGTTCAGAATTCCTTTTGGGTCTACTATATTAAGAAAAATCAATGGTATGTATGAGTGAGATCTCAGATTTTTTTTTCTTTCTTGTGTACTCTATTTAAAAAGAGAAAGCTAACCCTATTTTTATTTCAGGTCCTGTATCTATAGAAATGAAAATACTGGTGAACAGTATTGGCACATTGAGCCTTGTCCAAGGTTTGCACACCAACTTGTTTATGACCGTGCCTCTAAGGTAAGTACTATTCTCACTAATTATCATAGCACTGCCTAAACCTGCGGATGTAACACGAGTCAACATTTCATTTCAAGGTTCACTACTTATTTGGGGGAAATCCTGGACGAACGGGTTTGCCTAAACTACGATTAGATGATTTTTGGAGGTTACGACTTTGCCATCCCACCCCTCAGCAGCTTGACCACACAATCAAATTAATGATTCGTAAACACAAGTAAGTTGTTTTGTGGCTTTATTGTGAAGGATTGTTTTTTTTTTTTTGGGTCTGATTAATGATTTAACAAATGTACTCAGGTTTGTGGAACTTGCTTCCAAGGATCGTTTTGCTGCTCTGGAGTATTTACAGACTGATCTTTCTGACATAATAGATCACTCAAACAAAGATCAAACAAAAGAGGTTTGTCCATTCCGTTTACTGCAGGTCATGAAATTCACACACAACGAGCATACTTACCGTCTTTTTTATGTTCCAGTTTCAGCAGCTGGCGGCTGTTCTGTTTCAAGGCTCTGATAGCAATGGTGAATCTGATGCATCTGATACACCTGATTGCGAACAGTATCGTCAACGATCACATCTCTTCCATAAATTAGGTGTCTTCTTTCCATCTGGCATGACTCAGCCACAAAGTAGTCTTATTGACTTGATTCCCTTATGAACCTATGGTATCTCTTTGGATACCAGTATAGTGTCCTTCAACTTGCCAGGATTTAATTTTGTCATTAAACCTATATTTTTTAGGTAGACTTAAGTCCACAAAACTTGTATATCGTGTAGTATATATTTAAATGGTATGAAAATATTGTTGAAAGCTCTTACTCACTTGTTCCAATCTCATTTTATGTAACTCTCATGAAATTCTTTATTTTATCCAGAGTATATTTTTTAAATGTTGTCAGCTTCTAATTGCTTTATCTTTTTTCTTCTCCAGAGTGTATATAGGTAATTGTGTTGACCCTGTATAGAGTATTCAATTGTGATGTGTCATGAAGTGCAAAGTGTGATATACTGATGTGAGTTTTCTGCAATTTCTGTGGACTGTAGACTTTGTTTATTTGATAGGACTCTGACTGCACCGTATGAAGACTGTGAGGTTAGAAGCAGACATTAAGTAATAGGTTTACTCTTAACGTTTGTTGTCTGGTGATTTATTTTACAGGGGTTGTGTTTACCGACTCTAAAGTGGTGCCTTGGCCTGTATTTACAAATAAGGAAGTGGTGTGGGCCTGTAGTCTATCTCTCAGGGCTGTGAAAAAGATATTGTTGCAAGCTATTAGGTATTTCATAATAAAGAAAATGTGCCACTGCTGTTATTATAAATCTCAGGACAGTTTTGGCAAATCGATTTAGTCTCTAGCTTATTTCCTTTGGGTGAATTTATCATGAGTGTGTGCTTGGCTTTGATTATTAATACTTTCTGTGCTGGTTTGACCACAAGACCATTCATACGTTAGGGTTCAATAATTAAATTAAAGTGAAAATTATTTTAAAATTATTAAGGATACCTTGGGTAATACCTTTTTAGACTTGTAAATTTTATTATGAAATTTGGTCAAAATACTAATGGTTTTGGACAGGTTTTCTTTTATCTGGTATTATTGACCTTGAATAAACATCTGAACAAAATTCATCATGTAGTCCCGACCTTTCAGCATAAGTATTTTAGGTGGTTAAGGAGATGAGTTTTTAATTTTTAGTTTCAGACATAGTATATGTAAGCATAATGAGAAAACAGGCAGCATTAGTTCATTGGGACCTGTCCTATTTTGTATTAAGTAAAGTTTTATTTTTGACTGGATTATTTTAGTTATTTTAACCATCAGGGACTTAAACTAGGCACTTAACATATACTCGTTTGGTACTTTTGATGGGTTGCTATTGCTGTCATAGCTCTGACAGGCCTTATCCTGGTCTATTGGTAGCAGCCCTTATCATCTTGCCCACCTGTCTTCTGTATACTGTCTTCACCTTGTTTCTTAATGTTTTGATTTGTTTATTCTCAAAATGTTTGAATCAATGATAAATCAGTTTCATATTATTTTTTACTTTTGCTTTTGTCTTCTGTCATGAACGTTGGTTGGATGCAGTTTTGTTTTGATGTATTTATGTTTGTAGATACTCAAGTAGACTTTTATAGTAGATTTGCCTCTCTGGGACATGCAAAGGCTTTATGACAAAAGTGATCTCTTTCCCTCTCATGTAATAGAATTAAAATTGAGTTAAGATACAGTTGTGGTATGCCTGGTATATTTTTGTCTTCTGTTCTCTATTTCAACTTATTACTGTTGAGGTATATGACTAGTCACATGTGCTTTTTTATCAAGTATCTTTCTGTATTTACTTACTACTGTGACAGAATTTGTGATCAAACCAAATTACTTACTAACTCTTTGAAGTTAGAAAGAACAAACATCATGTGCTTCTGAGATACAATTACAGACACACTGACAACATTACCGGGGCAGTGTGAGTTCATTACAAATGCAGTATTCCTTATCTATTTTAGAGACTCATTTGGTTATGTTAAACTGTTATGTCTTTTGAGGGGAAAAAAATGCAAGCATGCTAGCTCTTCCAAAATGTACCAATTGTTCTAGTTATGAATTAAACTAGTTTCACACCAGTAATTGGTACCAGGGTGGTACTGGGGCATTAATTGTTATTTGTTTTGTATGTTCATTTGTAGTGTTTTTGTTATTGGGGACTTTCTGCCCACTGTCAGTCATTACGTTGAGAAGGTGGATTTTAAATAAAAAATCATGTCATCCTTATGCATGCCTTTACTTATAGGTGTACAATGTATGAGACAATGACTGTTCAATAAACACTTTTTAAAAATATGAAGATAATTTTTTTCCCAAATTGATCCAGAATGATGTAGGATTTACTGAAGGAGGTCTCTCTGTGTGAGCTTCATCTTTTTATGTTGCATCACCATACCTGCTGCCATGATGAGGGAGCCGCCTTCGGTCAGCCACAAATGCAAACTCGAACCAACTTCCCTCCCCGCTTGATAGATAATTTTTTCTGCATTATCTAGTTTTTTTGATTCGGGAACTTCAATATTTGAATGTTGTGCCCAGTCTAATATTTTACGAAATCTCTGCTTAAATGACTACATGAAAAGAAATTTGTGAAAGCAAAATTAGCACAAGATAAGGTCTATACTTAAAATATAAAATTGAATGAATTTTAAACAGACTTACCTCTACAAGAACGTTAACAATTTCAGGTGACTCTCGGTGGTTTAACATACATAAACTCATGCCAAACTCATAGAAGTATGGAGCCAGTTTGTGTAAATCAACTACAACTGGGTCAGCTTTCAAGATATCTCTGAAAATTCACAACAAAATGTGAATGACATCATCAAAACATAGAACATACAAAACAATGGACAGAGGTTTATAACAAACCTATACGATTCTTTAAATATTTTTGGTAAACCAACGTCAGCTATTGCAGGACGTTGGGTCTTCAAGACACTTGCCATCCAAAAAGGCAATTCAATATTTGTACCAACTTCGATGTCTCTTTTGTCAGAACCAGGATCCAAAAATCCTACAGGACAAAAATAAAACAAAAAAACAAGACTGACAGAGGGCACAATATTCTGAAAGAATGAAGTAAACAAAGGTATAACCTCACCTAAATGTTTGACTTGCACTTCGAACGTGCATGGCACTTTCTCTTGAGTAGCGAGGATGTCTGGGATTGAAAAGTAATTGGGGACGTAACTGTGACACAGAGACATGATTTTCCGGTGATGACACAGCTGTTGACACCCTCCGTCCAAACTGTCAGACGACAAAGGGTCAAAGATAGCCCGGAAGGCGGGAAAACGGGTTGCTTTGCGGTATGAGAAATCGGGCTGGCGGCGCAGTGCTTTAGGTAGGCAACCCAACGTACACGAAACCCAGAACAGATCTCTCTCTTCTCACAAAAACTTTGTCAGGACTTACGATATCAGTCCGTGGCAGAACATTTCGGCGGAAACAAAGTTGAGAGTGGAAAGTTGAACCGATTTTTTTTTCCCACGGGCTGATGGCGCGACGCTGTCCAATCGTCCGGCCAGTCAGGCCATGGCCAGGCCGGTCCCAAGTTCTTTCTCCTATCTCTGTCCTTGTCTCTGTTTTTGTCTCTAGCGTCCAGTCCGGCCCGGCAGTTGCGGGGAGACGGTCGCGCCACTAACTCGTCCCGTCCCGTCCGGCGAGTCTCCTGTCACTGGCACTTGCGGTGCCGCGCGAGCCTCGACGGTCTGGTAAGAGAGAGAGAGAGAGGACGCGAACCACGCGGAGGGAGTGAGAGGGTACAGTGTACAACGACGTCGCCTCGTCTGCCTCACCGCGTGCACTACGTGGCGGGGCTTGCTACTTGTCGCGAATCTCGGGCCGGGGCGTGCACCCTGCCAGTGCGGCCAGTGTTTTTCGAGAGATCGAAATTGCCAATTTGGCGCCAAAACAGAGGCCTGCACGTCGCTGCAACGGACTGGGGGCGGCAGGCATTGCCAGGCGAAGCGAGGCGAAGCCCTTGTGCGACGCAGCCGCTGCCGAGCCGCTATCACGGCGACTGGCATCTTCGACTCAGCTGCTCCGCTGGTCGCACAATAGGCAGATAAGACGTGGCGTGGGCGCTACTGGTTTAAACGACGTGCCGGGAGCGCGTTCACGACTCGAGAGGTTTGACTGCAGGTTGGGATAAGCTAGATTGGGTCTGGAGGCTAGGTTAGGTGGGAGGTGGTAGTAAGGGATTGCCCTCTGCCTACATTAGTTATTTTCAACACTGCAGTTCTAATTGAGTGGTGTTACGTTTCAAACGGGCCGATAAGCAAGCCCGCCACGGTTTTCCGCCCACCTGGGCACCACCGCATCACGGCGCGTCACCCCGGACAGTGCCTGCCACCTGTGGGCTGCACCTGCGGGCGATCGTAGCCGCTGGGCCTTCCCTATCAGGGCGTCGCGCGCAGCTCGGCCCGCGTCCACTCAACGCCCGGTCTTACACCATTCCTCGAGTGCTTTCAGGTGGCGCCCGCTCCGCGCTCCGCGTTCGAGTGTCTGCTGATTAACGCCGTTGCTGGCCTGTCATTGGCCGTCGCCGCGGCCACCCTCAAGCGGACCAGACCGCTTGCCTTCAAACCAACCTGCCGAATGTTTTCAGGCCAGTCGCGTGCGGTGCTCGCAAGACTCGTGTAGGTCCCAGCCAGCAACCCGGCCGCCACCATGCAGCGATTCGGCAAGACCGCCCTCGTCTTCCTCACGTTCGTCATCGGCCTGGCGGTGGCGGGAGGAATCGGTGAGGACTTGGCGGGACTTCCGCGCACGCCGCGCACCTCTCCAACAAGCACGCCTGCATGCTGCACTGTTACTTCCCTGTTCCGCGCATGTCGCCCCTTGCACGCCTCGGGTGCGCTCGGGAGGGTGTGGCTCCGCGCGTCCGCGTCACAGCCTCGCGTCGCAGCCAGGGCCTTTTCCTCTCCTGCCGTGCGTCCGGCGCGACACTTGGAATCTAAATTCCGGACTCTCGAACCGCTTCGCTGTGACCATGAGACGGCGGCAAGCCAGGCCGAGCCGCACCGAGCCACGCCCTCCGTCAGCGCGCCCCCCTGCCGCCCCTAGGTTACCTGCTGGTGGTGTTGTACGGGGCGGACGACCAGCCGGCCGACATCGAGTGGGCGTCCACCAAGGCCCCGACGCCGAGCCCGCCCGGCCCAGGTAGGCCCCGGTAGCGCGCACGGCCGACGTGGGTCGTGCCTCACGTTCAACGAGTCTCACTGTTCGCCAGTGTAGCAGGGAGGGCATTTTCCCAGGTTTAAAAGTTTGGGTACTGTACCTAGGTAAATTTTTTCAGTACCTTACAGTACCTAGGTACTGAAGAAAAAAATTGTACCGAATACCGTACCTAGGTATCAGTTTCGGAAATACCCGGGACCGAAATGTTTCGGTATTTTTCGGTACGCGCGGGAGTGTTGACGGAGGGGACGGTTAATGAGATGCGCTAATACAATTGCGTAGGGGGGGAAAGAATTGGACAAAAAAAATATTCCGGGGAAGAAACAGGGCAGGTTGGTTTCTGCACAAGGTCAAGGCAAAAGACCTGCACTCTGAGATGAGACAAAAGATCCATCCCAGCCGAGCGCTGAGGGTTCGTGCCTAAATTGGTTCTACCCGGGAACCCTCGGCTGCAGCCAATAGAATTGCGGGAGGTCGGTGAAGGGATGGTCCCTGCTGGCAGGACAATTTGGTGTGTCGAATTGACGCGGGATTGTAAAAAAAAAAATGATAGGGTCATTGATGCAAGAAAGTTAAAAGGAACGAAAACAATTTATGTCCCATTCGTGATGTGTGATTGATTTTTGACGTGTTTGCCCGAATAAGTCCACGTATTGAAGCACTGAAAAAAAACCTAAAAAGTACCTAGGTACTTTTGAGAGTACCGGTAAAGTACCTAGGTACGGACTTGCTCGAGTACCGAATACAGTACCTAGGTACTAACTTTTCAATTTTACCCGGGACAGTACCCAGGTACAGAACCGACAGTACCTTCCAAACCCCGCAGTGTAGGCAATAAGTAGGCCAAAATTCCCAGTGTCGTTGCCGACCTCAGCCTGCCTACTAGGCAACTTCTCGACCCAAGCCCCGACCGGTCGGCAGGCCGAGGCTAGCAACTGTCCCCACACTGGCAGGGCGTCCCGCGGAACGGTGTGGCAACACAGCGGAGCGAGGGAGCGACGGGGAGATAGATAGGTAGATAGAGGGACGGAGCGCGCCCGGCGCGCAGGCAGCGCGCTGCTACGGCGTGCGGTGCGGGTCGGCCTACCCCGTCCACCGCAGGGGCTCTGGAGCGGAACTTGGCCGAGGTGGACCGGACTCTGCGCGCTGAGGATAGCAGTCTCGGAGCTCGACTCTCGAAAAAGAGGTGTCGTAGCAGTTACGCTTGCCGCATGCCGCACGGACTTTGGGAAATTTTAAAACTGCATGGCATCGCCGACCCGCGTCGCAGACAGCTGAATAATTGGACTGTTTGTGACGTTGTCCCCACAGACGCAGACGGGTCGTGCTGGCACAGGGACTTCGGCTTCGGCTCGACCGTGTGCGTGTGCAACTCGACGTTCTGCAACGCGCTGCCCGCCGTCACGGCCGCGGCCAGCGGCAGCGCCCTCGTGTACACCAGCAGCAAGGCGGGGCTGCGCTTCCAACGCCAGGAGCTGCAGTTCAAGCAGGCCGGCAACGGCGGCGGTAAGCTCACAGCGGATTAGGCACGAACCGCACGTGTGACCCCATCAATGGATTGCTCTCCGAACGAGGAATCCATTGGTGGGGTCACACGCTCGGTTCGAGTCCCATTTAGTGACTCTGGAGCTCAAAACGCGTCTAGACCTTTGGCCGCCTCCACCGGCCTTCTGGCCAGTCCACTGTGCAATGGCGTTTCTTATCGTTGCACTGGCAGTGTCCCATCATTGTCGCAATCTCATTTGCAATCAGTCCAAATTCTTTTTTCAATTAAAAGTGGAGTGGTCGTCCACTCGCCCGCACGAGTGGCATATCGGTTCGACGTCACTGCTACTATTCACGCCTCTCACTCGCCCAGGCGCTAACGCCAAGTGATTGTGGATTTTGCAGGCCAGATTTTGACGGTGGACCGCAAGACCACCTTCCAGAAGATCCATGGCTTCGGCGGGGCCTTCACCGACGCCGCCGGCGAGATGATCCTGTCGTTGCCGGAGGCGGCGCAGGACCTGCTCCTCAGGTCGTACTTCTCCGCGGACGGGCTGGAGTACAACATGGGGAGGTTGCCCATCGGCGGCTCCGACTTCTCCAACCGGCAGTACTCCTACGACGACGACAACGGCGAGGACACCACGCTCGAACACTTCAGCCTGCAGAAGGAGGACCGCATCTACAAGGTGAGGCCCTCCACCTGGATCAGCCTTCGTCTCCGTGGGGAGCACCGTTTGGGCGCGAGAGAGACAGAGCCATAACGCGTTTTGACCTCCAGAGTCACTAAATGGGACTCGAACCGTACGTGTGACCCCACCAATGGATTGCTCTCCGAACGAGGAGTCCATTGGTGGGGTCACACGTCCGGTTCTAGTCCCATTCAGCGACTCTGGAGCTCAAAACGCGTCTAGAATTTTGGCCGCCTCCACCGGTCTTCTGGCCCACCGTGGTTCGGTGCGTTTATGGTCGCCGTTTGCTGCAGATCCCAATGGCGAAGAGGGCCAAGGAGCTGATGCCCGAGACGTCCGGTGACCTGCACATCTACAGCACGGTGTGGTCGCCGCCCGTCTGGATGAAGACCAGCAACAAGTTCTCCGGCTTCGGCTTCCTCAAGAAGGAGCACTACCAGACGTACGCCGACTACTACGTCAAGTAGGTGCCGCGTGCTGCGATAAGCGGAGTGCAAAAACAACTTGTCCCTTAATCTGCAGGCAACACTGCCTGATTCGCGTGAAGGGTTGCGATCGAGCCAGTGTTGCCAGCGCCAAGGCAAAGGATTTCGTTCGTAATGCGAAACGATTCTCTGGCCTTTGCTCTCAAGATGTCGCCTTGAAGTTGAATTTTCGCCCTTTTGTGGTAACACTGGTTGACTGGGCGGCAGGTTCCTGGAGGCCTACGCCGCGGAGGGCGTCGACATCCACGCGGTGTCCACGGGCAACGAGCCCCTCAACGGCGTCGTCCCGTTCAAGCACTTCAACTCGCTGGGCTGGACGCCCGAGACGATGCACGTGTGGATCCGCGACCACTTCGGGCCCACCATCCGGGGCTCCAAGTTCAAGGACGTCAAGATCGTGGCCCACGACGACCAGAGGATCTTCCTGCCCTGGATGATGGAGCTGGTGAGTTCCCGTCGTGATTTGGAGACGCCGCTGATGACGATGGTGCTGATGACGGTGACGGTTTGGAACAGGTGCTCGCCGACAACAAGACTGCCGACTACATCGACATCATCGCCTACCACTGGTACCTCAACTTCATCACGCCCGGGGCGCTCCTGGACGCCGTGCACAAGGACTACCCCGACAAGCCGCTCATCAACACCGAGGCCTGCAATGGTGAGTTCCGTGGGGGTTCGGAGGCGAGTGCCTCATGCAGGCCGAAGTGCTCACCGACTGTGCTTTCACTGGGGTGCGCAGGAGACAAGCCGTGGGACTTCACCCGGGTGCAGCTGGGGTCCTGGACCAGGGGCGAGTACTACCTCGGAGACATCGTTGGCGTGAGTGCGACGAGCTGCTGCTTCCTCGGACCGCTCGGACCGCAGCCCCGTCCCAGTGGGCCAGAAGACCGGTGGAGGCGGCCAAAACTCTAGACGCGTGCAGAGCTCCAGAGTCGCTGAACAGGACTCGAACCGAGCGCGTGACCCCACCAATGGATTCCTCGTTCGGAGAGCTATCCATTGGTGGGGTCACACGTTCGGTTCGAGTCCCATTTAGCGACTCTGGAGCTCAAAACGCGTCCGGAGTTTTGGCCGCCTCCACCGGTCTTCTGGCTGCTCCACTGTGCGTCCTGACCCCGCTCGCCCTGCCGCAGGTGATGAACCACTGGACGGCCGGCTGGATCGACTGGAACCTGGCGCTGAACCTGCAGGGCGGCCCCACCTGGGCCAAGAACTGGGTGGACGCGCCGATCATCGTGGACGCCAGCAAGGGCGAGTTCTACCTCAACCCGACGTTCTACGCGCTGGCGCACGTCTCCAAGTTCGTGCGGAGGGACTCGGTGCGCGTCGAGCTGCACCACAGCGGCGGCGGCCTGCTGGAGGCCAAGGTGGACAGCATCGCCTTCGAGCGGCCGGACGGCGCGCTGGTCGTCGTGCTCATCAACAAGCACAACAGCGAGCACAGCGTCAGCATCCAGGAAGGCGACCGCGGCCAGGTCGACGTGCACGTCCCCGCCAGGTCCTTCGTCACGGTCATCTACTGGTAGCGGCGCCGCCGGCCTCACCACCCTCAACGACGGCGTGCCCGCGTCCGCGACCTGGGCGTCCTGGACCGCGCCGCCAACCAGAGTCCGTCCAAACACGGCCAAGCGGCTCCTCGAGTCCATCATGTGCTGTGCCTTTAAATATAGAGACTTTCCCAAAGCCAAAGTAGCGATTCGTTTCTCGTCCCTGACCCAGTGAGGCCCGGATAGGATCCGGAGGGAGCATAGAGCGGCACGCTCGGTTTGACCCTAACGGTGACATGAGGTAAAAGTGCACCTCGGTGGCCAGGCCGCTGGCGGGGCGCGGCGCGGGGGCTGGCCGGGTCGGCGGCGCCGGCTCGTTTTCGGCCTCGGCGCCTCGGCCGTCGGCGTGCCCTCGGCGTGCCGACGCGGTGGCGGCGGGTCGCGGCGGCGCGCGGGCCGCGCTGGCCGCCAGTGCTGGCGCCGCCCTCGCGGCACTACAAGTCCCTCCCCGGCATGGTGGCGAGATGACGGGCCCGACGGGCCTGACGGGCACGTGCGCGTCCCGGACTGCCCGCACCGCCCGCACCGCCCGGACGGACGATCCATGTCGGCCACGCCTTCCCGGAGCCGGTGGGCGCGCGTCCGCGGCGTTCTCAGCCACGCGGGGCTGCTGGTGGCCCTGGGGGTGTACACTGCAGTCGGCGGCCTGGTGAGTCACTCCAGTCACTTCACTGGAAGCGGAGCGCAGAACCAAGCTTCTCTTCAGAATGTCAATGCACGGGCTGCCTCGCGAAGGCGACAACTTCCGGCGATGGTTCGGTGCCGAAAGGGTTGCCAACCTCATCTTTCCCAGGCAAATACCCGCTTGCCTTCGCTTGGCGACCCTTTGGACACTGGAGCATCGTGGGATTTTCCACCAACTTACGTGACTACACTGAAGCCATAAGGAACCTTTCAGCTCACCATCTACGTGTGGTGATAGCGAGCCTGCCGAGAGAAGATCCTTCCTCCAATTTTTATCGGTCCCGATCCAACTTTGGGCAAGGCGGGCAGAATTCAGAATACTTTCCGTCCCTCCAAAGAGTTTTCGGAGCAGTGGGCGTACTCGCGTGGTCCGCCGCAACACCTGCTTACATTCTTTTTGGCTGTTCTCTCGCTGTGCGAAGCGCGGAGCGCGAAGCATTGCAAAGCTGCGGCGCGTTGGGCAGCGTTCGGGGAG
This sequence comes from Thrips palmi, assembly GCF_012932325.1. Classification (NCBI taxonomy): domain Eukaryota; kingdom Metazoa; phylum Arthropoda; class Insecta; order Thysanoptera; family Thripidae; genus Thrips; species Thrips palmi. Next base: position 4,354,077 of record NW_023144630.1, on the reverse strand, counting down.
GCGGGCCAAAGTACACAAGGCATCGTCAGCCTCGTCGGCATCGCCCTGTCGAGTGGACGGTCGACGTGTGGGGTCAAAGCCAGTCAAAGCAGGGGGCGGGGCCCGGCGGGGCGCGCCCGGCCGGCCAGGGCGATGAGCGAGGCGGCGGGAGCGGCGCGGAGGCGGTGGAGCACACCAGAGAGGAGGCCGCCGTCAGCGGCGTCGGCTCTCGGCCCGTCAGTCAGGGGGCAAACTGCCGACTGTTGGACTGTTTGACGTCCACGCGCCGAGGCTAGTTTTGCTAAAATAATTCAACAGCCCGCGTAAACAGGGCGCCCCGGCGCTAGCGGCAGGCCCAGTGGCTGCGTCGCTCTGTCTCTCTCGCACTCGCGGGGTGTCCCCGCAGGTGTCGATCGAGCTCCGCGAGGGTCCGTGTTTGCAGGGGCTCATCACGAGCTCGAACTGGGACGCGGTGTCGGCGGTGGGGGCTGGCGGGGCCAACGGGGTCAAACGGAAGGCACCTCTCGGGACGCGAGAGCCGGCTATCTCGGGGCGTCTTTCTCTCTCGCACCCTCGCGGCGTCGCGGCGTCCCGCTGGGGTGCGAGAGAGGCAGAGCGACCCTGCTCGGAAATAGCGTCCCGATAGGAAGGGTTGCCGGAATGGGCGCGTTGTTATGGTTATGGCATATTGATGCTGGCTGCATCCCTTTGATGGAGCCGCCGCACTGGCCGAGCTGGCAACCAAGCGGGCAGCCAAGCGGGCAGCCGCGGACGGATTTACGAGGCAGTAACTAGCAACAACGTGTCGGTCGTTCATCTCTCATTGTCAGACAGGGAAAAAATTAGAAATTTTTCTTTAAAAAAAAAATCTATATGAATAGGGACTAGGACATTAGTCAATGACCCTCAGAGAGTTGACCCTATTCTTTGTAGGGGACCAAAGGCAACCCCTCATCAACGTGGAGTCATGTTTTTTTTTACCCCGGGGACCGACCCGGGACATTGGGACTGCCTGGCAGGAGGAGAGGGCTGGGACTTCCCTTGACCGCTCCCCCTCCCCCACCGCCAGTCCGCGACGCTTTAACGCTTTAACGAGCTCCCGGTCAAAGGCGGGGCTCTAAATCGCTAAATGCGTTGCAAATGCCCCAATGCTCTTGTGTGTTATGACTGGTGGAGTGCATGGCCGGGCGGGCGGCGGGCTGCGGCCCCTCGTCCGAGCCGTGACGACACGCCGACACGCCGGCCGTCTATTCTCGGGGCTGTGACGTCACTGCGTCACGGGGAGGTGCGTTTTTTGGATATGTAAACCCTGGCCGGCGGCTCCAACGAGGTGGTGACGTCACAGGGCTGGGGCGTGGAAGATGGTGTTGAGCCCCTTGGCGCTTGGCCGGCTTGCCGCAGGTGTTCCGGGCGCTGGAGGGCCCCGCGGAGGCCGGCCGCCTCCACGCGCTGCAGGTGGCGGTGCTGGAGGGGCGGCGCGAGCTGGTGGCCGCGGTGGGCAACGCGAGCCAGCGCCTCGGCGTGGAGCCCCACGGCCTGGCCGAGCTGCGCGACCTGCTGCACCGCCACCTCCAGGAGTACGAGGCCGTGCTGCACAACGCGTCCAGGGGCGGCGTCGAGGTGCCCGCCCTCACCGCCTCCCCGGGCGCCGCCACGCCGCCGCGCTGGACGCTGCTGCAGGGCATGTTCTTCGCCGCCACTGTGCTCACCACCATCGGCTACGGCAACATCGCCCCGGTGACGCTGTGGGGCCGCGTCTTCTGCCTCTCCTTCGCGCTCATCGGCATCCCGCTCACCCTGAGCGTCATCGCCGACATGGGCGTGCTGCTGGCGTCCGCGGTGTCCGCGCTGCCCTGCTGGGGCTCGTGCCGGTCTTGGTGAGCCACACGCTGCGCTGGTAAAAGCCGCCGGACTCTCCGCCCCCGCTAACCGCTTGGTCCTGCGCAGGTGGGCGCTGGACGACGCCTCCAGGGGCACGGGCACGGGCATGTGCCGCAACATGCTGCTGGCGCTGGCCGCGGTGCTGCTGCTGTTCCTGTACCTGGCCGCCGGCGCCGCCATGTTCACCCTGTGGGAGGAGGGCTGGGACTTCTTCGAGAGCTTCTACTTCTGCTTCATCACCATGACCACCATCGGCTTCGGCGACCTCGTGCCTCGTGAGGATGCTCTTGGAGTGGTGTGCGGTGGTGCTGGCGGGTCTGACGGCGAGATGCGTTGCTTGCAGGCCAGCCGGCGTACACGCTGCTCTGCACGCTCTACATCCTGGTGGGGCTGGCCTTGACGTCCACCATCATCGAGCTGGTGCGGCGGCAGTACGCCACGTCCTGGCGGCGCCTGCAGGAGGCGCTGTCCGAGTCCGGGCCCGCCCTGGGCGACGCGCTGCGCCGCCTCGGCACCGTGCCCGACGTGCACCTCAAGGGCCTGCTGGCGGCCGTCAGCCTGGCGCGCCTCGTCCCGCAAGGTAAGCATGCAGCCATGCAGTGGGCCATTGCATGCCTTTGTTACGGAGTGCGATTATCCGCCTTAGTTTGGGAGCAGTATTGCCGCAAAGTTGATCAAAACGGTCAAAAATGCCTTTGCAAAATCGTGTTTTGGGCCGACTTTAAGCAGACACTGCGTCCGATCCGAGGCGGTATTTCCTACTCCCTCAACGGGCAATTGGTCTTTGGACTTTCCTTTTGCATGCCTTTGTTACGGAGTGCGATTATCCGACTTAGTTTGGGAGCAGTATTGCCGCAAAGTTGATCAAAACGGTCAAAAAGCATTTTTCAAAGGTATTTAAGGCCGTTTTGATCAACTTTGAGACAATACTGCTCCCAAACTAAGGCGGATAATCGCACTCCGTAACAAAGGCATGCTTAAAGAAGGTCCAAAGACCAATTGCCCGTTGAGGGAGGACGAAATACCGCCTCGGATCAGACGCAGTAGCTGCTTAAAGTCAGCCCAAAGCACGATTTTTCAAAGGCATTTTTGACCGTTTTGATCAACTTTGCGGCAATACTGCTCCCAAACTAAGGCAGATAATCACACTCCGTAACAAAGGCATGCTTAAGGAAGGTCCAAAGACCAATTGCCCGTTGAGGGAGTAGGAAATACCGCATCGGATCAGACGCAGTGGCTGCTTAAAGTCGGCCCAAAACACGATTTTTCAAACTAAGGGGAGGCAAGCCGAAAAAGGTTGAGAACCGCTGATGTAACCCGACCTAACCTGAGCACCTCCTCTCCTCCCGCAGGCGGCGGCAGGGACGAGCTGCCGATGGCGCCGACGGGCGTGGACGCGCAGGACTGGGAGCACGCCCTGGCCGCCGTGCTCCGCGAGATGGAGGAGAAGGCCAAGAAGGAGGCCGACAAGGAGAGCGAGGCCGAGCTGGAGCTGCTGAACCGGCGCAGGGAGAAGGGCACGCGGAGGCCGCGGACCTCGGCGCCGAGGGAGGCCCGCCTCATCGAGATCGTCATCTACGAGACCACCGTCTAGGCTAGGCCGCCCCGGGCCGCCCAGCCAGGACTTGTCTCTGCAGCGTCTCTGCGGCGACTCATTAGAGTTCAGCCAAACACACCGACTTCGGACAAAAGTGCTGATCTCTCCAAACACAAAAACGCCCGAAAGGAGTGAATTGAGTCACTTTAATAGGGTGGGTCGGACCGCATAAAATCTGAAAATTTTTATTTAAAGTCTATTTTTTCTAAAACAGTGTGTGCCTTGGAAAGTTAAACCAACCTGCGAGACTATTTTTTTTCGACCGTTTATTAAATACTTTACATATGTACAAACATCTTCGATGTCAAAAAAATAGATGAGTATGTGGCACATGATGATGGGTAGACCAAAAAAATATTGACCATACCTCTCTTTAAAAAAAACAACAACAACATTGCATAATTGAAACCCTGCGCAACCGTCGACTTTACCTGTTGTTTTTGAGTTAAAAGTAAGTAGTAAATTTCTCTTTTTTGGTTACTGAGCACTGGATGAAGGCAAGGAAAGTCACCTAAATTTGGCGAACTGCCAGCCCTCACAGCGTAATCACAGTCGCATTACTGGCTTTTGGCGAATAAAAAATAAGCACCTTTTGGAACGAACTCGTCAACAGCGAAGAAATACTTCACATCCCCAAGAACATGACAAATTTCAGCAGAAAGGGTGTCATTTTCACGTCATTTACTTGACGTGACTAATTTTTTGGTTCTCGGGGATCCGTTCTGAACTCCGGCCGAAAACTGATTCTCTTCCCAAGTGCGTCATGTCCTGCTTTCAAACAGAGAGCCTTGCCCGGCGTGGCGGCGTGGCGGCGCGGCCCGGGGCGCCTCTCTCCGCGTGCGTCCAGCACACTGCCCTTCATCGGGCGAAGGTGCTGGGCGCTACGACTTGACGGCCTTCTTCTCCACGTCCACGTCGTCCTGCAGGGCGCGCCGCCGGCGCCGCATGGCCGTCACGCCGATCTCGGTGCTCCACATGCAGATGGTGAGCGCCGTCAGCGAGTTGATGGCCATGATGACGTAGTTGTAGTCGCCGAGCTTGTCGCGGATCACACCTGTGCAGGAGGGCAGGTTAGCCTAGGGTAGGTCAGGCTGGGTTGGCGTTCCACAGTGAGCCAGAAGACCGGTGGAGGCGGCCAAAACTCTCGACGCGTTTTGAGCTCCAGAGTCGCTAAACAAGACGAGAGCAATCCATTGGTGGGGTCACACGTTTGGTTCGACTCCCATTTAGCGACTCTGGAGCTGAAAACGCGTCGAGAGTTTTGGCCGCCTCCACCGGTCTTCTGGCCCACTGTGCGCCCGGCGCCGCGCTCACCGACGAAGGGCCCCAGGGCCATGAAGATGAGGCCGTTGGTGACGGACTGCAGCCCGTTGGCGGAGGGCAGGCGCTCGATGGGCACGTAGTCCGGGATGACGAGCACCCAGTACACGGTGCGCAGCCCCTTGGCCACGCCTAGCGCCACCATCACGCCGATCAGCGACTCGTACGAGTAGCAGAAGATGAGCACTGCGGACAAGCCGGACAAACCGGGGATATCGGCGACCCGCTCGGTGTGGGAAAGTTATACCAAGGTGCTGCTCACTCACCCGTCCTCGTGGCGATGAGCAGCGAGAGCCCGATCATGTACATGACCCTGACGGGCTGCTTGAACAGCTTCTTGATGAAGGGCGCCAGGAAGCGGAAGATGATGTCGGCCACGGCGATCATGGACACCAGGGTGGCGATCTCCTGCGTGTCGAAGTGGCGGTCGCCCAGGATGAAGGGCGTCAGCAGGGAGAAGTTGATCTCGGCGAACACGGCGAAGGACAGCCCCAGCATGATGTTGACGTACACGGGGTCGCGCAGCAGGTCCAGGTCGAAGAACTCGGCCACGGCCCGCAGCCACCGCCGCCACGCCGGCGCCGCGGCCTTGGCCTTGGTGACGTCATCCTTGTCCACGGCCTTGGTGCTGCCGTTGCGCGCCTCCGCCTTGTGGCCGCTGGAGATAAGGATTGCCGTGTGACGTGGGTTCGAATACCGGCAGAAACCTTTTTTTTTTTTGTGCCTGTGGCTTACTTGTTGAGCTTGTGCTGGTCCCGCTGGTCCTCCAGAGGCTCCACGTTGAGCGCCATGACGCTGCCGCTGAGCGCGTCGCTGTGGATGGAAGCCATGGACGCCCAGAGGGACGGCCCGTTGGGCCCGTTGCCCGGCTCCGTGCTGGTGGTGCGGGACAGGACCGCCACCCCTGCGCCAACAAGACCGACGCGTGCGTGTCAACGGTGTCACTGGCTTGCGCCGCGCGCGCCCTGCCTCCGCCGCCCGGTGGGCTGCCTACCTCCACGGCGCTCACCTGACCTGTGGCTCGCGACCGAGTGCCGCCGGTGCCCCAGCATGGGCGCCCTGGTGTCGGCGTCCTCGTCGCCGTCCTCGTCCTCCTGCTTGGCCTTGGGCGCGACCTTGCCGGCGTTGGCCTGCCCGTTCATCCCCTTCTGCTCCGCCGCCTCGCCCTCCGAGTTCTCCTCCAGCGGCTCGAGCGCCACGGTGGGCGCCATGTCCACCAGCTCCTGGCTCTTGGTCTTCTTCTCGTCGTCCTTGTCCGCTGTAAACCCAACAGTGAGTCAGTGGCGCTACCCGGGACGCTGGTGGGACTCGAATCGAACGTGTGACCCCACTCACTCTCCGAACGAGGAATCCATTGGTGGGGTCACACGTTCGGTTTGAGTCACGTTTAGCGACGCTGGAGCTCAAAACGCGTCTAGAGTTTAGGCCGCCTCAACCAGCCCACTGTGCGACGCCGAGGCTCACCGGTCTTGACGAGGTGCCAGCGCACGGGGTGCAGCAGCAGGGCGCCGACGGCCGAGTGCAGCGACAGCGCGCCCAGCAGCAGCGCCGTGGCGCGCGCGCCGTACTCCTTCATGGCGAGGCTGATGAGTAGCGGCATGAACACGGGGCCCAGCCCCGTCACCGTCATGGCGAAGCCCATGGCCATGCTGCGGCGCGTCGTGAAGTACATGTTGATGGCGTACGCGAACGACGCCATGGTCAGGTTGTATCCAGCGGCTGTAACACTCATTCACTGCTTTGGCCGAAAAACGGGTGCGCCGTAAGGTAGGCAGCGCGGCACTCACACATGATGATGCCGTAGGCGATGATGAACTCGGCGAAGGAGCGCGCGAAGGACGTGAGCACCACGCCGACGAACACGAGCAGGGAGCCGCACAGGGCCACCTTGCGGTAGCTGAACCTGCGTAAGATGGGGCCATTAAAGAGGCCTGCCGGGAAGACGGCCTGAGGTTAGGTGAGGTTAGGCCAGCCGATGCGCTTTCATTGGTCCGCCACTCACCCAGAGCCAAGCCGAACGCGTTGTTTAGATTCATGATGATGGCGGTGTCCGTCCCGCCGATGTCCAGCTGCGAGAACAGGTCCCTGAAGACGAGTCCGAAGTTTTGTATAATCGGTATGATGATGATCTGAACGGGCAGCCGGAGACATGGATGAGAAAAGAAAACAGGTGGCTTCGCAAGGCAATTGAATCCAGGGGGCTCACGTTGTTGAGCGCGTACGCCGCCGCCACGACCCAGCCGTAGCCGCCGTCGGGGGGCCCCATGCCCTCCGGGAACACGGGCGGCGGGGGCATCTTGGAGGGGCCTGCAGGCCTGCAACAGGGCAGAACAGTGTGGGGCCGCGTTGCTGCGTTGGCGCTGGTCCAGGGGCACTTCCGGGCACTCCCAGCCACTCCCAGTGCAGGAGCCCAGCCGCCCAGCCGCACAGTGGGCCAGAAGACCGGTGGAGGCGGACAAAACTCGAGACGCGTTTTGAGCTCCAGAGTCGCTGAACAGGACTCAATCCGATCGTGTGACCCCACCAATGGATTGCTCTCCGAACGAGGAATCCATTGGTGGGGTCACACGCTCGGTTCGAGTCCCATTGAGCGACTCTGGAGCTCAAAACGCGTCCGGAGTTTTGGCCGCCTCCACCAGTCTTCTGGCCCACTGTGAGCCTGAGCCGCCTCCACTGAGCCCTTCCTAGAGGACGCCCCGTAAATCAGCGATGAGACACGCTTTCCGCGCCACTCCCTCCGCAGCCCCGGGGAATTTTAGAATCCACCGAATGACGCCATTTTCATCCCAGCTGTTTTAGCAGTGCCGCCATTGTGCGCGACAACGCTGGCATGGGCGCGCAGTTTCGTTTCAGATTCACGGACCGTGCCAGCGGCCAAGATGGCACAGGATGCAAAGTCGATTACGGGAGGAGAAGAATTCAATTTTGCATTCTTGAATCTCGAGTCCACGGTGCTGGAGGGAGGTTCGAAGCGCTGTCGAAGCGTTGTCAAAAGTGCGGTCGAAAGTTGTTTTTTTTTAGCGGAGCCGACTCAAATCCCAGCGCCTCCCATAAGGGGGCCCTTCATAAGGATGACGCTGACAGTGTGTGGGAAGCTGCAGGTCCTGCAGTAACGCCCCAAGCCAGTTCGGAGCCAAGCCTCCGTCTCTCTCGCACTCGTGGGGCGCCCCGTGTGGGTGCGAGGGAGACGGGGCGACGAAAACGACTCTGCAGGCCGAGCCGGGCCATAACCATTCACCGGATGAGCGCCATGAATCCGGCTCACAGTGCTCTGTCTCCCTCGCACTCTCGCGGTACCGCGGTACCGCGCGAGAGTGCGAGGGAGACAGAGACGGTGAAGTGCGCGACCTCGCGTGTACCGCAGGCGGCGCGTGGCACGCACAAGCCGCACGAGTCCGTCGCGTTACAGTGTCGCGGTGGCCGTGGGACACTGTATGACACCGGCACACCGGCGGCCCGGCTATCTGCAGGGATTACGCGGCTGATCCGAACCATCGCACGCCGCCTTGATTTGGACTCGTGATCCACTCCACGCACCGCGCGCCAATTTTCGCGCATCACAGCGGGCCGGTGGAGGCGGCCGAAACTCCAGACGCGTTTTGAGCTCCAGAGTCGCTGAACAGGACTCGAACCGAGCGTGTGACCCCACCAATGGATTCCTCGTTCGGACAGCAGTCCATTGGTGGGGCCGGCGTTGGCGCAACAGGCTGGAGCAAGACGACACACCGACCGAGTGCGCCGCGCATAATATTACGTGACGCGGACTGCACTTCACTGCAACGTCTCAACGACCGAGGCAGTGGAAAGGGGAGGCCTCCGTGCGGCGAAGCCAAGCAGAATGGACGCTGGGTCGAAAAAAATAAATTTCATTCTCTTCGCAATGTCTTTGAAACTTTTTATTTTTGCGCCTCGGTTGAGTCCCCTCACTTTGAGGCTCGCGAGTGGAGTCATTGTGCGAGGCCACGGTCGCGCTGCCTCCGCCGCGGCCACGCCCCCTAGCAGTGTACGCAGCGTGCTTTGGTCTTGCGTGCCGCGCGGACCATCCGCCACAGGCCGTCTCTCTCGCACCCTTGCGGCACGCGCCATGAGTGCGAGAGAGACAGCCTGCTCTGCCATATGCTGCCGGCAGCACGAACTCGCGTCGTCAACTCGGCCAATTGACGATCGCACACTCGTCGAAGCGTACAGTGCCGCGGAAAGCTCCGAACGCGGATCGGCTGCTTGTCGCGGCGCCGCGTCACTCCTCGCTCCGTCTCTCTCGCACTCGCGCAGTGGGCCAGAAGACCGGTGCAGGCGGCCGAAACTCTAGACGCGTTTTGAGCTCCAGAGTCGCTAAATGGGACTCGAACCGAACGTGTGACCCCACCAATGGATTCCTCGTTCGGAGAGCAATCCATTGGTGGGGTCACACGTTCGGTTCGAGTCCCATTTAGCGACTCTGGAGCTCAAAACGCGTCCGGGATTTTGGCCGCCTCCACCGGTCTTCGCTTGCTTCGCTCCACCGCACACACGTGCGCGCACGTGCACGCCGCTGACCCTTCCCCCTGAATCACTGAATGCCTGAATCGCCCCGAAGCGCGTCTGGCGCACTAGAGTCATGGCGCACTGTCCGCAGTCCGCACCTCGGCGGCGTGGTTCCAAGATAAAAGATACGGCCAGCGACGCAGGAACAACGACCACATTATGGGAAGAGCGGCAAATTATATCTATGACGGCACACACACTGGGAGGAAAGGATCGGGCCGCAGTTCTCCAAAGCAAACAAACAGAATCTTAATTTTAAATCACTTTTCTTTGTATGGCGTTCGGGACAAGAAAGTGCTCCGGATGCTCCAATGCGTCATCTCTATCGCGGACGTCCAATGACCCGGTTTATCGAATCAATCTCGCCCAGGTCCTCTGCGACCAGTCTGCGACAGACACAACACCCTCGCCCGTGTGACCGCGCCGTGACCGCGCCGTGACGCGGTGGCACAGTGGGCCAGAAGACCGGCGGAGGCGGTCAGAAAAACTCTAGATGATGACCGGTCTTCTGGCCCACTGTGCGGCTAGAACCGCGTGTTGCACAACAACGCGTGCGCGCAGCGGACGAGCAGCTGACAGTGTGTCATGGCGGCGGAAGGAACATTTTGGCGGGACGATGCCGATTGGTGAGTAGAGTAAGTAGTTAGTGATAGTCACTGACGTGGTCCAGGCGGAAGGGGGGGGGGTCAAGGACGCCGGCAGCACTTAGAGCTGGCGGGCGTGCCGGCAGGCCGCCGCGGGAAAACGACTACTGTACTCGTCAGGTGGACAAAGGTGGGGCCCGCTCAAAAATCCAAAAATAAAACAAAATTCTGCCCGGCGGTCATAAACGTTTGGGCGTCGACGCCGTCGCGCTGTCCGGGCCAGCCGCTCCGAGAAGTAGCGGCATCTCGATCCTCACACCATCTCTCTAAGTCTCGGTTTCGCCCTTTCCCGCTGTTTCCCCATTGCCACTCCTACCGATGACGCGAGGTTCATTTTGGAGCAGATAGACGACCGGCGAACGCGAAACGCCCGAACCGCCGGCCAGATAAGTGAATCCCCTGAACCGAAGGGCTTTGGCGGCGGGCCGCCAGTCGCGACGACACATTCCGTCGCTCTGTCTCTGTCGCACTCACGGGGACCCGTTGGGACCCGTGGGCGTGCGAGAGAGACAGGGCGACGCACGATTCTACTGAACCGCTGCTGACAGGTCGTCACGCGGCACGTACAGGGAACCGCGGCGCCGTCGCTTTCGCGTACACTGTTGTCGTTCGACTGTCTTTCCGAGGAAGGCACTTCTTTGTTGGGCAACCGTGGTGCAACCAATCAATCAGAGGGTGTGCACGCAAGTCCCCCACCCCCTCGCTCCATCCCTCGAACACGCGCACGCACGCACACTACCACAGCACTGCCAAATCAAGTACCTTGCGTCCTTTTCCCGAATTTATGCTGTGGGCGGACAGGGGCCCGCCACTGGTGTCAGTCCGGTGCCACTCCGGCGGGAGTCCGTCTTGGTGTTCACCGCGTTCTCTGGCGACGCGATCATGCCGGTCGGCCGCGCACCGCAAGCCGCCGGTACACTGGAAGCCGCCGCGCGGAAAGTCGAGTCGCCGCGCGGAAAGCCGCTGGTGGCGGAAGCTCGCGGCTGAGTGGTGTGTGGCACACTGTGTGGCACAGTGTGTGCGCCCGGCGGCGACTGGCAGAGGACTGTCCGGCCGGTCCACCACGCGGAGCGCGGAGCATTGCCGCGGAGTCGCGGAGTGCGGAGCCGTGGAGCAATGGCGCGAAGCGTCAAGTGGGGCCCGAGCCAAGCGCGGCCGGCACCACTGCCACGCCCCGCCCGGGGAAACGTCAACGCGCTGGAAGACTGGAGGACGCCGCGCAGTGGGCCAGAAGACCGGTGGAGGCGGCCAAAACTCTAGACGCGTTTTGAGCTCCAGAGTCAGTAAACGGGACTCGAACCGGCCGTGTGACCCCACCAATGGATTCCTCGTTCGGAGAGCAATCCATTGGTGGGGTCACACGTTCGGTTCGAGTCCCATTTGGCGACTCTGGAGCTCTAAACGCGTCCGGGGCCCACTGTGCGACGCCCTCATCGCATCCCCTTGGATCCGAGCGCCTGCCGGGTGCTGTACTTTCCCAGCCACTCGACCACGAAGAGAGCCATCTTCTATTTCTGAAGGTGTTCGCTGTTTTAATTCGATATGTGCGTACTAGGCCGGTCGAAAAGTGGCCGTTGCACGCCGTGCTGGCCGTCATCCTCGCGAAGCAGGCCCGCTGCTAGAACCCGGCCCGCCTTATCTAATCGCCCCGCCACTGCGATGCACTTGATCGAGGAGGCAGCCTTGCCGGCCTTGCCCTTTCAGACATGCCGTTTCCTGTCTCATGACTAATGCCTGGAGTGGAGTGCCCCGATGAACAAAAGTCGGGGGTTAGGTAAGGTTAGGTTAGGGTAAGCCAAGATGGGTCGGGAAAAACGTAGTTTAGGTTGGATGAGGCACTGTGAATGAAGAAGCTGAGCGCTATCACGTAGGGGATCGATTGTGATAGGACTCGGACAACGTGTCGCGATAGCGCTCGAAGGCCGCGCTTACTACGGCCCTCGGAAGTCACCAAGCCTGAAAAAAAAAAACCCTGACATCACACACAGAAAATAAGAGAGTTGCGTCAGTTGGGTGGCCTACCCGCCAGGCGCGCGGCCAACTGCAAAGTCCAAGTTGTTTTCGAAAAAAAAAAAAAAACAGTGTCAGGCAGAATGACACGCGCCTCGGCCGGGGCCTTTGCATCGCGAAAAGTATTCATAATTGCTTCAAACTTACCCCGCAATCGCGCCTCACGATGTCATTCCCCCTCCACCCTATTTCTGACCGTCGACGTTCTCATCCTGGCTGTTGCTAGCCTCGCTGCTTTGTTGTTGTTTTGTTTCTCGCCCGTGACGAAATTTGAACCTGGCAGATTTGATCGTGGACCTCATGTTTTAGCCGACTGCTGCAAAATATTGCTGGAAAATGAGCAGAAACTACGCCCTGGTCCTATGGACGAAGACGAAGCAAACGAACACCATTCCCGAGGAGTCGTTGGTGAAAACGTTCGGTGAAAATGGCAAAGAAACACCGCCGTGCGAAGGCGCACTCCGCACTGTTTTGATTGCGGAAAAGCCTTACGAGGCGAAAATCTTAAGACTATCTGGTGAGTTGTCTTAACCACAGCTTTTCGTTGTGCACCACGCATTTCTCTTTGTTTTGTACTTTTTTTACTCACCGTGCTTTATCAAGTTGCATTCTGTTATCGTCGATGTGACTGTTCTTGTTATTTCTAACCTGTCCATTCCAGGCTTTTGTATCAATTTATGTTTATTTTTTGCAGCTTCGAAGAAATTTCTACAGTCTCTTTTGGTTACTAAGGATGGTGAAGTACTGATGCATGGCACTAAGCCTTCAACTTGTAGCGTTCTTGCGAAAAGAAGTAAACTATTTAATGAAGAGACAGATGATCAGAAAAAAGAACGCAAAGTTTTCAGAAACCGCTACTTGAACGCAGAAGAACAACAGCCCACTATTAGTCTGAAGCCTTCGTCAGGATGCTCTCATGGTTGTCCGAGTTGTTGTAGTGGAACTCTCCCTCCTTTCCCGACAAGTAAGATTATCCCACAAAGTGCCTTGATTGAAATGTTTGCTTAAAGTGGTTCTCTGTAATTCAACTGTATTTCTCTCTTTGATCTACTTCCAGTTCCGGAAGGATTTATAAGCACTGTTGTGTCACTTGCTCAATACTTCCAGCAGTTCCATCGGTCAACCATTGCAAATATTATAGCTGCCGGTCATAACATTGATAAGGGAGAGCCTGAGCCTTGGCTGGTGAAGTGTGAAGGAAAGGTACATATCCTGCTCTCATCTAATTTTGATTGATAGCTGAAAATGACTGTTTTACAAGTGTGTTTAAACCTTTTATTTTATTTATCAGATGGAGGTGATTCTGGGCTCTGGTGTCTGGATCAATACTAAAGTTTTTGAGAGGATTGTGCTTCAAGTAGATTCTTCTAAGAAGCCCCCTCAGCAAACATTAGTGAAGAACTTATTAACACATCTCCTGGGGGTTGAGAAATACATAGAGACCCCTGCTGAAAAAATGGATCGTCGCCTAATGTCAGCTGTTATTGGTATGTTTTCAATTGCAAGGTGAAACATTGACATTGTTTGCTACTTGTCTCTTTTATTTTCTCCAAATGTTTATATTTCAGAGTTTGTCAATGAGAGGTATGCTGAGACTACTCAGTCATTTGACCGCTTCAACAGATGTATAAATCTTAATCGAGCTTACATGACAAAGAGGAGAAATGAGGGACTCCTCGATGATTCTTATCTGACCGTCAAGTACTTTGATGGACCTAGCAAATTTGAGGGCACCCGTGAAGAAAGAGCCAAACTCCTCACTGATATGGAAGCAAAACGAGCAAGAAGAAGTGGACCCAGCGTTAGTGCAATGTCTTCATCAGATGCCAATCCAAACCTGTTTGGCAGTGCAAATCAACTTACGCTTCCTCTTCATAAGGAAAATTCTGAAGACATGCCTGTGAATGCAAACAAAATCATAGTGGTGCGCAGACCAGCTACAACTTTATCAAGCTTTGAAAACATTCAACAAGGCTCTGTTGTTGTGTCGTCAAATTATCAGTCAAGTTTTACATCTGGCACTCCAATCAACACTTATGCCAATAGGTCACTCAATCAATCTGCTGGTAGATCCATTCTTGTCCCTTCGAATCAATCTTCTGTCTTTTCAAGTAATCTAGTGGCTGTCACTTCTGACCGTCCTATTGGTGCAATGTCCCTTCCCGTTAACTCTTCAGTTCTATCAGCCGGTCCTGTCAGATCAGTTCCTGCCCAAAGTCTACCTAAACCAAACATGCTTACAAATTCAATGACAACCCTAAAATCTGGAGCTGCTTATCCTGCAGCTACTTATTCCGCTGCTTCTTATTCCCCAAGACCTGTAAACACTATTAACACCATAAACACCTTAAACACTGTAAACACTGCAAACGCCCCAATGAATCGTTCAGTACTCACCATGGCTCCACGTCCTGCAGCAAACCGTGTGTTGACTAGTCAGCAAATCTCCACACCCAAGGGTGTTCTTTCATTTACACCAACTCCGCGAATGTCTAGTCCATCTCCTGCACGGATTGTAGTTGGGTCCAGCTCGACAAGTAATTCCCCTTTGAGCACCCCCTCAAACAAAGGCAAAGAGTCGCCTGCTGCTTCAGTTAGACATACACCTTCTATACTGGTCAACAGATCCCATAATCAGCCTGTGCGAGTGAGCGGACCTCCTCAGTCCCAGGCCAGGCCTTCAAAAGCACCTTCTCCCGATATCATTGAAATTATGGATGACGATGGCCAGGTGTTCCCTCCACCTAAAAATGTCAAAATGGAGGAAAGCTTTGAAATAGAGGGTGCTTTAAATTTTGAACTGTAAATAACCTTTTTTTTAAAAATTGTTTTTGTAATTTTAATCAAGTGTGATTAAATTGTGATATTTAAGTACTTTCAGCATTGTCTCATTTAATTTTTTTTTTTAAATTTTACTGCTACCTTATCGATCTACTGGTTGAAAGTAAGAATGGTTTCTGGCTTTTGGCCAGAGGGAGGTAGAGGAAGGGGTGGTGGCGAAGCAAGGCGAAGCACACCTAGGGGCCTCAGGGGCGATGTGCCCATGAGCGGCGTTTTGCCTACCTTTCAGGCGGCCGGGAGGCATCCTCGCTTGCATATCGGAGCAGAAACGACTGTTCGGGACCAGGCTAGACTGCATACGACGACACGCCACACTGCTGGATCTTGGCATCGCAGGAAGTCGACCTCTCTCCCTCTCTCTCGCGGTGTGCCGGTGCTCGCGGATGGCGCCGGGATAGCCAATCAGTGACAAGCCGTCACTCACTGCGACGCGATCCCTGCCGACTCGTTCTCGTTCGGGACACTGCCTTCGTCGCGCCGTCCCCCTCGCTCTCACGGGGCGCGCCGTGTGGGTGCGAGAGAGACAGGCAGCCTGCAGGCCGAAAGGCCGAAAGACACGCCGCTGTCTCCCGGCCCATCCGGCTGTCCGGCTGCACACTGATTCCGAGAGTCGTTTTCGTCGCTCTGTCTCTCTCGCACCCTCATGTGTCGCCCTATGAGTGCGAGAGAGACAGAACCAGTCGCTGGCGCGACACCGGAGGGACCTTCGACTCTCTCTCGTTATTGGACATTGAAACAAAAAGTTGCCGTTTCTGTTGTTGCCTGGCGTTGCTGCCGTGGGGCCTGGCGTGGCGAGATTGGGCCCAGTCTGCCTCTGCTCATCGTCGGCCATGCCCAGGGTGGCCATGCCGCCGTCCGGGGTTCCACGGGTTCGACTCCCCGCAGGGCTTCTTCGCCTCCGCCCCCCGCACCCCACCCCTTCCCCGCGCCTCGTCGCCGCCATCGTCCTCGCTCTCTGGGGATTATGTTCTTCGCGCATCACGTGAGCGTTCGCACCGTCTAACAGTAACAGACCTCCCTGAAAACGACACAGGAACATTCATTTTGTGTCCCCTTCTTTGGCCCCGTTTTAGCGAAGTGACGCGGCCCAGGTCAAGTACAAGACCATGATCCGCATGGAGCGGTACGGCAACTGCCCGGAGTTGCCGGACCCCCTCAACAAGTTCAACTTCTCGGAAGTGGTCCCGTACGGCAGGACGCAGGTGGGCAGAGGGACCTTCATCATCACGGAGACGTACAAGAAGTTAACGAGGGTAAGACACCAGGCCGAGCGCGCCACATCCAGTTCCTCATCTAAAAAAAATATGAAAAAATGTGGCGAGCATTTTTGACGCACTTGCTCCCCGACCTCGTTTCAGACGGTGGCTCGGATCCACAAGTGTACCGACAGGAACGACCCCAACTGCGAGCTGTTCCAAAACTGGCGCTTCGGCGAGGAGACCTGCAACCTTCTGCTCATGAAGAACGCCATCTGGACCCCGCTCTT
Source organism: Thrips palmi (assembly GCF_012932325.1). Lineage (NCBI taxonomy): Eukaryota > Metazoa > Arthropoda > Insecta > Thysanoptera > Thripidae > Thrips > Thrips palmi. The sequence goes on along the minus strand of NW_023144630.1, from coordinate 4,337,795 downwards.
CGACTTCCACCCGTCGCTCTCGTGCCCGATAAAACCGGTGGGTTCATGGTTCGATTCCCGCTGCCGCCAATTTTATTTCTTTTTTTTTGTGACTTGGTTTGTTTCCAGGGAGTGTACCAAATGGAGAACGTGACGGTGGACATCGACAGGCTGAAGATGATCCAGTTCCCCGATAAGGGCTACTTCAAAGTGAGCATCATGCTGGACGGGGACAAAATTCCCAAGGTCACGTGCTTCTACTTCGAGCTGACTTTCATCAAAGTTCGAGCGTGAAACGCCAGGGGCGCCAGGGGAAGGAGGAGGGTGTCTGGAAGCGTCTGCTCCTCGCAAAACACGGTTTAAATTTAAATAAACTTTTCCAGTATCGTTCTGTCTCTCTCGCACCTTTATGGAGAGCCTTATCGGTGCGACAGAGGCAGAGCGACGAACCGACTCTTCTGAATGGCTCGGCTGGCTCGGGAATACCCCCTGCACCGCCCCTCGTGCCCACCGGGTGGCCACACCCCACGCCAGGGGCGACACTAGGGGTCAACCCGCGGGCATACCCCTTGCTGCGCCTTGCTGCGGAGACACCCCCACGGCCCCGTCCCGAAGCCACCGAGGACCGGACTAGTGGGACGTAGTGGAAGCTCCCGGAGAGCGCCCTCATTTGCATTTACGTGAGCAACAAAACAAACTAACACGATGAGGGCGGCGCACAGTGGGCCAGAAGACCGGCGGGGGCGGCCAAAACTCTAGACGCGTTTTGAGCTCCAGAGTCGCTGAACAGGACTCGAACCGAACGTGTGACCCCGCCAATGGGTTCCTCGTTCGCAGAGCAATCCATTGGTACAACTTAGTTGCATCCAAGTCGGACTTCGTTTTTGTCGGGCCGACGCGTTTTCTTTTAGAGACGATGTAATCGGGGCGTTGGCGGGCGGGGCGGGGCGGGGCGCCACGGCGCCGAGGGCTGCGTCCCCGGGCGGCCTAATTTTTTCCCTGCGACGATGTAATTTGGAAATGCTAATCAGTTTGAGAGCTAGCTTGACAAGGGCTGGCCGGGCTGGCCGGCCTGTCAGCGGCTCGTGACGTCCCCGACGACGAGGGCCTCGATGACGTCGACGGCGTCCTCCATGACGGCTTCCTGTGCATCGGCTGGCGGTCGGCAGAGGGAAAAGCCGCGCTGTAAACTGGCCCCGCTGCGCAGATCCTTGACGAAGTGTCGTTGCCCAGAAGGCCGGGTCGTCAGTCCTGCCTCTGACAACGCCCGCCTCTCTCCGAGCGATCCTAAGTCCGATAGCACACGAGCAACAAAAGGCAGCGCCCGCCGTTAATTTATTTTCTTTGCTGCACTGCGAAACCGTGACGCAACTGCGCACGAGGCAACAACGTGGCAGCCCCCGCCGTCGCTTTATTCAATATTTCTTTTCGGCTGCACTTTTTCCTCCTTTTCTATTCTATTTTTTGTCGTGCTCTGCATTGGGGGTGGCAGGCTGTGCCGCTCCCTGCTCCCGTCCCCGGAGACCCGGAGACGCACAGTGGGCCAGAAGACCGGCGCAGGCGGTCAAAATCCCGGACGCGTTTTGAGCTCCAGGGTCGCTAAATGGGACTCGAGCCGAACGTGTGGCCCCACCAATGGATTGCTCTCCGAACGAGGAGTCCATTGGTGGGGTAACACGTTCGGTTCGAGTCCTGCTTAGCGACTCTGGAGCTGAAAACGCGTCTAGAGTTTTGGCCGCCTGCGCCGGTCTTCTGGCCCACTGTTGGCCGGCAAGCCGGGCAAGACTGGCCGTGGCGCCGTGGCAGCACCCTTCCGTCAACGACTGCATGCCGGAGTGGCCGGAGTACATGTGCCCGTCTGCCGGCAGCCCACGCCACGGCCCACGCCCTGCCCGCACCCCGCGACGCGCCCTCGGACAGCGCCGAGCGCGCCGAGAAACCCAATTTGGGACAATTGCTGCAAGCATTGCAGGCCGAGTGGGCGGGGCCGGCGGGGTCGGCGGGGCGCGCGGAGCGGTCGGAGGAAGCCGACGAGGAGGACAAGCAGAACAGCGTCACCCACACGGTGTACATCCCCAGCAGTGCTGCCACGCGCTGCCAACTCAGTCTGCCTACCGGGCAACTTCTCGAGAGCAAAGCCAGGATATTGCCTGGGAAGCAGGCTGAGGTTGGCAACCCTAACGGCGCATCGTGTGGCAACCGGCGGCAACACTGCTCCAGTCTGCCATTAATTTGGCTGCGCATCGGGAGCGCCTGGGAATTGGTTCTCTCTTCCCGGAGGCCTCCCCGGAGCAAGTCGCGGAGGCGGGCCGCTCCGGGCCGCTCCGGGGAGGACGGCGTCGCGGTGAAAAATGGAGGCGGGGCTAATGGGCCCGGGCCGGGCCGGGCTGGGCCGCGCCGTCGCTCACAAGCCGGCACTACAGCGCCTCGTCCAGGAGCAGGGCGGCGGTGTTGACGCCGGGGACCCACTTGGAGTGGACTGCGTCGCTGCGAACCGACCGCCGCCAGGCCTAAGCCAACAGCGGCCCTTCCTTGTCACGCAGTTTGGGATCTTTGAGATGCGCCGCGGCGCCGCGCGGAAAGGGAAGACACACCGTGAAGAATTAGCGCCGCCCGTTCAGTTGCCGCGCACGTCGGCCGCGTCAGCCGCGTCAGCACCGCCAAAGTGGACGTATGAAAAATACAGCGCCGCCAGGGAATGCCAATGCTGGCTGGAGTCGCCGACACAACCAGCCAAAAAGTTTCCCACTGTGCGCTGCTGCAGTGTCGAGAGGGTGGCCAACCGGTGTTCGGGTACTCGCGTGGCGGCGTGGCGACGCTGATGCGGGCCTGCCCTTTTATTTCTCATACTGCGCGACCTTGTCCCGCAGCGCGGTGGCGGCGGTGGCGCTCTCTGGCGGCGCGATGGCCAGCCTCATTCGTTTTACCAGTGCCCCTTTCAGCTGCACACAATTGTGGCGTGCATAAATTGTGGAAGAATGAACCCTCCCCCACCCCGCTGCGCGCCGCATCGAGTGTGCCGACGGTCGCACCGCGCGAGGTTCGCGAGGTTTGAGGTCCGAGGCGTGCGGTCGAGCAGTGGGCCAGAAGACCCGTGGAGGCGGCCAAAACTCTACACGCGTTTTGAGCTCCAGAGTCGCTGAATGGGATTCGGACCGAACGTGTGACCACACCAATGGATTGCTCTCCGAGTGAGGAATCCATTGGTGGGGTCACACGCACGGTTCGAGTCCCATTTAGCGACTCTGGAGCTCAAAACGCGTCCGGGAATTGGACCGCCTCCACCGGCCTTCTGGCCCACTGTGGGGTGGCCGCTGCTCTTATCTGGGCGTCCGCTGCACTGCCCCCGGGCCTGCACTGCGACGTGAGCAACAAGCCCCTCCATAAACGGCCCGGACTTCGCCTCCATCCCCACCCATCTTTAATGAGCGCCGCGCGCTGCTGCCGCGCGATGCCCCGTCTCTCTCGCACCTACAGTGCACCCCCACGGGCCGCGGCGGAGACAGAGCGACCACCCTTCGGCCTCGATATAATTATCCCCAACGAGTGCGTCCGACAGGCCGACGGCGCCGACGCCAGGGAAGCTGCGGCCGGTAAATCAGTTGAGGGTTTTTTTTAGCCCTGCCCGCCGCTGTTGGCTAAACTGTCTCTACAGTGTGTTCGCGCCGCCCGTCTTGGAGTCCTAAACAAACCGCGCTGGCCACGGCGCGACGACGCGACACTCCAGCCGAGCCCCAGGGCCGACTCTCCGTCTCTCTCGCTCTCCCCGGGCGTCCCGCGGGGGCGCGAGGGAGTGCGAGAGAGACGGGACGACTGTTCGGAATCAGCCTGCAGCAGCGCGGGGACTCACAGTGGGCCAGAAGACCGGCGGAGGCGGCCAAAACACTAGACGCGTTTAGAGCCGCAGAGTCGCTAAGTGGGACTCGAACCGAACGTGTGACCCCACCAATGGATTGCTCGTTCGGAGAGCAATCCGTTGGTGGGGTCCACACGTTCGGTTCGAGTCCCATTTAGCGACTCTGGAGCTCAAAACGCGTCCGGGATTTTGACCGCCTCCACCGGTCGTCTGGCCCACTGTGGGACTGCGGGCGACTACAGCGCGGCCTTCCCCGGAAACGCCGGCGGAAGGGGACGCCGTGGAGGCCGTGGAGGCGGTATTAGCGTCCCAGTGGCGGGGCGGGGCGGGGCGGGGTAGGGTTGCCACTTCCTCGGGGAGGAAATTGCACGCCAAAGAGCGAGCCAAAGGGGAGAAAAAGCCGAGGCCATGAGACATACGCGCACCAGCCTGGGCAGCACAGCGTGGACACCAGCACTCGAGCAAACTCGCAGCGCTCGCAGCTTGTTCAACGGAAGTACGCGTAATTTTATGTTTCATTTTTTCTTGCATTTTCGTTTTTTTAAAGTTTCTGACTTTTTACACATGTGGAGCCGCTGGCTGCGTTGAAGACTTCTGCGTGGGGAAGTGGTGCTTCCCCGCCCCGCCCTCGGGCCCGCCAGATGGCCCGGCCTTTTGTCGCTCGGCTCGCTGCAAGCTCGCTGCCGACCGCGGAGTGCGGTCGCGCGGTCGGAGCGAGTTGGCTCTCGAATCATGATTCCATCAAGGCAACTTGGAGCGCAAACTGCGAGTTTGCGTCTTTGTGTCCGTGAACGGGCGTCGTTGCCGCCGTGGCCGATGGGGCCGGATCTGCAACTCAAATGCACCGACTCGCTGTGGGCGAGGCGGCCAAAATGCCGGACGCGTTTTGAGCTCCAGAGTCGCTCAACAGGACTCGAACCGAACGTGTGACCCCACCAATGGATTGCTCTCCGAACGAGGAATCCATTGGTGGGGTCACACGTTCGGTTCGAGTCCCATTAAGCGACTCTGGAGCTCAAAACGCGTCTGGAGTTTTGGCCGCCTCCGCCGGTCTTCTGGCCCACTGTGAACCGCCGCAGCGTGCTACGCCGAGCCAGGCGGGGCGGGGCGGGGTCACCCGCGGTGGAGGGGGAGGGTACTGGTGGTCTCGCGGAACGTGAACGTGAACCCGATGTGGCCATGGCGGGCCACGGCGGTCCATGGGGCCCTACTGGGGGTGATCCCCACGGCGCGGTGCGGCCCCGGCGCCCTTGCGTCCTGGCCAGTGTAGGCAGCGTAGGCAGCCCTCGGCACGTGCGGCGAGCCCGGCGGCCCGGAGGCCCGGCGGCTTGAAGGACGACCTGCAATTCAATCTGGAACCTGGAAGCGAGCCTGGAAGTCTGGAAATGGTGACAAAGGTGCCGGATTCAAAGTGGGCCGGTGGCTCCTCGACTCGGGCTTACCACCGGTCACGGATGTCCGCCCCGCCCCTCCTGGAGGCCCTCGAGTCCCTGGCCCTATTGGCTCCGACCCTAATCCTCCTCTCGGCCCTTTTCGCCCCGTTGTTGCATCTGCTGATTCGCCGCCATTAGCTCACACGGCTCGACGTGTTGTGCAATAGCGTGGTGGGGGCGTGGCGGGGCGGGGCGGGGCGGGCGGGGCGGGGCGGGGCGGGGCGGGCGGGGCGCGGTGGGGCGGCGCGTGGGCGGGCTGGGCGGGGTGGGCCGGGCTGGGTAGCGGTGCCGCGGTGCCGCACGGGCGGACTCAGTGTGAGCCATGGCGGGGGACGGAGCGCTGGCGCCAAGGGTGGCCCCACTGGCCCTGGGGCTGGTGCTGGCCCTCGGCGTCCTCGCCTGCCTCAGCGAGCGCCAGGCGGTGCACGCCGCCGCCGCACCGCCCGCCAACTACATGGAGGATGCCGGTGAGTCCCGCGGCCACACGCAAACTGTGTCGCGCCTGGCCGACCGATTTCGCAAACTACTTCGAGCTGACGCGTCAGCTTACAAAGAAAATACTTCCTTGCGTGCACCAACAGATTCTTCGTAGTTTTGTACCTCACATATGCTTCCACTTTTTTTGTGGCAGTGCCAGTGCTCTCGCTTCTCGATGAATATTGGACACCATCTCCGATGGTCCTTGCCACGTCGGGCGAACAGTGTGCTGTACACGTAGAAACATAAAGAACGACCCGGCGGGCTACTACGCCGGCGAAATTACGGCGGAACTTATTTTCAATGCAAGCCCCGGCCGCGGCGCCGCGGCTCGGGTCCCGGGTTCGAAAGCCAGACGGGCCGCTTCTTTTCCGTCCGCCCCAACTTTCCCTGCAAACCGCAACGAATTGCACTGCCCGCGCCCCGGCGGCCCCGTCAGCCCCTTTGCAGTGTGCCAGCGTCCGGCTTTTGTGCGACGCCCGGGCGAACAATCTCTCCGCCGGTCGGGGCGAGTCGTTGAAAGCGGAAAGTTGAGGAGTTTGCCTTGAGGTCCGCGAGGTGCAAAAGAAGGCCCCAAAGATTATGGGGGCGTCTCGAGCTGGCCGGGGCAATTCCGGACCCGCCGCACAGTGGGCCAGAAGACCGGTGGAGGCGGCAAAAATTCTAGACGCGTATTGAGCTTCAGAGTCACTAAATGGGACCCGAATCGAACGTGTGACCCCACCAATGGATTGCTCTCCGAACGAGGAATCCATTGGTGGGGTCACACGCTCGGTTCGAGTCCCGTATAGCGACTCTGGAGCTCAAAACGCGTCCAGAGTTTTGTCCGCCTCCACCGGTCCACCGGCCCACTGTGCGGCCCGGCAAAGCGCCTTACGAGCAGGCGATAGGCCATCCGCACGCGCCCACGTCTCCGCGCTGCCTACCCGCCAGGCGCTATGAGCCAGGCGTCTTTATTGTCTTTCCTTTCCTCTCGTTTCCCTTCCTTTCCTTTTTCGCGTCATCCGCACTCGGCGTCGCAATATTTGCGAGGCGTGTTTCACATGAATCTGAAGCGGTTCGCACCTCCTGTTGCTAGTGGCCCCCCCTCTCTCCCTCCCTCTTTCTCTCTCTCCAGTCTCGACAGGTGGCTAGCTCCCTCACCGCGGGGCGGCACCAAATTTGAATAGCGTAAACCCTTTTTCCTTTTTGACCTCCTTCGTCCCGCCCCCTCCACTCCCCTTACTTTCATTTCCTCTCATCTCCTTGCACTTTCCTTCCGACCAGAATTAGCAAAAAAAAAAAAAAAAAAAGAAAGAAAACGAAAGCGAGAAAGGAGCGGGCGAGAAAGAGTTCGGCCTTGACGCGGCGCTTCCTCCTCCCTGGAACCCTGGAACCCTGGAACCCTGGAACCCTGGAACCCTGGAACCCTGGAACCCTGGAACCCCGCAACCCTGGAACCCTGGAGTCGTTTGGGTTCGCGGAGGACGCAGCCAGACCCCTTTCACGATACGAGCCGCACATTCGCAGCGCACCGCGCCATCTCGCGGCGCTATCGAAAGCGACTGTACTCACATCACGCGGATGCACACTGCACACCCACTCGGCGAAGAAGTGTGGATTCTTGTCCTTGATGTAACCTTTGGCAATGGCCCTTGGACCGGGCGCGTTTTCAACATGACGACGGTATTCTCTTGATCTCGGCAACACTTTAGGAAAAGAAAGAACAGAGAGAGCAAAGGGAATGTCCGGTCAGTACGCGTTCTTCGCCAACAACGCAAGAATCCGTACCTTTTCCAATTTCGGAGTTCGCTGAAGGGACCTCCTGGAACCGCTCGCGTCATCATTTCGCTCTCTGGAATCAAGAATCCGGACCCTTTTGTCGGCAGTGTGGGTTCGCGCGCAATTCGCAGTGTATGTTTATTACATGGCCCGGTCGTGGCAGCAAAATAATGATTTCCATGAATATTCGCCATCCATTCCATGAATATCTTGCAATACCGCGTTAACAAAACAGCGCTGGAACGGGGGGCTTTGTGGACGTGTGTGTGTGTGTGTGCGCGCGTGCGGTTTGGAGTGTGCGTTTGTGGCTTGTGTGTTTGCGGTGTGTGTATGTGATGGGGCCAAGGAGAGTGGGGTGGAGGTTTAACGTAAATCACAACGTGTGATTCCCTTTAGATTGGATATGCCACCGGCACTCGGGCACGGCTCGGGGCGCTGCGGCGTTGGCGGTGAAACCTCGAACCGGGAAACCGCAGGGAGGAGTTCGCCTCTGCGGCCCGAGTAGCTCCGACTGACTACACTGCGCCTACACTCGCGGAGCCGTGCGGAGCCGTGCGGAGCCCGACCGTTTGCCTCCGCGTGCCGAATCGAGTTCCGGGAAAATTAGCATCAAACGGGCGATTCCGCGATAAACACACACACACACACACACACACACACACACAAACCACAACAACGTTAAGAAAACAAAACACGATTAAATGTTTTCGAGTGTTTGTTCGACTCGGAGCAACTATTTCGGGAATCTCCTGCCGAGACAACAACACGAGGGAAAAAAAGGTCACCGGAAAAATGTGGCAATAAGGCGCGGAGAAATGTGTGACACGGAGTCTGTGTGGGTGGGGGCGGGGCGGACTTGGCATTCCGGTGGCGTGCACACTGGGGCCCTGGGCGCGGCGGCCTGGCCTGGCCGAGCCTGGCCGGAGGCCGCCAAAGCCACGCCGAGTCTTCGGAAAGCCGCCGAAGTCCGGTCGACACGCCGTAAGCCCGATACAGGCTGGCGGGTCCAGCGGCCAGGCCCCGGGTGTCGAGGGTGCTAAGTCACCCCACCGGCGATGACGAAACGAGTGGCCAGTTAGTTAATGGCCGTGCCAGGCGGCGGAGTATAATCCAGCTCGCTCCCGGAGGAGGAGTTGTCGATGCGTCGCGCAGGCTGTGCCTCACTCATTCACTCACCAGCCCGCCCCACCAGCCAGCCCCTATTATTGTTAGGATACAGCCTTGGTTTCTGGACTCTCGAGTAAAAGCTAGCTGACACCTTTAAGTGTCTTGTAGTGTTCTAGGTACGTTAAACTAGTTAGTAAAGGTATCATCTGCTAAAAACAAGATTAAAATGTTTTGCAAGTGTTTGTTCGACTCAGAGCAACTATTTCGGGAATCTCCTGCCCGAGACAACAACACGAGGGAAAAAAAGGTCACCGGAAAAATGTGGCAATAAGGCGCGGAGAAATGTGTGACACGGAGTCTGTGTGGGTTGGGGGCGGGGGGCGGACTTGGCATTCCGGTGGCGTGCACACTGTGGGCCGCGGCGGTGTGGTCTGCGGCGGCCTGGCCTGGCCTGGCCGAGCCTGGCCGGAGGCCGCCAAAGCCACGCCGAGTCTTCGGAAAGCCGCCGAAGTCCGGTCGACACGCCGTAAGCCCGAGTACAGGCTGGCTGGTCCAGCCTGGCCCAGGCCCCCCGGGTGTCGAGGGTGCTAAGACTCACCCCACCCCGCGCGATGACGAAACGAGTGGCCAGTTAGTTAATGGGCGTGCCAGGCGGCGGAGTATAATCCAGCTCGCTGCCAAACGGAGTCCGCTCCAGCCGCTGGCTCCAGCCCGCACTGGCTCCAGGCGCGTTGTTTTTGCCTCACATGCCCGCTTTGGCTCGCTTTGGCTCGCTTTGGACGCGCGCCTTGCTCGCCCCGCCTGCCCCGGGCATCGGATAAATGCGGGGGCGGATGCTTTATGCAGAGATAAAGGGGTTGTATCGGCAGTCTGTCTCTCTCGCACTCACGGTGGAATGACGTCAGCATCGCGTCAGCAGGCACTCCCTTGCACCTGTCGGCGGCCGGCCCGGCCGTGTGAAGCACACTGGTGGCGAAAAAGCTGCTGCCAACCAAAACACAACATCGCAACGAGCGAAAGAAATAGGCTCGTCGTAGGCAACATCTCAATCTCCACCCAAGCCAGCGAACTTGGAGAGCGCAAAGTTTTCTCTTGGTCGCTTTCCGCGGCGCCGGGTTCAAGTACCAGCGTCGCTTTTTCGCGTCGCTAGTCTCAGTCTTTCCTCGTCTGTAATTAGCTGGTGCAGGCGGAGCGAAATTAAGACGCGAGCCGCGTCTCGCGGGGCTGGCGCCGCCTAGCGTAGCGCCGCGGTGGGTGGCTCGGGTGGCGGTCGGGCTCTGGGTGGCCTCGGATAGGGCGTGGCCCGGCCATATGGCGCCAGTTGAACTGCATCAAACCCCGGTGAAACGATTCCGAGACTGGTCCGAGACGCTGTTCGGGGTCTCGGGCGGCACGGCGGCACGGCGGCGAGCAGGTGGGTCACGCCCCCCTCCCCCCATACGAGTGCGACAGAGACGAGAGCGCTGTGTGGGGCTGTCCCTGCCGCCTGATTCCAAACAGTGCTCCCTCTCTGTCTCTCTCGCTCCAGCAGCGGGACGCCCCGTGAGTGCGAGAGAGACAGAGGGCTCAGCCCGGCTCGTCTTACAGTCGGCGCGGGCTAAGCTGGGCTCGGTGTCCGTACTGGCCGGCGGTGGCCGCGGCTGGCCGACATCGACTATATTATTGATTGGGAAGGCTCGGCCGTTTCGATCGAGAAGGTGACTGCACCGACGCGGACGGGGTTATCCACGGCGACCCTCTCCGCCTCCGCGTCAGAATGTCAGAGCGTCCGGCTAAAGTTAGTCGAGTTTGCAGGGCGGCGAGGCCCGCGGGGCCGCCGTCACGCGCGTGACGAGCACGGCGGCGAGCACGGCGGCGACACGGTGACATCGCCGGCCAAACGGGCCAAACGGCCATCGACCGCCGGAGATGGATGGACAGATTGGCGCGGGCGGACGGACGGCAAACAGACGGACAGGCAGAGGGTGCAGAGCCGACATATGTATGGTAATGTCACACATAACAGCGGCAGAACGCGGCAGAACGCCCCGAAACCGCAGACACGTCGTGTCGTTTAGTTTCGACCAATTTCAGTCCAACATTTTATACCGCTCTGTTGACTGCCCATCAGATCGTATAACCTACTTTTAAAACATCAAATTAATTGTCGGGGAAAAATTGCTTTCCGTGCGTTGTTTTGAGTGAGTTCTTTCCCGAGTGCCTGGAGGACGCGCGGTGGCGCTGTGGAGTGTTTGTCTGGGCGACACCTCGGCCCGCCCCGCCCCGCCCCGCCCCGCCCCGCCCCGCCACCCCGGCGGCGTCCAGTGTCGTCGGAAGGAGAGGCCACTCCAAGGGGGAGGGCCAGACGAGGCCAGACGAGGCCAGACAGCCATCGGCCAATTTCCCGGTTCGCCCCTCCTCGTCTTATGCGTGGCCGGGCTGGGCGCCCCCCCCCCCCCCCCCCCCCCGACCTCCACGCCGTCACGACACTGTCACAAGACGGAATTGGAAGGTCGCTGTTTGCGAGTCGAATTGAGGCTGTTTAGCGTCGAGAACAAGGCGCACAATGGCACCGGCCCCGGTGGCCGAAACTCTAGACGTGTTTTGAGCTCCAGAGTCGCTAAATGGGACTCGAACCGAGCTTGCGACCCCACCAATGGATTGCTCTCCGAACGAGGAATCCATTGGTGGGGTCACACGTTCGGTTCGAGTCCCATTCAGCGACGCTCAAAACGCGTCCGGGAGTTTGACCGCCTCCACCGGTCTTCTGGCCCACTGTGCGGCGCGGCAAAAATGGGCGGAATAATGTGGCTCGGCCGGAGCGCTTCGCCGCTTTGCCCGTTGGATTTATCGGTGTGTTGGCAGTCCGACCAGTCCTGACAGTTCGCCGTTCGCCACATATTTGCTCGGAACTGGCCGAGGCGAGGACTGCGAAGGAACGGAACGGGGCGATGTGAATGTGGGCCACAAACTCCAACAGAGCAACAGGCGACTGTGGGGCGGTTCCGAACGACGCTGTCTCTCTCGCACGCCTGCGGGACGTCCCGAGAGGTGCGACAGAGGCAGAGCGGCAAGGACACTCTTCGGAGTCGGCTTGCCGGGCCGCCTGGGCCGCCTGGGAGGGGAGGGTAGCAGAGTTCCCCTGTCATCCCAAGGGCCCGCCGCCGAGGGGGGGGGGCGCCGTCTAGCTTTGTTAGGATGATTGGGCCTCGAGGTGCCCAAGCGCCCAAGCGCCGAACAGTGGGCCAGAAGACCGGAGGAGGCAGTCAAAATTCCAGACGCATTTTGAGCTCCAGAGTCGCTTAACAGGACTCGAACCGAACGTGTGACCCCACCAATGGATTGCCCTCCGAACGAGGAATCGGTTGATGGGGTCACACGTTCGGTTCGAACCCCATTTAGCGACTCTGGAGCTCAAAACGCGTCTGGAATTTTGGCCGTCTCTGCCGGTCTTCTGGCCCACTGTGCGCCGCGGCTTCCCCCTCTGGTCCGGATTTACGGTGTGCGGGCCGCGGCGCGGTCCGCGGCGAGCACTCTTTCCCCAGAAGCAGCAGCGCCAGCATGCCGGGTCTAGGCCTTTTAGCTCCCCAAACGGGAATGGCTTCGGGCGATAATGACTTTGGCACGTTAACACCCGCAGCCCCGGCCCGCCCGCTCTCTCACTCACACACGAGGCTTAAAAAAGCAAGCAAAACAACAACAACAACGCTCGGATGAGCCCCCCGGCAGCGGCCCGCGCGCGTTCCCCCAAACCCCCAAAACCGACAAGCCAGCGACGGCCACGCCACGGCACTGTTTAGACAGAAGTCCATCAGCCTCCGGAGCGCGCTAGCCGCGCTAGCGAACCGACAGTTTGCTTCTTTTTTTCTTTTTCACCGTGACTGCGTCGTTTCCTCTCTGCCGTCACTAATAACCGCTCGGTTGGCGGCGTTCGCGGCGTTCGCGGCACACGTCCCGCGCCATTTTTCATACTCTCCAATTAAGCGCCACGCGTGGGAGTGCTTCTCTGCGGTGCGACCTGCTATGGAAGCGAGAGAGGCAGGCTGGCAGGCCTTGCTCAACATCGGCCTGCACAAGCCTAGGCTTGTCAGAGGGGGCTCACCGCTCAACAGGCTTGCGGTGTACGCCCCGCCCCGCCCCGCCCCGCCACGCCCCGCCACGCCTGGCACGCAATCAAACAGGTAGCCACCGGAGGACTGCCACAGCCAGGAGTGTGGTGTAATGCAGTGGAAACTGTTGGTGGATGTGTGTGTGTGTGTGTGTGTGTCGCAGCTAGGCATCCTTTCGCTTCGGCGCGCTTCATCACGCGAGCCGCACTCAGAGCTGCTAAATTACCCCCATGCGCGTGGAGCTCGCGGAAAATGGGGGTGGGGGAAAGGGGGGGGAGGTTTTAACCGCACGCAGGTAGGCGTCAGGGATGTACACACAATATGGTGGTGTCATGTGTTGAGCCGGCGCGAGGCGTGACGGCGGGGGCCTCAGTGTCTGCGCTCCCCCTCCCCTCCCCTCCCCTCCCCTCCCCCTCCCCCTCCCCCTCCCCTCCCTCCACGCCAGCGTGCGGGGCCGCCGATATGTGGAGCAGCGAGGCGAAGCGAGGCGTGGCCTCAAGATTTCACGCCGCCGTCGTCGTCGGCGCCGCTTCAAGTGTGTGAGTGACAGCAGCGCGCCGGCGGCGACGCGAACCACGCGAGCCAGAAATCCCGTGGAGGAAACACAACGCCGCGGTGCGTGGGTGCAGTGTAGTCGTCGCCCCGCCGGCGGCGCAGTCCCGCCAAAGTAATTGGAAAACTTACGCGCTCGCCGCCCTCACCAAATTGCGCGTGAACTGCACGGGGCCTCCGCACAGTGGGCCAGAAGACCGGTGGAGGCGGCCGTAACTCTAGACGCGTTTTGAGCTCCAGAGTCGCTGAATGGGACTAGAACCGAACGTGTGACCCCACCAATGGATTGCTCTCCGAACGAGGAGTCCATTGGTGGGGTCACACGTTCGGCTCGAGTCCTGTTTAGCGACTCTGGAGCTCAAAACGCGTCTAGAGTTTTGACCGCCTCCACCGGTCTTCTGGCCCACTGTGCTCCGGCCTCTGGCTTTGTCGCGACGGCGGCGGGGGCAGGCCGGGCAGGCCGCAGGCCGTTCAACTTTGGGAATCCCGGAGTCGTCGTCGCCGTGCTACCCCCTCCAGCGCGCCGACGGCGTACCGCGTCACCCCGATCCAGCAGTGCGTGCGCATGCCGCGGTGCCGCCGTGCCGCCGCCGCTTGACGCACGCCGTCAAACTCCAACTCCGCCGCAGACTCGGCCCGTCTCGAGAGCGACTTGGGTTCGCCTCCGCCTCCGCGTGCACGGGCGGGAGCAAGCGAAGCTAGAACACGCCAAGTTCGGGCAGACAGGACTCTGCGCGCGTGGAGGCTCGGAGCGCCGCAGTCACTGGATCAGACGCGCGGTGGCGCCGAAAGAGCGAAGGTCGCGTTGACCTGACCTCGAGTCGCGGGTTCAACTCCCGGCCCTCGCCACCGCGACCGCGCGACCGCGTGCTGCGTGACTCGCTAGCAGTGCAGGTTCCCGCCACGCTCCCGCTAGCCTCGCACGCTGCACCAACTTCGGCCGTAAAAGAAGCCCGCCTCGCCTAATTCGGAAAGCGGGACAAAGTTGCGCCGTTCGAAAAGCTGCGCTTTCAAATTTCGAGCTCGGCTGCTCTGCGGAGCGCTGCTGCGCGTTGCCACGCGCGCGAATTCGATTTCCAGGTGTTTGCGCCGCGCCGCGAATTTATCTGCAATCGGAATGAGGTTGGCCACACTGCGGAAAGTGCGTCCCTTCCTCCTTCCAGTGGAGGCGGCGCTCGTTTGCCTTCGGGTCTCGTATTCAATGAAACCAATCCGCCGTGATCCCCGGTGAGGCGAGGCCGACGTGGCACCGCCGGTGTGATGAGCACGAGGTGGCCGAGGGCCTGGCCGAGGGCCGAAGTCGCAAATCCCCTCCCAGGCGGCTCAGCCACGGAGACTCTTCTGGCTCTCCTCGCCGGCCGCAGCGCGCCGCGCGCCGCGTGGTGGCGTGTCACCTCCTTCCCCAGTGGATTTGCCAGAAGACCGGTGGAGGCGGACAAAACTCGAGACGCGTTTCGAGCTCCAGAGTCGCTAAACAGGACTCGAAACGAACGTGTGACCCCACCAATGGATTCCTCGTTCGGAGAGCAATCCATTGGTGGGGTCACACGCTCGGTTCGAGTCCCATTTAGCGACTCTGGAGCTCGAAACGCGTCGAGACTTCCGCCCGGACGCCTGCGGACTGGGCGTAGGCCACGGGCTCCGCAGCGCAGCGTGCGGGTGGCCTACCCCGGACTTGGCGGGCGCTCCCGTCCCACCAGCCTGCCGTTGCCGCCACTGTGGAAAGCTGGCCGTTTTCTCCGCCTTTCCGACTGTGTTGCCAATGCCGCGGCGAGAGGATTTTGCATTGTATCGACAGTACGGCCGCGCCCCGCGCCACGAAGGCAGGAAAGCACGAAGCCAGGAACAAAGCCCAAGGCGCTCAACAAGTGCCTCTCAGCGGATCGGCCGCGCAAATCGAGCGATTGCGCCGCTCCTCGCTCTGTCTCTCTCGCACCGCCACGGCGCACCCCGCGAGTGCGAGAGAGACAGAGCACGCCGTCTCGCCACGGGCAGCGCGAGGCCCACCTTCCGGAGTCACCCAGCAGAGGGCGGATATTTCGGGACCGCTTTTATGCCCCCAAACATGAATAAGTTCAAAGGATTTACGCCATTTCTGTGATGGAGAAAATAAATTGCTAAGCCAACGCAGCTTTACTAACCTGATTTTGTCGTTAATACGCTACGGCAAGCGCTAATTTTTTTAAGCCCCGTCCCCTCCACCTCCGCACCTATGTAATAAGAGGACGTAACCGAAACCTGTTTTCCTGCGTTCATCCTTGGTTTATCCAGCGGGCCCACGCTCGCGCCTCGCTCGAGGACTATCGGGAAAGGATGGCGGCATGGCCAGGCATGGCAGGAACAAGTTAAGTTGGTGGACGCCTCGCCGTGACGCCGTCCGCGCTACACTGCCGAGCCGAGCCGAGCGAGCCAGCGCCTTCTCCTGAAAGTTTTCCCTGCGCGATGAATTTGGTTGAGGCGGGGCGTCTCTCCTCGTTCACACCCGCTCTCTCTCTCTCTCTCTCTCTCTCTCTCTCTCTCTCTCTCTCTCTCTCTCTCTCTCTCTCTCTCTCTCTCTCTCTCTCTCTCTCTCTCTCTCCGAACGTGCGCCAAGGCCAAGCCTACGTGTTTTTAGCCGACCTTTTGGCTTTGCGGTGTTACTCCATTCCCTGTCTTTTTCGTTGATTTTCCCCCTTTCCACAACTATTCTTCCAGTTTAAAGTTTAAAAAAAAACTGCGCCGTTTTAAAAGCAAGTCTAGCCATGACTTTTTCAGAGGCTGCCCAACTTTTCCGAGTTGAGCGGCGCTCGGCTGGCCGGCCGGCACGCTGGAGACACGAGACACACGCGCTGTGCCAGGGCTGCCAGGGCTGTCCGGGCTGTCCGGGGGAGTTTGTGGTCGCTGTTACTGTGGGCAGGTGCCTGGCTTGCCGGCCGGCTGGCTTGCTGGCCTGCTGCGGCTGGCCGGCTAGCGACCCACGCTCTTTAGGACAAAGACGGCCGTTCCAAGATCCCCGCTGGCGTGGGCTTCACAAGCTACGCAAGCTACGCAAGCTTGCCCAGGCTGGCTGGGATGAATCCCCAACACCACCGTCCTTTGTCACTATCATAGAGAAACGGGACATTATTGTTCGTGCCTGGGGCCTTTTCGCCGTGGTCACTCTCTCTCCCTTTCGCTCCACCTCTGAGGCGTTCCCCCTCTCTCTCTCGCGCACGCGCGCGCACACACACACACACACACACACACACACACACACACACACACACGCACGCACACACACACGCACACACACACGCCGAGGGCACGCCTCCCCGCTGCCCCCAGTTCATCCCCACCCACTTCTCGACCTCCTTCATGTATACGTCCGCCTCGGTCTTCATTTACGTCAAAGGACGTCTGTGACTCGCTCTCTCTCATACGCACGGACGTGCGCGCACGCCCACGCCCTCACACACACACACACGCCTTCTTTCGCGCTCTCTCTCTCTCACACACACACACACGCACACACACACACACACACACACACACCATATTGATCTCGCCGGATAAGCACGGTCAGCTTACAGGCGCCATAGACGTCGAATGGATCCGTCTTCACGTGTCAATTACTCTCTCTCTCTCCCTTCGCACACGCAGTCTTGGCCCTTGGGTATCGCGCAGTAAAAATCCGATCGACATAATTTCTCCAACCTAAATAGCGAAATTCGAAAGTGATTATTATTGTAATCCATGCATGGGGCACTACTCGCCTCGCCATGCAAATGGCGGATTGATGAGATTGCCCCCCACCGGGGCGACGGGGTCCTTGGCGGCGGTCGGGTGGCGCCAGAGTCGCTAAGTGGAACTCGAACCTAGCGTGTGACCCCACCGATGGGTTGCTCTTCGAACGAGGAATCCATTGGTGGGGTCACACGTTCGGTTCGAGTCCCATTTAGCGACTCTGGCGCTCAAAACGCGTCCGGGATTTTGACCACCTCCACCGGTCTTCTGGCCCACTGTTTGACGGGCCGGAGCGCGACCAGCTTGACGGCCTTGACGGCCTCGGTGGCGCCGCGGATGGACGTCAGGGACGTGAGGGACGTCAGGGCGCCGCGACGACATAGTAGCAGTCGGGTCGTCATGGCCGCCGGCCGTCCGTCTCTCTCGCACTCGCGGCGCGGCCCGCACTGCCCGCACGGGTGCGAGAGAGACAGAGAGACTGGCGCTAAGTACTGCCGGCAGTCAATGCCTCTTATTCGGCCGTAAATATCGCGCCGCCGACGTCAGCCGGCTGTGTCTCTGTCTCTCTCGCACTCGCGGCGCGTGCCGCACGGGCCCGCCAGGGTGCGAGAGAGGCAGAGGAGGTCGATGTGGGCGCACGGGCGTGCGTCAGTTGGAAGGTGTCGGCCCGGGACGAGCGCGTGTTTGGTTTCGCGTGGGCGCGCTCTCACTCACTCACTCTCACACACACAGCCCTGGGGGATGATAACACGTTGAGAATAAACCGTTTATATTCTCGTCGAGCCCTAATTGTGTTTCGTTGCCGTTCCGCTCATCGCCGCTCTATGGAAGGTCGCCCCGCCTGCCCCGCCTGCTTCGAGGAGTGCCGCTAATGTCACGCTGTTCCTTCGCGAGGCCTGCCGGGCCTGCCGCGACGTAGGGCGACGAGGTCGATTATGTCAGCAATGATGTTTCCCGTCGCGTCGTCTGCTTGTCATGTTGCCATAACGCACACCAGTCGTCCCTCCCCTGCTACACTGGTCGCGTGAATGTCACGCCCAGGACACGAACCGAACGTGTGACCCCACCAATGGATTGCTCTCCGAACGAGGAATCCATTGGTGGGGTCACACGTTCGGTTCGAGTCCCGTTTAGCGACTCTGGAGCTCTAAACGCGTTTAGAGTTTTGGCCGCCTCCACCGGTCTTCTGGCTGCTCCACTGTGGGTCGTGTCATGCACCAGTCATGCGTCTCGCAGTCTCCCTCGCAGCCTCGCCGAGGCGCCACACGTATTTCATGTTCGGCGACGTGGTGCAGGGCGAGAGGCAATGCAGCGCCCCGGACGTGGGGCACCCTCGGGCCCCGTGGAGGGCGAGGCAGAGAGGGGGGGGAGCGAGTGACGATCCCGGCGGGAGGGCAACTTCGAGGCAACGTCCTCCGACGCCCACCATGTTCCGAGTAGGAAAAAAGTGAGCCACTCTCGTGAGACAAAATAGGGGAGCAAGTTGCGCTGGGGGAGGTAGGCGTTGTGCGTCGCAGCGCAAGCCAGCGGTATGCACTTTTTGTAAAGAAAGAATGCGGAAAAAATAAAGCGGAGTTTCCGCGAAGTCTACCCGGCTGGGCGGGCGTTGCAGACGCGAGTTACTCGTCGCGGTTCTGACACAACCCACTTAATACGACGGCGCTATCTTTGGGCGATAGCGGCTGCCACATATTGCCCGCTATCGTGCCGCGGACGGACTATGCCGCGTCACGGCGGGGCACGGTGGGCCAGAAGACCGGCGGCCAATTCGAGACGCGTTTTGCACCCCTACGGGGCGTCCCATGAGTGCGAGGGAGACAGAGCGACACTGCTGCTGCGCCCTGCGCCCTCCCAGCGGCCATGAATTTGTTCTGCCTTGGGGGCCTTCTCGAGGGCTGTGCCGCCCCCGCCGCCCCCGCCGCCCCAGTGGTCGCCCCATCGAGTCGCCACGAGTCGGACAAACGACGCAGTCGGAAAGAACGTCATCGCTGGCGGTGCTGGTGGTGGTGGTGGGGGGGGGGCACCGGCAGCTCGGAGGCGACAGGCTGGCGCCGCAGCAGGGGGGATCTTATGTCACCATCAACACATTATTATACCACCGTTAGTCCTCTCCCCCACCCCCTCCCCCTTCCGGTGCCCTTGTTCTGCTGCCAGGCGGAAATCTGGGCCGTTTGACACTCGAAACTCACCCCACTCCGAGATTCGCTGTCTTTGTCTCTCGGGTGGGGAAATTCATATTTCGGCGGTCAGCCTGTTGCTGTCGTTGCCGGGTGCGGGGATCGGGGCGCAACCGCGCGTGTGGCATATTGCTGTTGACGCGCCGAGTTCACACCCTCCCCTTCTCTCTCTCTCTCTCTCTCCTCTCTCTCTCTCTCGCTCTCTCTCTCCTCTCTCTCTCTCTCTCTCTCTCTCTCTCTCTCTCTCTTTCTCTCTCTCTCTCTCTCCTCCCCTTGATGTGCCTGAAGCCCCACTCTCCCCGTTGTGCAACGACTCATTTGGAAACAGATTGCGATTCGTGTCCTCCTTCTCGGCGCGTGGCACGACCTGTTGTTGCCTCACTCTTCTCTGTCGCAATTTGCAAAAACAAAAACAAACACGAAAAAAACCCACAATAAAAACAAAACTGTTACGAATTATTTTATATTTTATTTCCATATTTACACTGTCGTTTGCAGTGTAGGAACTGTGAAGGGCTCGTCCTAATGGCATCTGAATGAATGCGTTCGCGTTGTGTGTGTGTGTGACCTGAGTGCGTCTGAGGCGATACGCTGTTGATGGCGGTGATGCCGGCGATGTGAGCGGGGCGTCGTTTTCTCGATTACGGCTCCATTAGACCGCACTGGTGTCAAAAGGGGCAGTCACTCTGACGCGCATCACACCGCCAGAAAGCCTCGCCCTTTCAACTGCCAGTGTGGGAAGTGACTGCGAGGCGCTACTCAGTGGATTTTGTCACCACAGACCCGAACGCGCAGAAAAACTGCGCTGCTGGATTTCCAGTGTGGGCGTTAACGCTGCCGTCAAATGTGTAGAAATTGTGGACGCACGCGCGCAGACGTGTGCAGCGAGGGGGCCGGGAGGCTCCAGGCAGGGAGTGTAGAGGGGGGAGGGGGAGGGGGCCGCCCCGTCGCATGCCCCGCACGCTTCCTCTCTGATGTAGGCATTCCCAGGAACACGCCCCACCCCCTCCCCCTCACAGCCTCGCAGCTACAATGCTCGTGAATGTATGAATTCGCCGGGCGTATTCCCAGGGAACAGCGAGCCCCCGTGTACGGCTTCCAGTATTCTGTTTCTGGCAAAGCAAACACCACGGTGGAGGGAAGCCCTGCCGCGGCGGGGTTGCCTACCCGCGCCGCCCTGTCTCTCTCGCACCCCTGCGGAACGCCCCGCGAGTGCGACAGAGACAGAGAGACAGGTCACGAGTTGCATGCGGCCCGGGCGGCCCGTGCGCCCCTGGGACACTTCAAGGGCCCCGTATCTGAGCGTGTCTGTCGCCCGATTGTCTTGAGAGACACTTCGACCCGCCGGCTGACACGCAGGGCGGGGCCGAGGAGGGGCGCAGCGCAGAAAGGGCGCCTTCGCGCGTGGCGTGGCGAGGGCCGGTCCCGGGTTCAAACACGACAGGCCCGACACCTTTCTCCATTTCTTTTTCGATTTTTAATCGCTGTTTTTTTTTTCAAACCTTTATTTTTGCTTTTACTCCAGCGATAGAATCACTGTCTCGTTTGACCTGTCCTTTTTTCTTGCCCTCCCCCTCCCCAAACACACACACACTCACACACAGACAGACACACACACAGCACACTGAGGAGCATTGTCCCGCAGGAACTCCAAGCAGAGGGCGAGGCAGCCAGTGTTAATTGCGGCGGCCTGGAAGAACATGTAGACCAAATTGGTCCAGTACACCTAGTCTCTCTCTCCCGCCATCCTTCAGCCGTCCCGAAACCCCCTCCCCCCCCTCTCTCTCTCGCTCTCCCTGACATCCTCACGCCGACTCTCTCTCTTAGCAGGCTGGGGTCCCGCTGTTCCACAAACAGGGTGCCAATGAAATTAGTAACTTTCCTTCCCGAGTGTCGCGGGGGCGGCGGGGGCGGCGGGGGCGGCAGGGGCGTGGACCCAGAGTGGCAGGGATAGAGCAGTTGTGGCGCCAGAGAGACGCAGACCCGGGAGACAGAAAAGAGGGTCGACTTGTTCGAAACAATACTCCAACATTCCTCGCGATGCTAAGTCCGGCCCGAGGGTCATCGTCGAGACGAATTTTCGGAGGGAAGCTGTTCGAACATCGATCGCTGTCCTTTCCGTTTTCCCGCCTTGCTGCCTCTCCTTCCTGCGGCCCGTTTTCGCCCGTTTCCCCGGCAGCTTGATGTCGCTCAAGTGGCGCTATCCACACCGCGCCAGGCCGCCGGGCCGCCACGCTTATTCGCAGTCGTAAAAAGGTGCCTTGGACGCCTCGGCGGTCGGGCATGAAATTCGCCCGGACTGCCAAGGCGCTGCACTGAGAATTGTAGGTTTTACGGGTCCCCGCGCAAACCCGCCAGGGCTTTACGGATTATTCTGCCAGGTCGCCTGCACCATAGAGCAGGTCAAGCTGCACCGGTTGTCCCAGGTGAAGCTGCGCCGGGCGGTCCAGGTCTACCTGCGCCAGTTTGGGTGAAAATTGCCTGGCGCAGGTCGAGCTGCACCGCGGTGACCCAACGTGGCTGCCGTCGGGTTTCACGGACCTGCCGCTAGGTGGTGCTTGGAGCGCCGTGTGCGTTCACCAACAAGTATTTCCTATTTATGTTACTAAAGTAAATAATTTTCGACAAATATATCATCTGCTGCCCAAGTAAGTGTCAGCTCTAGCCGTTGGCTTCCAGTTTTAAACAAAATGTCACACTGAAGTCGAGAAAAACGCATTTCCATGTTGCCACTCGCTGGCGTCTGCGGTCGGCCATTTGGTTGGGTGCACGCAAGATCCTTCCCGACTTCACGGACCACTTCTCCCGTGGAGTTGTGGAAGGGGGCTCGACTCGCTGTCTTTGCGAGATACAGGTTCCCTCCCTAAGAGGTCTCAGTATCTCGCTAATTTTTCTATGCGTTTCCGGGTAAAATTCACCGATCCTCAATCTCCTGCCACACACCCGTACTGGTCGAGCGTCACGGTGAGCGTTTCCCCCACCACTCTCCCGGTCCCACCTGCACCGGTGCAGGGTGCAGCTCACATCCATGGTGCAGCTCCACCGGTGCGAGGGGCCCGTGAGTCGGTTTGCGCGCGCTGCAGGTCAACCTGCGAGGCAGCGCCGTTCAGCTCGGAGCTGCACCGCGCGGTAAAACCGGGGTTTTACGCCGGGGTCCGGGCTGAACCTGCACGATCTGCTAGCTTCAATTTCTCAGTGTGAGTGGGAGGCTGCCGTCCGCTGCCGTCGGGCTGACGGGCAGGCCGTCCGGGACGTCCACGCCGCACGTGTGGGCAGGGAGACAGGCAGGCAGGCAGACAGACAGACAGACAGGCAGACAGGCAGACAGACAGACAGGCAGACAGGCAGACAGACAGACAGACAGACAGGCAGACAGACAGGCAGACAGGCAGACAGGCAGGCAGACAGACAGACAGACAGATAGACAGACAGACAGACACGGGGTGGTACCGCAGACACCCCTGGGGAGCGCCTGACCCGACACCCGACTCGGCGGTGCAACTCCAGGCCAGGCCCGGCCAGGCCGTCACCGTTGCACCAACATGGCATTGGCAGGGGCACTGTCGGTTGCGTGCGGTTGCCGTCGGTACTGCGCAGTCGAACAGACAGAGTCAGAAATCGGGGACAGTTTCGGGAGACAGCGAGACTGTCCCTGGAGGGGTCACGTTCGAGTCCCGTCGAGCGACTCTGGAGCTCAAAACGCGTCTGGAGTTTCGTCCGCCTCCACCGGTCTTCTGGCCCACTGTGTTGGCCCGCTGGCCGCCACTGCCGACCCACCTGGCGATAATCGCTCAGCCAATAAATAAACTCGGCAGGCGCCCCCTGCCCTTTGGCCTTTGGCTTCGGCCTTTGGCTTCGGCCCCTGCAGCGCCAGTAATCATGTTTACTCTCCGCTCTGGCCCCCGCCTCGCCTCGCCTCGGCGTCCCGGCCGGAGCATGGCGGGGCAAGTCGACTCGCCCCGAACGGCCGCTTCCGGGAGAAAAAAGATACACCGATAATGAAATAATAGGGAAGGGAACGGGCGGAGATCGGAAGGACGGAAGGTCCCGGCACGGAGCCAACTCCATTAGCAGGAATTTGGTGAGGTCCACGGTTCTAATACTGTTGAGTGTCGACCTTTTTTTGTCGTTGGGAAAGCCATTCGGGCGCGGCGATGCGGCTACACTGTGGGGCTCAGTGCTTTCCGATGCGAGTCGACGAGGCTCGGGGAAATGGGCGTGTCGATGTGCTAATCTCCGTCGCTCCACTCGTTCGGCCGGAAGTCCCTCCATGCCTCGCCTCACTGAACACGACGCCGCCCCTCCGGCAGGGGCCACTTCATCTCGCAGCGCGGCGCACAGTGGGCCAGAAGACCGGTGGAGGCGCCCAAAACTGTCGACGCGTTTTGAGCTCCAGAGTCGCTACGCAGGACTGGAACCTAACGTGTGACCCCACCAATGGATTCCTCGTTCGGAGAGCAATCCATTGGTGGGGTCACATGTTCGGTTCTACTCACATCTAGAGACTCTGGAGCTCAAAACGCGTCTAGGGTTTTGTCCGCCTCCACCGGTCTTCTGGCCCACTGTGCGCTGGGCCCCGCGTGACAGCTCGACAAGGCTGATTGTTCTTTTGGATGGATGAGCCTCCCCCTCCCATCCGGGGCCCCTCGCGGGCCCTCCGGGGGCGTCGCGGTGCTCGGCGGTGCTTGACGGCGCCGGCCAGCACGGCGGGCTAATCCCCCACGACGCGGGCTGCGTGGCAAAGAAGGCCGCTCCCCAGGCCGCCCCCAGCCCGCGTGGCACGTTGCGGCACCGCACCGCCCCACGGGGAGCACGGCGTTGAGGGGGACGCGGACGCGCGACGTGAAGGTCGGCGTTGACGTCGCCGGCGTCCTCGCTAAACAGGACTCGAACCGAACGTGTGACCCCACCAATGGATTGCTCTCCGAACGAGGAATCCATTGGTGGGGTCACACGTTCGGTTCGAGTCCCATTTAGCGACGCAGGAGCTCAAAACGCGTCTAGGGTTTTGTCCGCCCCCACCGGTCTTCTGGCCCACTGTGCGGCGGGGCGCTTGTGGACGAGGTGCGGCGCGGTCACCGACTGGTTTATGGACTCGCCTGACCCAGATGGCCGCCGACGAGCCTGGCAGAGCCTGGAGACAATGTTGGGGACGTGGAACATACTGCCTGCCTGGGCCGAGGCCTGGGACGAGGCCTGGGCCTGACCACCCAGCACAGTGTGCCACCACACGCACAGCCGGCTACTTCGTGCAGGAACGCCGGCAAGCCAAACACATCAACGCAAAAAAAAAAAGATTGTATCCGTAAAAACGAAGAAGCGAAAAGCGGCAAGAACGAAACATCGTTGACGGGGGCGGCGGACCGTTGCCGAGCCCCGTCAGTGTGCCGCCTCGGCCGTTATCGAGAGACGCCAGCCGCGCGTCGAGACATTTCTCATAGCGCCGCCCGCGCCGCCCGCGTGACAAACGACACCAGGAGGGTGACGTGTTCCGCGACCCGCGTTCGACTTGGACAGGCATTCGGCGCCAGATTTACAGTGGAGGAATCCAGGCGCAAGATTCCAGAGACCCAGTTTTGGATGCGTCGCGGCTGTCAGGAGGAGGGGAGACGCGGGCTGAGGCGGGCAATCCTTTCGATGCTGATGCGTCGTATGTGTGTGCGTGGCGGCACTGGGCGAGCGCAAAAGACAAACTGACGAGTTTCCGGAAAATCGGGCCGCAGTGCTGCGGCTTGCCTGCCTGCCTGCCTCCCTACTCCACTCCGGAATCTCAAGTATTCTATGATAATGCGCGGTTGCCCCAAGGCTGCCCGAGGCTGCCCCAGGCTGGGAGGGCTGCGTGCGCGAGGCACTTTTTGTCCCATTTTTCCCACCCCCAGCCCACTTCCGTCGAGAACAAGCCAGCCTTTTTCCCCCAGAGAGAAAAAAAGCTCTTTTTCTGATGCGGCCGGGCGGTTCGGCCGGAAGACGTATGATTTTTGCGGCCGCCCCGGGGGAGCCAGTCCAGCGGCACTGTTCTGTTCCGCAATCATCGTGGGGGGAGCCCGCGCGCCGATGTTCCAAGTTGAACTTCCCGCAACTTGCGAGCAAACTACGTGAAGCCGTGTCGATGAGGCACTTTGCTGTCGGCACGCCGCTTTATCTTCCGGGCCGGAAACCGGAAGTGGACGAGCGGCAACCGGAAGTAAGGCTGCACAGTGGGCCAGAAGACCGGTGGGGGCGGTCAAAGCGCCGGACGCAGCTCCAGAGTCGCTAATTGGGACTCGAATCGAACGTGTGACCCCACCGATGGATTGCTCTCCGAACGAGGAATCCATTGGTGGGGTCTTACGCTTGGTTCAAGTCCCATTTAGCGACTCTGGAGCTCAAAACGCGTCTAGAATTTTGGCCGCCTCCACCGGAATGAGCTGGCCGGCTGCGAATTGGCGTGCTAATCCACCGGCCGGCTCGTCCTCCACGGCGTCATCCTGGACAGAGACGTCGGCAATCCCTCGCTCCTCACAGCCTCACAGCCTTCCAGCACGGAAGATTCAATTCTCCGGCTGCGCAGGCTCGGCCGGGGCCTGGCGGGCCTGGCGGGCCTGGGCGGGATTGCGGCCCATCGCCTGGACAAACGACTTGGAATGAGAGTCACGCCCGCACCCTCCCTCCCCTCCGTCCCCTCCCTCTCTCCCTCCCTCTCTCCCTCCCTCTCTCCCTCCGGCCCTGGAATGACCTACCCACGATGGGTCATAGTCCATCCCGGCCGCTCAAACCCTCGTCATCCAAGATAGCGCCAACGAGGCACGCCCAAAATCGGGGCCCGGCTTCGCTGGCTTTGCTGGTCGCCCGGAAAACCCGCTCGGATTTCCGGTTTCTCGCTTCCATTTCGGAACCCCGGTGGGCTGTCGACGACAGTGGCGCCACGGGTTCGAAAATGGTGGTCGAACCTCGACTCGGAGTCGGAAGCCAGGGATTCGGGGGATGTCTGCTCGTTGGCCGACGGCTGGTGAGAGAGAGAGGGGGGGGGAACAGGTACGGGCCCACGGTGGGGTGGCCTGGGCCGGCCAAGCCTCCCTGCTGGGATGCGTGGGCGATGCCAGGGCGGTGCCATGGCGATGCGGGCGGGGCCGACAACCGGCCGTTGTGGCTGGGGACCCCGGCGGACCCCGGCGGACCGCGGCGGCCCTCGGGCACGCCACTGGAATCCCCGGCCGCCCCACCCGGGGCTCGAGGCCCCGCCAAGCCCAGGGCAAGCCCTCGGCGAGCCTCGGGCACGGGGATCATGAATGCGGCCGGGATTCGACCCTTGCGTGATGACGGCCGGGACCGCACACCGCAGCACACCGCAGCACCGCCATGAGAATAGTGGCTTGCGGTGTGGGAGCGACGTCGCCGACGCCCGGCTGGGGCTTGGCAGGTGATGATACCCTTGTTCGGCTTCCTGGGGACCGCGCGCAAATTACGTACGTCATCGGGCCCATTTCGACGCACTAAACAGGACTCGAACCGAACGTGTGACCTCACCAATGGATTGCTTTCCGAACGAGCAATCCATTGGTGGGGTCACACGTTCGGTTCGAGTCCTGTTTAGCGACTCTGGAGCTCAAAACGCGTCTAGAGTTATGGCCAGTGTACCTGCTTCCAGTCGGGTCCTGTGAGTCCGAGCAGCAACTCCTGTTGTCCAACCAACGCAGTCTCTCTGGGCGTCCCCTCGTCCCGCCCCTCCAGACAGACAGTAAGCTACTTTGGCCCGTCGCCCTGCTCCGCCCGCTTCGCGCTGTGCCCCTGCACTGCAGTAATTAGCCGGAAAGCTCGAACGGGCTCAAGGCGGGAAGGCAGGGGGAGCGCCCCCGGGCGGCGTGGCATTGCAGTGTGCCCACCAGTGTCGCGGCCGCCGCGCAGCCACCGCCTTTGTGGCGCGCAGATCCTTTCAGCCAGCCTCTGGGAAGGCGGTGGAAGGCGCGGCCTGCGGTTGACGAGGACGCGTTTGTTGGCTCGGCACGCCGAGGACGGCGAGGACGGCGGGCTCGACACGGCGAGGACGTTGCTGACGGGCCGCAAGTTGGTCCGGAATAGCTCGCTGAATATGCAGGCCCGGCGGGGACGCGCGGGGACGCCATGCAAATTCATTTTCGAAGACGACGCGCTGCCTCGCCTCGCCTCGCCGCTCGCCGCGAGGCCCAAGCAACCAAGAGGTCAAGCGTCAAGCGTTCCGGGGACGGTCCTCGTCGTCGTCGGCGGCGGCACGGCCTTGGCCGGCCTCGGCGTGGTCGAGAAGGACCAGAAGGACGCCCGCCCTCGGCGAGGAAGTACTTCTCGGAGTCGTGCCGCGTATGGAAATTCGGGAATGCAATTGGGGCCGTGGTGGAAAAGCGCGCCAAAGTGGCCGAGCTCGCCGCGTAGTGGATTTGCCAGAAGACCGAGACGGCCAGAACTCCAGACGCGTTTTGAGCTCCAGAGTCGCTGAACTGGACTCGAACCGAACGTGTGACCCCACCAATGGACTCCTCGTTCGCAGAGCAATCCATTGGTGGGGTCACACGTTCGGTTCGAGTCCCGCTTAGCGACTCTGGAGCTCCAAACGCGTCTGGGATATTGGCCGCCTCCAGCGGTAGCGCCCGCGGACTCGAGGGTAGGCAGCCCGCGCGCCACGGCGGCCCGCGCGTTGCCTACGGCGTGTTGCGCGGGCGCTCTGCGCGCTCTGAGCTGCACGCGGTCCAGTGCGCACGCAAGAAGCAAGCAGGCGGACAAGTGGCGGAGACGATGTCGCGAGGATGTCGCGCCTCCTGCCTCCTCCCTCCCTCCCTCCCCTTCCGCCTCGACGGCCACTGCTTTCCAGCGGCTTGCCAGTCCACACAGATGGATGCCTGCAGAGAACGCTCTTTGTAGGGTTTTAAGCGTGCGGCCTCCGCCTCCCTGCCTCCCCGGTGTTATTTTTTTACACTCGGAGACGATGACATGCTTCTAAAAGGGGCTCTGCCAGGCTCTGCCACGCCGCAGCGAGCAGGCGGCGGCGCGAAAAAGGGAGAACCGCCTTGAATGGGTCGCTGCTTCGCTGGTGCCGCTTGCAGTGTGCCAGCAACCACGTGCGGAGGGACGGCAGGGAAACACTTGGGTGGGAAAAGATACGCCCAAGGCTCCTCTTGAATGCGCCTTTTCAAGTTCCAATCTTGTTCTGCGGATCCCCTGCGATCATGTGACCCGCACCACAGTGGGCCAGAAGACCGGCGCAGGCGGCCAAAAAACTCAGGACGCGATTTGAGCTCCTGGGTCGCTAAGCAGGACTCGAACCGAACGTGTGACCCCACCAATGGATTCCTCGTGCGGAGAGCAATCCATTGATGTGGTCACGCGTTCGGTTCGAGTCTCATTCAGCGACTCTAGAGCTCAAAACGCGTCCGGGGTTTCGACCGCCTCCAGCGGTCTTCCGACCCACTGTGCTTTTTGCACGTCCCGAGATTACCTGGCCCCCTCAGCGTGACACGCGGCGCCATCTCCCCCATTCTCCTCTTCCCTTTTGCTCGGCGTTTTGCTCTAGGAGAGGTCCGACTTTTAGATTTCCGCGCGGAACCTCGCGCAATCAGCCCGCCATTGGGAATCCATTTCCGGGCAAGTTCTCGCAGCCGCGGCACGGCACTGCCAACACCGGCTCAGTCGGGCCTCGTCGAACAATGCTACCAACCACCGCGAAAAAAAAAAAACGTGCCGGAAAATCACGTGTCCGCGAAAAAACACAAAGACTGATATGGCGCATTGTATTTTCCGACGAGGCAATAAACTGGACTCTCTTTTTCCTGTTGCTTTGTGTGGAGCTTGCAGTGGAGGAAGCTCGCACCTGATTGGACAGACACTGGCAGACGAGCGGGGCGCGCTGCGCCGCCTGGCGAATGCTAATTGCACAAAACGAATCCTGTTTCACATTCATTATAAGACAAGCTGCATGCAAATTAGGCTAGGGTTTCCCCCCGGCGGGGCTGCTTGAGAGGCAGCGGACCCGGCCGGGCCCCGGCCAGGGGACCCGGGCTCGGGGGAAGGGGGCACCACTATGAAGTTCTTACCAGACGCACTGAAGGGACAGTCGGGCACGGTCGTCCCGGACCGCAGATTCAATTTGGCCAACGCAATCTACTGCTAACAGTCGCGCAAGCGTCGCAAAGCGTGCCTTGATTGGACGATGAGTCCCCGCTCCCCATTCGGCGTTACAAATTGCTCGTCTCTCGTCCGGCGGTGCGGCCAAATTGAATGTTTCCTCGATACGAAAAAATGTCCGCTTCAGTGGGCGCAATCACATTATTGGTAGGTTAGCAGAGCGCCCTGGGCCAGAAGACCGGTGGAGGCGGTCAAAATCCCGGACGCCTTTAGCGACTCTGGAGTTCAAAACGCGGCCAGAATTTTGGCCGCCTCCACCGGACTGCTTCAGCGTGTCCTATGTAAACTGGCGGCCCGCTGCGGCTTTCACAAAGCTGATATGCTGCTTATCTGTGTTCGGCTTCATAGAGGTGACAGAAGAGGGATGAACTGTCTCCCCACCCCCACCCGCCCTCCACTCGGCGTGATAATACCTAGAGTTATGGCGCGCTATGTCACGAGGGCTCCGCCACGGCCGGGCTACGCCATGGCCACGCCATCGCTACACCAGCGCTGTGCGCCGCGCGGCCTGCTTGGCCTGGCCTGGCGTGGTGCACCACGGACTCCATGGAGTCCGTCAGGCGCGACCCCGCCCCGGCCCGGCCACTCTGCGTGGAACCGGGAACCCGGGAACGGAATCCCTCATCGTCGAAACAAGGCCCACTGACCTCCCGGAGGAGATCGCAAACACACACACACACACACACACACACACACACACACACACACACACACACACACACACACCTACACACACACACCTACACACACACACACACACACACACACACACACGAGCACCGCCAACGCGCCGCGCGTGATCTATCCTCGCGGTCGGAGCTTAAGTGGCGCACAAACCCCATGGGAACACCCATATTCCATCCACGTAGAATCTCTGTGGACAAGGTGGATACGACCACGTGGATTTATCCACCTGTTATTAATATGTCATCGACGTTGAATTCAAAGCGAACAATCAATGTGGACTCTGACCCCTGGTTTCAACGTTGATTACTGATGTGCAATTCTATGTGGATTGGAGGCCTTCTATTCGATGTGTTTTGATGGGTGCACGATCGACGTGGATAAAAACATTCTCTATCCATGAGGTAATTCACAGGCATTCGGAGATGTGGAACACCACACTACGCATCCACGTCGACTCTCAGTATGTCTTGAAATGTAGATCACACCGCGTTAGATCCACCGGGCGTTTTAGGTGGTTGAGAGACGTGTTTAGGAACATGAAGTTTCAATATGGTTAGATGGTGCTGGGCCGCATGTGGGCCATCTGGGCCCTATTCTACACGATCTCGATGTCGATCATATGTATCCAAATTCATTGAAACAAAGTCGTCTCTTTATGCCGGATTCATCTGAGTAGATTCGGACGCTTCCACGTGGATTGAATGAAGATGAGTGAGGACCTTGGAACTCGATTAGTTTTAAAAGCTGCCGACAGAGGGCCTGCTGATATTCTTGTCATTCCTTACCCTCTCGGCCTGCTAGTAGGATGCCAATTCACCATATCCCAGAGCTAAATAACAAAGCACATCGGGCAGCTCCAGAGGACTTCGCAGTCTTTGGACGAAATGTCTCGGTCATTTCATTTTTAGACATCCTCAAGGGAGTTAACCTTGAGGGCTTCCTAACAAAAGTGTTAGGAATGACCGATATGCGCCTCGATGTAACATCGATGGTGGGTGGATAAGGCGAGTTAGGGTAAGGGATGTCCCCATGGGCAGCAGATGGCCGCTGAAGAATCAACATCGATGTGATGGGGATCGCGAATTTTCTGATATGGATTCTATGTGGATAGCAGGTTTAAGAGTTCCTATCAAATCGACATATCTATCTCTTATCCACGTGGAAATTACATTTCGATATGTCTGGATCCACGTGGAATCCACCTATACTCGAGTACCGCTATCCCGTGGATGATCGACTCGATCATCCACGTAACATCCACGTCGTTCCTCCACATCGATTCCACGTGAATTCGATATGGGTGTTCCCATGGGGAAGTTGGCACGCCGGTCCATCACACCGAACCCCATTAAACTCGGGCGTCACGGCCTCAAGTGGCGGCATACGCCAAAATTGCGCGACTTGTTGGCATAGCAATCCTTTTTTTCTCTCAACTTGCCTTCTTCTCTTACATATTTTGTTTTCAACTCTTTTCTTTTTTTCGGGGAGATTTTTTTTAGAAGTTTTTTTTTTTTGCAGTGTGTGAGTCAAGCCGCACCTGTTACGCGCTCCCGGCCGCCCAGCGGGGATCAGGCCGAGCTACCGTAGCCCTGCGAGACGTGCCGCGCCGTGCCGCGCCGTGCTGGGAGTTGAGCGGCTGCTTCGCTGGTGCGCCGCCTCGCCGCTTCGCTGCCCCGGCTCGGTGTTGTCGGGCCGCGCTGTGCGCCGCACAGTGGGCCAGAAGGCCGGTGGAGGCGGTCAAAACTCTAGACGCGTTTTGAGCTCCAGAGTCGCTAAACAGGACTCGCACCGAACGTGTGACCCCACCAATGGATTGCTCTCCGAACGAGGAATCCATTGGCGGGGTCGCACGTTCGGTTCGAGTCCTGTTTAGCGACTCTGGAGCTCAAAGCGCGTCCGGGATTTTGTCCGCCCCCACCGGCCTTCTGGCCCACTGTGCCATGGCTGGAGCGGCGCGTGCGGCCTGCCCGCCCTATCGGCATGAGCCCCTGTCTGCCCTGTCCGCGCTGCTCAAACTTCGCCGCCAAGAAAATTAAACTCCGGCGGTAATCGTGGGCCGCAGCCCCGACGGAGGGCACAGCCCGGCACAGCCCGGCACAGCCCAAAATTTAATTATTTATTTTTATCGAAGGGAACTTGACGGGAAGAGGGAGTTTCGGGGAAAAATCGCTCCGCTGTCGGCTGCTGCCATTGATGCGCCGAGAGTTGCCTCGGCGCACCACGGACGAAAGGGCTGCCAACCTCAGCCTGCCTTTCAGGCACTACCTTGGCTTTAGAGAGGTTGTGCCCCACCGACAGTATTTCTTTCCCGCGCGTGTGGCAACCCTGGCTGACTCCGTGACGCGTCGCTACTCCGCGTCCGAGGGCGGCTCAAACCGCGCGGGGTAGTGGCTGCACTGCAGTCGTTTCCGCGGAGTCCGTTTGCCGGCACCGAGGATTATATCGAGTTAACGAGCGAGCAAGATTGCCGGGGAGGCAGAGCCGAGGCAGGGCCGAGGCAGAGCTCCGAGCCGCGCCCTAAATGCGGGGTAATTTGTATCTCGCGGCCCGGCCCAAGTGGTCTGGCGGAAAAGCGCTGCCTGAGACAATTCTGGGCGCTAAGTACCGCGCCGTTGGCTTTGGATTAGAATTTCCCGCCTTTTTTCGCTTCTTTTCGCGCCCCCAATCGGCCGAGGCTCCACGCCGTCAGGTCTCGTCTGCTGCGGGTCCACCGCCAGGACCGCCAGGACCTTCAGGGGGATCAAGTTACGTCCGTCTGGCTGTTTTCTGTGGAAACAGAGGGCGGTGCCCGGCGTGCCTGGCCGTGCCGTGCCCGCGCAAGCGCGCACCCCCGCGGTGCCAGCGGCCCGGCCCTATAGTGGCGGTGCGGCGCCCTGGGCCCCGCGCCCCGCGCCCTTTGGCCGCCGAGGGGTCGTCAACTCCCTGAGGACGCGGGACGCGCCAAGTCACAGTGTCGTCTGCGGTGCACAATACCAGTTTTGGACGGGTTTTGGTAATCGTCCTGGCAATCCAAATTCTCACGAGAAAATGTAAGGAATCAATTCAGAAATTAGAATGGCAGACGCCGTCGGCTCTGCCCCAGCCGGGCAAGGCAACCAATCTGACGGAGACAGCCCGGACGTCTGCCAACCTTTCCATATGCTCATAAAAAAGGTACTTTTCTGGCCCGGTCGGCGGGGCGGAGCGCGAAGCCATGGCGAAGCTGATACTCGGTGATACTCGGAGGCGGAACCCCGAAATCCGAGATTGGTGCGTGGGTCTGAGGACTCGGGGCGCCTGGCCCTGGGCCCCGAAGACGGACTCCGAGAGTCGTTTTCGTCGCGGCGTCTCTCTCACACCCCCGAGTGGGCGCGAGAGAGACAGCGCGACGAGGACGACTCTCGGAATCAGTCCCGGGCCCCATCTGGGTGGCGGCCCCGCGAATGGGTACTCGACGGAGGCCGCGCCGGCCGCTCCAGCGCGGTCCTTCACCCGAAAGGCGGCGGGGCACTGTGAAACCGGATCCGGTTCGGCAGCACCAATCATCGCGCAGCGCCACGCAGCGCCATCGGCATTGCTTCGCTAATGGCGCCGCCCGCAGAGGGGAGCGTCTCTCTCTCTCTCTCTCTCTCTCTCTCTCTCTCTCTCTCTCTCTCTCTCTCTCTCTCTCTCTCTCTCTCTCTCTCTCTCTCTCTCTCCGAAGGGGTGCGAGGGAGACAA
The DNA here is from genome assembly GCF_012932325.1 of Thrips palmi. Lineage (NCBI taxonomy): Eukaryota > Metazoa > Arthropoda > Insecta > Thysanoptera > Thripidae > Thrips > Thrips palmi. The sequence goes on along the minus strand of NW_023144630.1, from coordinate 4,304,146 downwards.
GGCGACGGCACCTCCCGAATCAGTCTGCCGCTCTCGAATAATTAATTAACTGTCCGGCCCGTCTGGCAAATCCCCCAACCCCCGCGGACCACGGCGGGGCGTGGCGGGGCGTGGCGGGGCGCCTATTCCCTCGAAGCCCCGCCACGCCACGCCCCGCGCCTTCCCTAAACTGCTTGCCAGCCGAGCTCAAGTTCAGCGAGGAAAAACTTTGGCTCGTTCCATATCCGGCGGCAGCGTGTCCGGAGCCGAACGGAGCGCCGAACCGAACAGCACCGCCAACGCGACCCGAACGCGACCCGAACGCCACCCGAACGCGACCCGAACGGGGACGACCGCTCCAATCCCGATATCAATCACACTCCAAACTAATCGGGACCGCTCACGCGCACTGCCAGTGCTGCCAGCTCGGCCGCCGGCAGGGACACGTCGCCTGCACTGCTTAGCGCGGGTTGAGAACTAAAACACGGTCATAGCAGTGTTTTTTTTATTGTTTTTATTTATTTTATTTTTTTGTTTGGATGAATGGCCTCCTCCCAGTGTGGTATCGCTCGCTTAGCCGCACAAAGCCATTTCCCGCGCAGCACTCCGAATACACGCACTTCATCTCCAAGTCAAATGGGACGCCGCCGAAATATCTATTTGCCATTCGCGCGCGAGAGTAAACATGGTTTGGAAATGAACGGCCACCCTTCCAGTGGGCCAGCGGGCCAGAGCGGGCCGCCAGCGTCAACAGTTGGACACTTGTGGAGTGCAATTAAAAGAGTCATCCGTCTTCGTCACTCACCTCCCCCATTTGCTTACGTGTTGCGCGTCTGTCTGTCTGTCTGTCTGTCACTCTTCTTGGTCCACACGTCCGCTTCGGGCAACTCACACTAATTTGGCTTCCTTCTGCGTCACCGAACGCACTAGAGGCTGTCTTCTCGCACCATACTGCATCCGCGTTCACACACACACACACACACACACACACACAAACTCACGCGCACTCTCACTCTCACAGACACGCACATAAATCTGTGTTTGTGGTGACACACATTACGTTAGCCCCCCCCCCTTCTTTCCCTCTGAACTTTTCCCTCTCTGCCACCACCACACTCCATCCTGTCTCTTTCAGCCCACTGCAACCTGCCTCCCTCCCTCTTTCTTTAATCCGATTTGTTCATAACACTTGCAGGAACACACAGTCTGCGTGTCTGTCTGTCTGTCTGTACGGTCGGCCTGTCTGTCTGCTTCCCGTTTCCGCTGTGGCTCGATCGGCAATGTGGTCGGCGAATCGCGCTGCACACTGCCAGACAGACGAGCCCCTTCCCAGTCCTCTCGACCAAAATGGCGGAAAATCGTGAGGGGACATGTGTGCTCTCGGGAAATGCCCGCGGGGCTAATAGGGGTCATGCTTTATTAAAAATAATAAGCTTTACCTAAGACTTTCTCGTGGGTCACTTTTTCCTTCGTATGTGGACTCCTTTTAGAAGAAGCACTCCGAAAGGCCGAGGGTGTGTGTATGTGTGTTTGTCGGTCTGTTGTGTGTGTGTGAGCCTCTGTCCGTGCATTGTGTGTGTAAAAGTGTGTTTGTGCGCGCGCGTGTGTGTGTGAGTGGAATATCCCGTGGCATGAAAGACTTGTTGACAAACCGGTGGAGGCCTTTCAAGGGGTGGAAGTAGGACGGGCGGGCGATGCAGCGACGATGTGGGCTCACACTCCTTGCAGAGGCGTTCGCCTTGTAACGCGCCCTAAAAGCGTACCCTGTTCCTCTTCCAAAGAATATAATTTCAGAAGAAAAAATGAAATTAAAGGGCTTAAAACCTTTGGAAGCCTTTGAGTGCTCGCCGAGCGGCACCAAGGCCCTGGGGGCTCCGGCCGGGCGACTCGGAGAGTCGTTCTGTCTCTGTCGCGCTGGAGGCTCTCTTCGGAGGGGTGCGAGAGAGACAGGCCACTCCTCTGAATCGCTCCCAGGCTTCAGCTCCAGGAGTTCGGGGAGGCGTGAGGAAGGCGTACATTGCGGTGGGCTGCGTGGCTGACTGCGCCTGAGCCGGTGTCTCCGTGCCACCCCTCCGCGCTCCCGCCCTACGCCAACGCCAGCCCGCCCTCGGCCCGCCCTCGGCCCGCCCACCACCTGTCACCTCTCAAACCATATTTGTGCTCTCCAGGTGGGGCCCGGGCTGCCTGGGCTGGGCTGGCTCAGCGCAGTCTTTCAGGGCGGACGCGCAAAAGCCCTTGCAGGCATTACATCAATCTCTCGTTCCACGAGACGCGCCCGCCGGTGTCTTTTTCGCTCAATCCCGCCACGCTCACCCTTCCCACGCTCACTGCTCCCACGCTCACTCTTCCCACGCTCACTGCTCCCACGCTCACCCTTCCCACGCTCACTGCTCCCACGCTCACCCTTCCCACGCTCACTGCTCCCACGCTCACTCTTCCCACGCTCACTCTTCCCACGCTCACTCTTCCCACGCTCACTCTTCCCACGCTCACTCTTCCCACGCTCACTCTTCCCACGCTCACCCTTCCCACGCTCACCCTTCCCACGCTCACTCTTCCCACGCTCACCCTTCCCACGCTCACTCTTCCCACGCTCACTCTTCCCACGCCCACCCTTCCCACGCTCACCCTTGCTCCGCTCGCCCTTGCCCGCTGCCGCCCCTGGCTGGCGTGGCGGCGTCTTGGAGTCTTGTCGCGCCGACCCATGCATACCAAGCAGCCGAGGCAGGCAGGCAGGCAGCCCAGGTGCGCGGCGTCCGTCCCGGCGACTCGGATCACTGTTCCGCCGAGTTTGCCTCGTCTTTTGTTCGACCACAAAGTACAAACGCGAGTTTCGTTTTCTTATTCGCCGTCATTCCCAGAGTCGCTTCTCTCTCGCACTCCGGGGCCGTCCCGTGTAGGTGCGAGAGAGACGGAGCGAAAACTAACCGCGAGCCAAGGGCAGGGACAGCGGGCAGCCGCGCTAGTCGCCCGGAAACGGCAGATAGTCGTCTGGCCTTTGTTTTGGAATGGGCGGTGGCGTCCCCGGGGCGGGGCGGGGCGGGGCGGGAAGGTCGCACTGCCTCGGCCCTGTAAGGGACCTATTTCTCCAAAACCATAAACAGATTCAGGCCTCGCTGGCGCACACACGCGCACGCACGCAGACACACACACACTCACACACAGGGACACCAGCGGAATGCCAAATTTCCGGTTGTAAAACCGACCGCGGCGCTGTGCCGTTGGTTCCGTTCCGCCCGGCTCCGGCCCCGCCGTGCTGCCGTGTTGACGCCGACGGTGTGATGGTGGTGGATGGTGCTGGATGGTGCTGGATGGTGCGATCCCGAGCGCGACTCGCCCCCGGCCCGGTGCCCCCGGCGGTGCGGCACCTGGGATGCCTGGCCGCCTTGGCTGCCGAAAAGGCGGTGGGGAATATGTCCCCCCCCCCCCCGGCCCATTCCCCTCCCCTCCCCGCCGAGCCGAGCCCCGAGCCCGCGGGCAGCGCGCCGCCGGCGTCGCTCCTTGCGTCACTTCGTCTTGCGTCACCCCCCTCTCTCTCCCTGTCTCTGTGTTTCGGGACGCCGGGATTCCGGATTGCGGGTCGCATGACGGCCGGCTCCTGCCTGGATTTGCTTTCGTTTATCTTTCGGTCACGTCTCACCGTTGGCCGCCTGGCTTCGGCCCGGCGGGCGCGCTCCCTTGCGGCCGCCGGACGTGCCGTCCCCGTGGCCGCGCGGTCAGCGTGCCCGATCCGGGAGTCCAAATCCCGGGTTCAACCCCCACCGCCGCCGTCCTCTTCTCATCGGCGTGGCCGTGTCGTTTCGTCCTTCCTTTAAACTGCGGGCACAATGCGGGGGCGAGCGGCTCATTAAAAACAGTCACGCAGGCCGTTTTGACTTTTCACCGTGGGCAGGGAGGGGGATTCGAGCGGCATGTTTGAAATGGCGTTTGAAATGCGCGACGGTGGCGTGGCACCACGTGGGACCAGCCTTGGACCCCTCGGGCGTGTCTGTCTGTCTGTCTGTCCGTCCGTGAATCCGCCCGCGGCGCTGGCGAGGTAAACTCATCGGAATCCAGAGTAAATTTGAGAGGAACTCACCGAAATGGCCGGCGTTGTTTGACGTCGAGGTGGTCGAGGTGCGGCGGGCGGGGTGGGGCTGGGCAGGGCGCGGGCCTCGGCCGGCTCGTTCGGCTTCGAGGCTCGGCAGCGCGGCAGCCACGCGACGGCGCACCTATTCGCTGAACATTATCAAACGGAGGACAGCCTGAAAAAAAAAAAGAGGTTTGTATTTTCTTTTGTCTGCGACGGATAAAGCAAACGGCAAATTAATCCGTTCCCCGGCACGGCGCGGCACCCCCTCCCCCTCCCCTCCGCTTGTGCGCGCTGCCCGGAGTGCCCCGGGCGGCCCCAGGCCAGTGGGGCACCGCCTCCGACCACCTCGCGCGGTGCACCAAACGGGGGCTCGCCTTTTGCCCCGTCTTTTTGCGCCATTTACATGAATGTTGTTTGTCGGGCGGGAAAAAACGGTCTTCAGTTGAAAAAAAAGAAATGGGGCGCAATCATTCTTTGTTTTTGGAAGGGGGCCGGTTCAGAGGGGGGGGGCAGTCAAAATCCCGGACGCGTTTTGAGCTTCAGAGTCGTTAAATGGGACTCGAACCGAACGTGTGACCCCACCAATGGACTGCTCTCCGAACGAGGAATCCATTGGTGGGGTCACACGTTCGGTTCGAGTCCCATTTAGCGACTCTGGAGCTCAAAACGCGTCTAGAGTTTTGGCCGCCTCCACCGGTCCTCTGGCAAATCCACTGTGTTATTCACCGAGGTTCCTCGAGTTGATTTGAGGGGCATCATCCCCGCGCCGCCAATTACGCTTCGAGTGGTCTCTCGCTCTCGCCTCGCCCTCGCCTCGTCTCGAGAGCGGCGCGCTGAGGGGCCAGAAGGGGGCGCGCCCTCCGCCCAACCTTGCACACGTGAGCGGGTTGTGTTGGCAAGTCTTGTCTCGAGCGATTTACCTTTGACTGGTGAGGTGCCTCTCCGCCGCACACACGCATACACGCACCAACTCACCCGCTCACACACACATACACACACGCACTCGCGGTGACATGACATTCCGTTAAGCAAATCAGTCCCGGGCCGGATTAGGGTGTGCCGGATCACACGCGCCCAGTTTGTTTTTGTTTTCCTTGCTGATGTTGTTGTTTGTTTACGTTTTGTTGCAGACGAGCCCGGGTCGGTCTCGGCCGCGCTGGACGAGTACACTGACAACGAGCTGGCGCGCTACGTGAACCCCGTGAAGTGAGTCACTCTGGCGGTCCGCCTTTTCCGGCCACTTTTTTCACGCAGCGCGCATGGCTGTCTCAGGCGGGGCGTCAAGCGGCAACGTAACTCATGATATTAACTTTAATTAACCGTAAATATTTCAGTGTGGTTAGCCTTCCCCGAGCAAGGGTTGAAACTAACGCCACGAGAAAACAAATCCATCAATGAGTTGAAGGAGAGAAATGTGGTTAATTTGGTTAATGTGTATTGGTTACGCGAAAGTCTTGACGGCCTGATCTCAGAGCGCTCAGAGCATGCGTATCGGTTGGCATGCAGCTACGAGCATCGCGGCACGTGACGAGGACACTGTGAGACAGAGACGTCTACCTTGCACGAGACACCCGTCTGTTTGACTTGGCTTGACTGCACCACGGCCCCTCCTCCAGCGGTCAACCAAGTCAGCATCCTACCGGTGGCCCACTTCACCGACATTACTCTAAGAAAGCCCATCTCAGCCCACCTACCAGGGTAAAAAGATTATTGCCAAGGGTGAAGTTGGCAACCCTTTTACTGGCACATTGTGCGAATAATTTTTTCCCGCTTGTGGCGGCATTGCAGCAAGCGCCGAGCTGGTCATTGGTTTCAATTCCATTTCGACCCCCCCCCCTCCTCCGCCAATCAACTAATGCAACTCTTTGAGGCGCAACCCGCAGTGATCGTCTCCCGGTCTTTCGGTTCGAATCCCTGCCGTTCTCCGCGCGGCCTCCGGTCCGTTGCCATGGATACAGGTGCAACAAGGTCGAGGGCCTCGCCCGCCTGGCCCGCCTGGCCCAGCACACTGTCTCTGTCTCTCTCGCACCTGTGTGGGGCCGTCCATGAGTGCGAGAGGGACAGAGCGACGAAAACGACTCTCGGAGTCAGGCTACAGGACCCTCCGGACAGCGGGCCACTCCACGCAGGGGGACGCGCGCCCCGCAATCCAAGTCAAACACAACTCCATCAGACGGCCGCCCCCCCCCCCCCCCCCCCGCCCGGCTCCTCCAAGAGTGCAGAGCCGTGCCGCTCTCGTGCCCACGCCCCTCCGTTACGCCATCACGAAACAAAAAAAAATACGACCATCCTTCGTTTGCTTTCTAAAAGTGTATAGTCCCGCTCCCTTTTCGCATTAAATTAGGTCGTTACGAGTTTTCTGGGAAGTCGGAATCCGGCGGCGTGTGGCGCCTCGAGCCCCACGAGGGCGCTCCACGGCCTCCGACACGATTGTCACATCACAGGGCAAAAGGATGCGCCCGTGTCGAAAGGGTATTGCCAACCTGTGACTGCAGAAGCAACCTCTCGACAGCAAGGCCCAGTGGCATTGCCGGGTGGTAGTCGGCGAAGCCTCGCCACGCGGGCGTATATCGAGGGAATGTTTGCCTAGTGGGCAACACAGTCCTCGACGCGGTGTCGACGCCAGCAGGGAGCTGGTGCCCTGCGGCTCGCGTTATTGCATCCTCTCTCTCTCTCTCTCTCTCTCTCTCTCTCTCTCTCTCTCTCTCTCTCTCTCTCTCTCTCTCTCTCTCTCTCTCTCTCTCTCTCTCTCTCGCACCCAGGCCCAACATGCGCGACATGCACGCCCTCCACCCCGGCAACACCTGGAGCGCCCCCCCCCCTCCACTTCATCCCCGCAGTCTATCCGTCTTAGCCGGCATGAGTAAAGCCAACTATACACAACATGCTCCACCTCGAGCGAGGTTAGGCGGCTTAGCCACACGGAGCGCGTGGGCGGGGCGGGGCGGGGCGGGGCGGGGCGGGGCGTGCCCAGGCGTGCCTGGAATACAGAGTAGCCTTGTCAATTTTTGCCGCCCATTATTCCTGGCTAAGACGCGAAGGCTGCGAGTAACAACTCCTTTCAGGCTTCCCGACGCCCTGACCTTGGACCTTGGACCCCGGACCTTGGACCTTGGACCGGAAAATGAAGTCCCCACTATTTTGACGGGTTGTTCGCAGTCAAATTTCCGACGCGGCCCCGACCGCCAGCTCACGACGACGATGACAGAAAACGTACCCGACAGAGATGCCGTGCGATTCGCATACACTTTGATTTCATACTTTTGTTTTTTTGATTCAGCTAGCCTGCGGCTTTTGGAATGAAATCGCTACAGCAGTATAACTGTCAGCAGACGGTCTTCTTTGATCTATATCTTCAGGCGCGCGTGCGTGCGGCGCGGCGGCAACTGCGACCACCGGCCCAACGACTGCTGCTACAACTCGAGCTGCCGCTGCAACCTGTGGGGCGCCAACTGCCGCTGCCAGCGCATGGGGCTCTTCCAGAAGTGGGGATAGACCGGCGGGGCCCCGCCACCACCACGACGACGGACTCCTCGGCTTCGACTACAGCCCGGCGCGGTCGGCACGCCGGTCGGCACGGCGGTCGACACGAAGGCGCTGACGTGACCGGGCAGGCAAACGGTACCACGGCATCTTGGAAGGCATAGCGGACGACGCGGAGACGCGAGGGGGGTGTGACTGCAGGTACCTGTGCGACGGGGGCCGGGCAGCGCCGCCGTTCAGTAAATTTCACTCGTTCGGTTCAAATTTTTAACGAAATGACGCAAACGAAGCAGCCTTTTCCTGATTTTCCACGTTAATTTCCATTCACCAGCGCGTCAAGAGTATAAGGACGATACCGGGTTCATTTCCATTCACTTTCTTTTGAAATAGCACGACTCTTCTCTCGATTTTGGATGAGTTCGCTGCGGCCCGGCCCGGCCCCCGCCATACACAGAGTAGTGCACTGAGACCATACCGTCACAAGGGAAAGAAACCGAAACCAAACCATTTTTGCGCGACTTCTCGGAAACAAAAAAAAAAGCCGCTTGCACGCGGCACGGAAAAAAAAAATTTCAAACTGGTTCTTGTCAAACAGATATGGTGTTCGTCTGGGTTCCACGGATGGAGGAGTTTTTTTCTTTTCGTTTTTTCTGTATCGCGGGGCGCTGCTTAGGGCGATCTAGTGTTTTCTCTCTTGCTTCGATGGCTTGACACGCTTACCACGCCTCCGGCCGCGACCACGACCTTCCTAGGGATTCCATCCAGCCACATCCCTATCAAGGTCGCGCGTATGCGGACCGGCCTAGCCAGCCAGCGCAAAATCCCTACTATACTAATTACTTACTATATTATACGTATATTTTAACCTATATGTGTATCTGTAGCTGTGCATATAATAATAATAAAGATATTTTGATGATGTCAAATGTATTTGTTTTTCGTTTTCTCTTTCTTTTTAAGTATCTAAGGATGAAAAACACACATGGTGTTGTTTATAAATTGATGTGGATGGAACATTGTTCCTGCCCTGTACTGGGATACTTTATGGAAAACAATACAAAAGCGAGTGGTGGGCCTGAAGTGCGTTTCATTCTCTAACTCCCTTCCCCCACCACCCCACCGCCAGACATTTCGGAAGTCGGGCCAGCAGACAGCCAGTTCAGCCAGGAGGCTCGGCTGCGCTTTCGTCGCTCTGTCTCTCTCGCACCCGTGGGGCGTCCCGTGGGGGAGCGAGAGAGACAGAGCGACGAGAGCACTCCCGATGAGCCGCGGACCGCGAACACGCCACTCGGATTTCCAAACCAGAGAGACAGAAAGAGCAAAGAACAAACGAGGCCTGGGGGCGGAACGAACGGGCGCGGCGGCCGGAACCAGTGGGCCGCTTGAAAGTCAAAGGGGTGCGGCGCCTTGCCTTGGCGCCTCACAGTGGGCCAGAAGACCGGCGCAGGCGGTCAAAATCCCGGACGCGTTTTGAGCTCCAGAGTCGCTAAATGGGGCTCGAACCGAACGTGTGACCCCACCAATGGATTGCTCTCCGAACGAGGAATCCATTGGTGGGGTCACACGCTCTGTTCGAGTCCTGTTTAGCGACTCTGGAGCTCGAAACTCGTCTAGAGTTTCGGCCGCCTCCACCGGTCTTCTGGCCCACTGTGCGCCTTGCCTTACCAGCGCTTTCATTCAGACCGCCGTCCGCGACCTCTTTCCATTTTACTTAATATTTGGCGGCTCCTTTTTTCCCTTTTGCGCCTCCCCGCTCTCCTCGCGGCGCCGCCAAACTTGCGCGCCAAGTCCTCCTCCCTGCGCGGCCCCTGCCAGGCGGTGCCAGACGGTGCGAGCACCGCACGCGTTCCGCCCCACTGCACCTAGAGTGTCAATCAGACGCGGCGCCACACTGCTTTCCTCGCCCTGTCTCTCTCGCACCCGTTCCAGACACCCCGCGAGAGAGACAGAGCGACGCCGTCCCTCAGCAGCCCTCAGCCTGCAGGCTCTCGCGGGCCATGCAGCGCGTGTTAACGCGCGGTGAACCAGGACTTCTCTTCCTCCTTCTCTCTGTTTTCTTTCTCTTTTTTGTGTGGGCGGATCATTGTACTCCAGCCGTCACGCTGGCGCCACTGTATGACTGTTCCACGTTTCGCCGCACTAAAGAACGGCCCGTGATAAAAGGCCTAAGCCACAGCGTGGCGGGGCGGGGCGGGGCGGGGCGGGGCGGGGCGGGGCGGCCCGCGGACAAAGGCAGGCCGATTGTCGTTGCCGCCACCGAATTTCGACTCCGCGGGCCTCGCCCTGCCTCGCCCTGCCTCGCCCTGCCTCGCCCTGCCTCGCCCGCGCAGTCCTATTCCTTTCCTTTCCTCGAGGCTTTTGGCCCTTAAAGGCTGATCAGTCCTGCAATCCTCGCCGAGTCGAGTCGGCTTTGCCATGGCTCCGCTTCGGTTCGGTGCCGTTTGACGTCAAGGAGGCCCGGGGGAGAGAGGGGCGGCGCACAGTGGGCCAGAAGACCGGTCATCATCATCGTCATCGGCGCTGTTAGGCCTCAGCAGACCTCTAGCGTTCGAGTAAGCAGCTACTGGAAGCGAAGGACTCAGACTGCAAACCTCAAAAATGCAGGCAGAGTCCCGCCCGCAGCAACCACCCTCTACTTGGGGGGTATGAGGACAACCTCCACAGACCGTGGAGGCAGGACTCATCCCAAATTGATGAAAGTGAGGTTCGTTGCCCTTTGACCCTTGGAAAGTGGGAAGGCAGCTGGAGCAGCAGGGTAGTGTGGCTCACCAACTAGGCGTCGTCGTGCTCCTCCTGTTGTCGCAGCCGTTCCGCCCGCCTCGCCTGCGCAGCGGCGCGGCGTTCTTCATATGGGTCGGGTTGGTGAAGCAATTGAAGCGTGCGCCGGGCCCACTCGGACCTGTCGCGGGCGGCTTCCCTCCAGTCAGCAGCTCCGAGTGACTCCGCGTCGCGTTGAATTTGCTCCTGCAGGCGGAAGGGTGGGCGACCGCGGGGAAGCTTCGCAGGGGGCGGCTTGTCGAGGGCGGCGCGCGTTATGGCAGGGGCGGATCCTCGCGCGGCGTGGCTGGCGTACTGGAGGCGGGTGCGGCGGGCCACGTTGAGAATCGGAGGCACGCCGGTGAGTTCCCGCACCTCCCTGTTGCTCCTCCACACCGGACGGCCAAGAGTAGGATGCTGGACGGCCCCCGCGTTCCGACGCAGGACGCCGTTTTCGGCCACGGCGATGCAGCGCTCACGGTCGGCCTTCATCGTCCAGGCTTCGCAGCCGTAGAGGATGGAGGGCCTGATGATGGACGTGTAGAGGCGATTTTTGCTGTGCATGGAGAGGCGACGACTCTTGAGAAGCGGCAGCAGGGAAAACTTGGAGCGCATGCCAGCAGTCACTCTGGCTCGAATCTCAGCGTCCAGGTCGTTACTCTGCGTCACCACGCATCCAAGGTACTTGAAAGAGGCGACGCGGCGGAAGGAGAGGTCCCCGACGCGGATGGAGTTGCCGTGCTCGGGGCGGTCGGGGGCTGCAGACACCACCATGTACTCCGTCTTCGGGGAGAGACGCAGGCCATAGCGCGCCGACCGATCCCGTACCCGAACCGCCAGGTCGGCGAGGGCCTCCTTGGAGTCCGCGAGCAGCACCAAATCGTCCGCGAACGCCAAAAGAAGCGGCTCCTGCAGGTCAGTAGGGTCCGCAGACAGACGGCGTGCCAGTTCCCCAATGGCCGCCTCCAGAGCCAGGTTGAAGAGGAGGGGCGACAAGGGGTCGCCCTGCTTGACCCCAGTCACCACCTCGAAGAACGCCGACAGGATGCCACGGACCCGCACCGCGCAAGTGGACCCATCCTGAGTGAGCTTTACTAAGTCGATGAGCTTCTCCGGGACACCCTGGGCCCGCATCGCGGCGTAGAGGGCGGGGCGGTGCACGCAGTCATAGGCCTTTTGGAAGTCCACGAAGAGCAGATAGGTGTCCTGTCGCGCCTCCATCCGATGCTGCAGAATACAGCGCAGGGCGACTACCTGGTCGATGGTCGAGCGACCCGGCATGAAGCCGCATTGGTATTGGCCCACGATGCGCATGGCATGCGGCGCGAGGCACCGCAGCAGCCACGTGGCGAAGATCTTGTAGGCGACACACTGGAGGGCGATGCCACGGTAGTTAGTGCAAAGTGAGAGGTCACCCTTTTTGGGCAACGGTATGATGACAGACTGCCGCCACTCGGCAGGCATGGACCCGGACTCCACGATGCGCACGATGAGGCGCTGCATCGCCTCGGCGACGCACTCCCCTCCGGCGTGAAACAGCGGTGCACTAAGAGCGTCCACCCCCGGCGCAGATCGCTTTTTCATGCAGTCAATGACCTGCTGCACCTCCTCCAGGGTGGGTGGGGTCAGAGGGTCACCGTTCATCTCCTCTTGCAGCGGCACGAGGCCGTCAGGCCCAGGAGCGTTCAGGAGTTCGCTGAAGTACTCCTTCCATCTGGCAAGCACAGCAGCAGCGTCCGTGAGGAGGGACCCGTTGGCGGCGCGGAGCAAGGACCGGGCACCGCCACCGCCAGCACCTCTGCGACGCAGCAAATTGACGTCCTTGTAGTACGCACGAGAGTCCTTGGCCTCATAGCTCCGTTCGATGTTGTCGACGATGTCGTGAGTCCACTGTCGTTTCGCCCGACGAACGATCCTGCAGCATTCCCGCCGCATGCCGAGAAGGTCCTGGAAGAGGTCCTGGATGACGTCCTCAGGTGCACCCATATCCAGCGCGTCCATGAACACCTCGTGGGCGGCCTGGCGCTTCAGCAAGGCCTCTTCACAGTCATTACCAAACCAAGACAAGTAAGTGAAAGAGCCCCTAGACCGACCGAGGCACTCCTCCGCAGCCCCCTGGATGGCGGACTTGATGTGCGCCCACAACACGTCCGGACTGCTGTCTGGGGGCGGAGGGTCGCGGCCGAGAAGTTCCTCCACCTTGGCGCTGTATTCCGCGGCCTTCTCGGGGTCGGACAGCCGGCAGGTTTGGAAAGGCCGCTCCTGCGGGACGGCAGGCTGGGCTCGACGACGGCGCGGCCGGCAGGATACCAGCATCGAAAGCATGGCGTGGTCGGAGTGGTACGCCGCCCTGGGGATAGACTTCACGCAGCGCACGTCCTCCTTGTTGCGACTCCTGACCAGAACATGGTCGATCTGGTTCCGAGTGACGCCGTCATTAGAAAACCAGGTAATCTTCTCCACTGGGCGCCGGGACTCCATCGTGGACTTGACGACGAGACCATGAGCCACAGCGAAGTCCACAAGTCGACTACCATTGTTGTTGCAGACCGCGTGCAGGCTGTGAACCCCTGCCACATGGCCTGCCGCAGCACCACGGCCCACCTTCGCATTGAAGTCCCCTAGGACGATGACGGTGGCGCCCGCAGGGACAGAGAGCAGCAGGGCCTCCAGGTCCGCGTAGAAGGCTTCCTTGGCACCGTCCTCGCTGTCCTCCGTGGGGGCGTAAGCATTGATGATGGAGATGTTCTTTGGCCTCCCAGCGAGATCCAGGCGGGACACCCTCGCAGAAGGGGCCTCCCATCCGTAGACCGCCGAACAGAGCTCGGTGCGCACCATGAAACCAGTACCCATGGAGTACTGAGTGTCGTGGCCCCGAAAGTACAGCGTGTACTTAGGCGACGGCACCTCACACGTGTCGCGGCCCGGCCGCTTCACTTCCTGCAAGGCAGCGATGTGGACCCCGTGTTCATCAAGTTGCCTGGCCACCTGGAGCGCTGAGGCCGGTCTAACCAAAGAGAGCACATTCCAGGAGGCAATGCAAAGTTCCTTCCCCCGGTGAGCGCGAAGAGAGCGGCGCGGGACGGTGGCTGGCCGCTGTGCCCCGCCGTCCGGGGTGACGTCGACGGGGTCGTCCAGCAGATGCGGCGGGGGAGGGGGAATGAGGTGGAGCACTTCCTCGGAGACTCCATTGTCCACGCCGAACAAGGGAGGTGGGGGAATAAGCGGCCGCAAGGCGTCCAGGTCCACATCCGCTTCGCGAACATCCATGGCCGCGGCGCCAGGACAACAGGGATTCGCGCACGATACACTACCGGAACAGTGCCCTGCATTAACGCCGAGAAACCGCACACGCGCGCTACAGTCCGGCCGGCGGTAACAGCGCACGACGAGCACCGTAGGGAGGCTGGGACTGGACTGGAAGGCTCGTCACGACCGTGACACACGGGACGCACACTCCGACGAGCCGCATCAGTTCGCAGAAAAATTCCAATGTGCCCCCCTGTCCCCAGGGGCGGCGGTACCGCTTGAAACAGTAGCATGGTGATAAGGCCTGCAGCGGCTAAACAAAAGCAGCAAAGGGCTCGAGCGACGTCAGCCGGGCAACGCGACCGCCTGCAGTCCGGCAGTCCGTCAGGCCGTCCGCCGCTCCGCCGCTGCGACGCCTCCATCCGGCCGCTGCCTCAGCAGAGGCGCTTATCGCAACCGCGCCGCGACGCTACCGGGCCGCGAACCAAGGACGACACGGATGCTTCGGGCTGGGAATAAGAAAAACCAGACGAAGAAAAGCCTCGACAAATTGTGATGGGCGACGACCAATAGAGTTGTTAACAACCGACGAGGCTAAACGTAAAGTAAATGATGGGAATAAAAGCCTGGAAAGGAAAAGCTGAAAAGGAAAAGCTAAAAAGGAAAAGCTGAAAAGGAAAAGCTGTAAAAAATGGGGTGAAAACTGTCCGGCCTATGGCGCGCCAGCAGGGCAAGGCCGGGCGGCCGGCCAAAGCCAGAGGACAGGGGGGCAGGCCCTGTGACGAGCCGCCTCCACTTCACCCAGCCCAGGCAACACCAGCCCGTCTCACCACGCCGCGCGTCCCATTTCCTGGAGCAGTTTGACTAAAACTAGACAAGGAGAACACAATTGCAGCGGCCAAGGCAAGGCCCTGCACCTGCAGAAAACGGGCGAGGGGGACCCACGCCCCACTTGACCCCTCCAGCCCCCCCCCCCCCCCCCCTCGGACCGCAGGCCCCACCGGACGACGCAGAGTCACCTGGGATTCCGCCGAATGCCGGTTGCAGGTGAAGCAGGGGGGCAGGAGGATCCACGGCGACGACACCAGGGAAGGAGCTGGAGCGCCCCACGGTCCTTCGAGACGCATGCAGGCCGAGGGCCGCATAACCTCACTCCGCTGGGCACGCAGGCGCGTCGCAGCGTGCTTATCGCACGCGTAGCCCCATAGCGAACAAAGGGAGCACATGGCGGGACGAAAAATGCCCGTAACGGCCACAAAACGCCACCGATCGGCACACGAACACGCACACACAATCACTGAGACGACACGCGTCGGATGGTACCGAAATCAGCCGCCGGGACCGACTTTATACCACCTCAAATGACACATACGCGGGAGCGGCCCCGCCCGGCAGCCGGCAGCGCTCACGGCCGCCACGGGACTCCAGAAGACCGGTGGAGGCGGACAAAACTCCTGACGCGTTTTGAGCACCAGAGTCGCTCAGAAGGACTCGAACCGAACGTGTGACCCCACCAATGGATTCCTCGTTCGGAGAGCTGGGGTCACACGTTCGGTTCGAGTCCTGCTTGGCGGCTCTGAAGCTTAAAACGCGTTCGGGATTTTGACCGCCTCCGCCGGTCTTCTGGCCCACTGTGCGGTGTCCGCTCGAGAACAGCGAAGACAGAGACCCAAGTGAAACAGTTGTGGCAGCGGCCGGCTCTCGTCATGCGCCAGCGACTGCGGTCGCCAACAAGTGACTACCCCAGAGTGGCTCGGGTTCGAATCCCACCGGGGGGCGGCGCGCATTTTCTCCGAGGAGTGATTGTTGCCGCACTGGAAGGCGGCACACGCCCAGGAGGCACCCGTCGATAGGGCCTGCCAACCTCAGCCTGTCTATTCTATCTGGCAATTGGGTTTCGCAGGCTGAGGTTGGCAGCCCTTTGGACAGTGCGTTGCGGGAATTTTGGCGTACTTGTGTGGCGGCACTGCTGGGAGCTAGGCGCGCTAGGCCGGCATTATGTACGGGAGATGAAAGGGGATGAAGGCCGGTCTGTATTCACGGAGCCCGACGGCCCGACGGCCCGACGGCCGCACTCGGATCTCTGATTGGAAGAGACGGCGTCGTTGCCCTGTCTCTCTCGCACTCACGGCGGCGCGGCGGTCAGCACACTGCAAGCGCCTGCGGTCGGCGAGGTAGGCCACCACGCAGATGGCGGCCACCGCTGCGCTGCGGGACTGCCCACTCGCCAGGCGCTCCACAGTGGTGGAGGCGGCCAGAATCCCGGACGCGTTTTGAGCTCCAGAGTCGCTAAATGGGACTCGAACCGAACGTGTGACCCCACCAATGGATTGCTCTTCGGACGAGGAGTCCATTGGTGGGGTCACACGTTCGGTTCGAGTGCATCGCCATATCCCTGCGGGGTGGCTCGTCGCCCCTAATCCATCGCTTGCCGACATGGCCGAGGCCGAGGCAGTGAGGGGGTCTTGTCGGAGTGCCTGTTCGGGCTGTTCTTGCCGACACGCCACGAGTCCCGGGTGGTCCAAGCCGGCCGGGCCGAACGGGCTTCACTTTGGCGCAAAAAGCGATCGCCTGAAGTGCGGCTGGCTGGATCCAGTCGGGGAGTCGGACAGATCCCAATCACGCCGCCGTTTCTCCGTTTCTTTCCACAAACAGAGCGGCAAATAGAGCGGCCGGCCGGCCGACGCGCGCCCAGAATCCAGACGAGGACCGAGTAATCTAGCGTGGCAGCTCTGACGCGCGGCGCGCACTGCGACCGGGAGAGGGAGAGAAAAAAGTTGCTTTGTATCGAAAGCACTCATCGTAAGGCGAAGGCCGAACGGGGGTTGGGCCGGCTAGGCACCGCCGCAGTCACTCCACTGCTAAAAAAACATTAGAAATCCCCGACGGAGCTTTGGAACGCACTACCCGCGATTTTGCCACTAACTTCTAGCAGTGCCCACCGCGAGGACGAGGACGAGGACGGTCTCCGTGGCGACGGCGACGCTGAGCCGCGCCGCCTCCAGCAGGCCCATTCCGAACCGCGCTGAGCCGCCGCCTCTCTCTCTCGCACCCCTGCGGCACCGCGCCAGCCGGGCCAGCCCCGCGAGTGAGAGAGAGAGAGAGAGAGAGAGAGAGAGAGAGAGAGAGAGAGAGAGAGAGAGAGAGAGAGAGAGAGAGAGAGAGAGAGAGGGCGGCACTGCCGTCGGTAATTAATGGAGACTATCCCGGCCGCGTCGCTGAGTCATCCGTTCTTGTTCCGGGATGAAAAGTGGCAAGCGGCTCAGCCGCCCCACTGCATCCCACCTCGTCAACAGGAGAGGAAGAACCCTTCAGTCATTATTCGGACATTTCTTTCAGACGTTAATTTTTTGCCTCGAATTTCTGTTTACGGCACTCCGCGATCGGTCCTTGAAACCGAGGCCCCGAGTGGAGCGCATATCGAAGATGGCCGAGCCAACGAAGTTGGTGCTCAACTCGGATGGGCGTTTCAATCTCATTACCGGGTATGAATTTCAGTCTGGTGCCAAGATTCCATATGCCTCTTATCCATGCTGAAGGGCACACACCGCCCAGTCCCGGTCTGTGCTGCCCAGAAACAGGCCGGGTTCGTGAATCCAAAAAACAGAGCCAACAGCTGTTTGGCCTGCCGCCTGCCCCAGTCCAGTGTAGGGACTGTGCCCTGTGCCCCCGCGGCCTCGCCACGGACCCCGTGCTCCACGGCCGCCACCCAGCGCCATCTGCCGGCCTGCCGAGACTCCGGGGCGGCAAGGACCGAGCTCCGAGCGCGGGGCATGGACAGGACAGACCTCCCAAGTGCGGGACAGGGGGTATTCACACCCAACTCCACAGAGCTCAACGTTCACCAAGTATTTTGGCCAAAGGGGGGACAGAGTCGTGAGGAGCATTGAAACAAAATGTAAAGAAAAAAAATTCAATGTATTTGGCTTGATTTTAGTACAGTATCAGTTGGTTTAGCTCTACTTTAATATACAGTGCCAGCAGTGAATAAATTATTGATCTGAGGAAATAGAACAAGGCTCTTCACTTCGAATGTAGCTCTATACAAATTGTAACGACGTTTGGTTTAAGAGCCTAATCAATCATTAGTTTTAGAGCCCAACTTAAGAAGCACTTAAGTTTCCACAATGACGATATTTAAACTGGATTAGCAACATACACGAAAGGCACAAAATTAATAAGCCATAATTTACCACAAACTTATCACATACATTGAACATAACAAAAATAAAGATGCATGAAAAACCTAAGATGACAAATAAAGGGTCAAGCTACAGAGAGATCAGAGCTGCCCTTAAGTGATAAAATGACAAGCAACTTTTTTTAAAAGTTCACAACTACTAATCCAGCCAGCAGCACAAAGGGAAATTAATGCCAGTTTTGAGAAATAAATGTGAAAAGAATACTACTAAAATAATTTTTAAAAAAGAAAAGACTCACTCTTAACAATCTGCTAAAAGGAAATTGGGTCAACAATCAAAATGAAATCTCAGTTTCCTTGAAGCACTCACTTCCTACCCTGTACCATGCGTAAGTTTTCAGACCAGATTGTTTTTCAATGGGATCACATAACAGTAAGTGTTCACAAACAGACCAAAATAATTCAATCTTAGTATAGGAACTATTCTACACAAAATGCAGATCGACTTGATTGCCTTGAAATTACCTTCTCTTAGGTGGTATAAAAAGATAACACAAGATAATACATTCAGGTTACAAACTATAAACGTACCAGGACAAATTAGTGTAAGTGCTTTCTTCAAAAAAAGAACAGAATGACAAGAGTGGAGTGCAAACCATTCAAGATTGCGCAAGAAAACTAGCAGTCATTTTGCAGTTTGACTGCAAAATACGGAATCACACGTCTTCCTTTACACCTTTCTAAAACACTAGTCACATACATGCCAACACATTCACTCACATATGCACAGTTGAATTCATTTAAATTAAACAATAAGTGGTCCTCATTCCACATCCATTTTCTCCTCCTGCGAATTCTTCTGGGAACTATGATCACCAGTTCCTGCTGTGGGTCCGTTGTCGGTGGCGTCCTTGCTGTCCGCTGTTGGAGGGGGCTCCACCTTAGGCTTTGGTTTGGCCAGGATAGGCGTCACCGCGCTCGTGAAAGACTGCACAAAATGAAAACCAAACATTCTGTGAGGAAAATGGGCGCAAAATTGCTGCCCAGAATTGGTCTTGCACAGGAAGGGGTGAGGATGGGAATAAGGTAAAAAGGACCAGGCATTTGGCATGGGAAGCTTGACCAATTCTAGAAAGCAGATAAAAATTGCATAGAAGCCTCAAACTAAAAGAGTAAAAGGGCACTTACGTGTTTCTGTTCCCTGACTGCTGATACTTTGATGGTGGGGTCCAGAGTCTTGTTAGAGGGGTTCAGTGCTGAGGCATTGTCATCTAACCATCGCTGGGCAGTATCAAATGAGGTTTGAACTCGCTGCATTTCATCGTCTGTTAAGTGGCTGTACTTCTCATCACCAGCACGCCATTGTTCTACTGCTTTCCTTGTTAATTGCAAAGCAGCCCTCAATTCCTCAACAGCAGACGGCCGCAGTTCGTGTTCCAGGCGTCTTTCCTTGATGGGTTCTCCAAGTTTCTGATGAGAAATAAACAAAAATAACAGTTTATGACAATCACAAAAACAAACTTGAGGCAAGGCGAGGCGATTCGACACTTAACATCAGTTGCGGAGGGGGAGAGAGCAAATAAAAAACAGTGGTAGTGGGTGCAGTCTTCAGTTAGTACCCACCCAGTTTCAACAAAAAATTAATATGCAAATGAGACCAGGGACACTATGGATGAATGTTTTTATTTGTTTAAGGGTACATAAGGTCAGACATGAACATCTGACACAAGAGGGGTGTAGCCAGATCAAGAAGAGGTTGTGTTCTCCCCAGTTTCCTCCAGCAAGAAAGGACTCATTTCAAATAACTCAAAGTCAGCCTATTCAGGGAAAACAGGAATAAAATGAAGAGGCCATGGTCAAGGAATGAAAGGTCAAGGAGTAGGAACCAGGAAGGTCAAGTTCAACAAGACTGTTGAATAGTTTAGGTTTCATGTACCAGGTAGACTGATAGACAGGTAGACTTAAAAAGAGCCATTACGAGGGACACTTACCTTGAGGGTAGACAGCTGATCCACATAAACTTGCCGGTTGCAGTCCTCTCCCTCTTCATAAAGCCAGTTCTCCATAGAGTCAAGCTTCTGCAAGAGTTCTGTCCTGTCTGCTTCTGTCACATACATTCCTAGTTCGTCATCAGCGCCCAATTTGCCTCTCAGCTCATACACATACTCCTCCAAGGCATTCCTAGCATCAGCTCTCTCCTTCTCCTGCTTATCGTTCGCAATCATTTTGCACTGATTCAAACAAAAAGACAAAATTAGTATAGTACATCAGAAAAAAATAATTTTGCAAAACACGGGCAGAGCGAAAGCTTACCTCTTCTTCGATGTGAAGGTTCAGCTCCTGCTGAGTATAGCCAGTTGCTGTGCTTTCCACAGGTAACTCTATAACTTTCACAATTTGTTTTGTTTTCTTTTTGTCCTTCTTATCGCTGTCTTCTTCCATGGGCTCATCTTTGTGATTGAGCTCTGAACCATCAGTTGACTCTGTGTCCATTGGTTCTTGTTTGTCGTTGGCATCCTTAGATTGAGCCTCTTGTTTGGCTTCCGCTTCCTTCTGCTCTGCCTCAGCCTGCTCTTGTTCTGTCGCGTCTCTCTTCTCCGTTAACTGTGCCCCACTTACAGAAAACATGCCGTGAAGGTTCACCCTTACTTTCACTTTCACCTTATGGCTGGTGCCTTGGGCAGTTGGTTTCACATCCTTTACCACATAGCGGGCTGCAAAAGGATAACACACAATTAACTCCTAAACGATTATCCCATTTCCAGATGAACCACTGGAGACACCTTCTACTTACCGATTAAAGGATCAGGGAATGGAATGTTTCCAGTATATACAGCTTTCATTGAGAAGGGCTCCTTGCGGTAGAAGGAGAGCATCTTGGTGTATGGGACAGCGTCCTTAGGGGTGAAAAGTTCCATTTCACTAGAAAAGAGAAAAAAGAAAAAGTTCAGCCACAAGCACATCACAACATGTCCATTTGAACATAGACCCTGATAAGTGCTTCAAACATAACAAACATTAGGGAAATAACAGTAGAGATCTACGCCAAGGGGAACATTAGTAATAACTCCAAGCTGTTTGGTTAGGCAAAATAAGCAGAGTGTGATTTCTGAAACCACACTCATAACCAACAGCATGAATTACGTGTAGCATATTAATCTAACCATAGCATCTAGAAGTGCATTTATCCTGACAAATGAACACCACATGGAAGCAAAAAGAAATTTCTCTGATATATAAATGTGGAGAGGCTAGGGTACCACAAGAGGTTCTGCCATGCAATACATCTTATATGATGTGATCATAATCTTGCAAGCAGAGTAACCAGACTGGTGCACAAAAATCACACTCTTACCGGTACCCCCTTACATGCTTTCGATGCCACTTTGGGAATAGTTTGTCAATAAAATGAGCCCCCCTAAAAGTACTTGTCTTCTTTCTGGAAATATTGACAAAATCATGGAAGTTACTCTACACATTTTTCAAAGTCAGTATGTAGTATCCCCATATGACATTTAAGTTACTTATTTCCAGGTGGCGGTTTCAGCTTTAAGGTACGCAGAGCACTGCACACAAAAGCTCAAGAGCTCCATTCCAGTAGGACTTACCCCTCATCTCCCTTTGAGGCGTCCCAGATGAGCTTGATGGGGAAGTTCTGGATGTCAGTGACACTGAAGTCACGGACACGGACGGCAGGTGACAGCATAGCACACTGAAGAGCACAACCACGCGACACAGCTTCATCTTGGTTGAGGGTTGTGGATGGGGACTTCAGGAAAATCTGCTCAATGAGCTGTTTGATAGCAGGTACTCTTGAAGAGCCACCAATGATCTCCACAGCATAAATTTCATCCACCTTCAGCTCTGAAATATACATAAGATTGTTACAACATTCGTAAGTGAAAGAGAAAACATAAGGAGGAATTCAAATGCTTACTGCAGTCAGCAAGGCACTGCTTTAAGACGTTCTCCACCCTCTGGAACAAGTGCCCTGAAAGAGCCTCCATGTCTTCACGCTTCATGTCTCCATGGACATCAATGTCATTCATAAAGCATTCAATGTTGATTGGAAGCTTAGTTGAGTTTGATGACATCTGTTTCTTCAGCTTCTCAACTTCACCTAACAAGCGCACATAAGCACGTGGGTTTGACTTTGCATCAATTTTGTACTTCGCTTTGAATTCTTCAGCGAAGTGGTCAGCGAGGATGACATCAAAGTCCCTGCCACCAAGGTTGGGGTCTGACACACATGCCAGCATCTATTTATTAAAAAATTAAAAAAATTATCAGTTAAAAACAAATTTAATTTTTTTTCAGCCATGATTGGCTGCAAACCATAGCTTGCACACATAACAGGAGTAATTTGGAACTCACCTTTAGTTTACCCTTGTTAAAGGCACAGACAGATACTTGAAGAGAACTGTATCCACAATCAACAAACACAACATTGCGCGGTTTCTCTTCTGGGTTGGGAAGATCTTGTTTGTAGATACCATACGCCAGAGCTGTTGCCGTTGATTCATTGAACAAACGCAAAACATTTAAGCCAGAAATGGCAGCTGCATCCAACAAAGCTTTGCGCTCTGCATTGGTGAAGAATGATGGAACCTAATCATACAACACCATAAATTAGAGACATGAGACAAAACAATAGTGTTAATATATAGAAAGTACACTAGGAAAGTAACGTACAGATATCACACAATCATTGACTTTCGCCTTCAGTGCCACCTCTGAGATTTCTTTCAGCTTTGTAAATAACATAGCGGTGATTTGCTCTGGAGTAAAGGTGTGCACTTCATCAAGGTAATTGGCTACCATTCCTATGTTACCGTTAGCTGTTTCAACTACTTTGAATGGTAATGTTTTCAGCTCTTGTTGTACAAACGGATCCTTGAACTTTCTTCCCAACAGCCTCTTGAAACCGAAAAAGGTATTTTTCGTGTTGGAAACCAACTGGTTCTTGGCTGCAACACCAATGACCCTGTTTTTTCCGCTGAACGCCACACATGATCTGAAAGAAAAGATTCAGAAATTACACTGAGCTCCAATGGATAAGTTAAAACAAAATCAAAAGGTTCACATGCATGACAGCACAGAGCAACCATCAATAACCGGAACCCCTCAGCAAGTGTAAGACGCGAGCAAAATAATTCCTGCTATTCATTGAGTAATGCCCGTGATTACCGTCAAATGAGAATTGAGATAGCCATAACAATAGAAAGATCAACAACATGAACACTTAACTTGATAATAAATTATGATAAATTAGAGAAAAAGAATGCTGAAGTATAAAATGCGCACATTGACTTAGAAGGTATAGCCTTATAAGGAATGGGTGGGAAGTGAGCTAACTGGCCCATATGAGTTCTACATGAGAAAAAAGAGAACTAAGCAGCCTGCATATCGAGTCAGTCAAAACACCACAGTGGGAGTACACAGGGAAACATGTTAATGACCAGCGAGAGAGAATGAACGAAGAAATATTATCACATTCCTCTCAAGGTCTCAGAAGCGAGGTAAAAGGCCCGCTTAACCTAAAATGGGCAAGGAAACTGAAAATTCCCGCAGGAGGACTGTTACTTGGTTCAGCATTCAGGCATGAAAGACAAACTATTCGAGACTGCCAAGGTGAGCAGTCCTTGAATCTAAACATCAAAAGAGATCAATACTTACGGTGTCTGTCGTAAGCTGTAGTCATTCGCGATGGTTTCAATACCACCAGCTCTTGCTACGGCTACGTAGCAAAGATCGCTGCCAAAATCAATGCCAATCACAGACATTGCTGCTTTTCTTTCTTCTCAACACGGTGGAGCACTGCGAAAAGGCGTTAAACTGTCCGTGTGGCGCACACTGCGATGATTAGGATGATTTGCTCGAATTGGTTTCGTTCACCGGCAAGCGAGACCGTCTGGTCGCACCGAGCACATGGAATCGAAAGCGAACCGAACCGAACCGTCTGGAACAGCGCTAGCGGTTAGCTCGCTTGTCGTCTGCAATCGATATATATCGAAACGTACCGGAAGACCGCCTCTAGAAAATTCTAGAAAACTCTCGTGAGGCGGATAGACGCAAGATTGACCGCTTTTTCATGTTGATGCGTGTCTTTTTGGCCTCTTCGCGTTTTTTCGGGAGCTTTAGAGCGCCTTGGAGGCTCTAATAAAATATGAAAGCCTCGGAGGGAAATTTTCTCCGGTCACCGCGAACTGATGCACGGTCTAAGCGCGCCATTTTTGAATCGGGCGCGCGTCGTGACAAGACTCAAACCACAGAGAAAAATGTCTTTACAAAAATAACACAATGTTAAACACATGTAAAACGCCTTGTCACAAAATTAAAAAGTCTCTCTTATACGCAAACGCGAAATTTTTCTTCGGGTTTGAGGAACTGAAACAGAAATGGCGGATTGTGCCAACAAGTGGAACAAGTAGCTGGGACCCGGGCCCGGGCGGCCACTACTGTTGAAATTTCCATAGTAATTTCAAAGTGTTGTTTTTGTTTCTTTTTTCTTTTTTTCTTTTAAAATTTATTTGATAGGAGCAATATGTTTATCACTGTGTAATAAATTGAGTAGTTTAAAATAAGATCGCGGAGAAAGTGCAGATCGGGGAAGATGTCGTACGAAGGTGAGTGATCACAAAATAATTAATTAATAGAAAACACGCTGTGGGCATGCTATGCCATTATTTTTTTTGTGAGACACGCACTTTAATTTTAATTAATCGCAAGGGTCGAAAAGCATTAAGCGGCCGCAGTCACCTACAATTGTCCTCGATACCCTCGAAGAAAAGCTTACGGCTTAATCGATTTTGCAAGATAATGTCCTAATGTTGATCGAAGGTGGGTACAAGATGCCGTTGAAAGGCGTGGGGCCACCGAAAGTGCATAAGGGCGAAGGGGACTCGCTTCCAGGGGCCCTGGCAAGTCGTTGAGTGGGACAGAGACGGCGAAGGCCACCATGCAGCCGGCAGGGGCCTGCGAGGCCAGCGCTGCGGTGCGGCCCAGCCAGGGCGTCATCATCCAGTCCGTCCCCGAGATCCCCATCGACGCCTACCTCGTGGCCCTCTCCCGGGTGCTGGACCCTCGCAGCGTCACGCACATCGCCAGGTGGGTGATGCCTCTGACACACCCTTGGGGACTTGAGGCGTCGCGCAGGGCCGCGAGACGACGACCCTTCCCCCAGGACCGGCGAGGGCGTGTGCGTGTTCCTGGACAGCGTGTCCGAGGCCGAGGACCTCGCGGAGGACGGCGTCGTCGAGGTGGACGGCGTGGCGCTGGCGTGCCGACCCTACCGGGCGGACAGTCGCCGAGTGCGCCTGTCCGAGTGCCCGCCCTTCTTGAGGGACTGCGACATCGTGGCGGAGCTGCGCAAGTTCGGCCAGGTCTCGCCCCGCCTCGCCCGGCCCGGCGTCACCGAAACGCCCCGCTGGAGCCGGTACTCGAACCCGCGGTCCGCAGGTGTTCCCGCCGCTCGTCGCCGAGCCGGTGTCCACGGCCGTGCCGGACTTCGCGCACGTGCTGTCGTTCACCAAGACCGTCGCCATGGTGCTCAAGGGCGACCTCCCCGACGTCCTGAGCGTGCCGTATGAAGGCCTGCAGGTGCCCGTGCGCCTCACAGTGGAGGCCAAGACGGCCTGGCTGGAGTCCAGCTGGCCGCCCCAGGTAACTCCACTGCCACACCATTTTCGTTCCAACTTCGCGGTTCGAGGTTCGCCGCCCTGACGTGCCGCACTTTGTCCGCAGCGAGCCGCGGACGCTTCTCCGCGGGACTCGCTGGCGGCCGCGGCCACGACAACCGGCAAGGTCAGCTCGCGGGGCCCGCGTCAAAGAGGCCTCCGGTCCTTCCGGTCGCCCGTCGACGCCTTCATGGCCCGGCACCCCACGCTGGCGCTGATGGCGCGCGCCTCGCCGGCCGCCTCGCCGAGTGCCTCGAGAAGCAGTCTGCAGCGGGGCGCCTCGCCGGCCTCGCCCGCCTCGCCCTCCAGCAGGAAGCGGAGGGCCTCTCCGACCTCGGTGAGGGTCGTCCGCAAAGCCCCTCCCTTCCCCCGGCCAACCTGTTGCCAGCCAGCGACAGCGGAGGGCCGTGCCTCTCTGTCTCTCTCGCACCCACGGGCCGCCCGCTAGAGTGCGAGAGAGACGGAGCGACGAAAGGACCCTCTGGCCGTGCCCGCAGATGGCCGCGTCGGACAGTGCTTCCACGACGAGCTGCGCGGTCGCGGCGCGCACCGCGGGCACGGCAAGCACACCGCGAGGCCTGCGCGGCGTCTCCAGTGTCCTCTCCGCCGGCACCGCCAGCACCGCCAGGCCGTGCGCCGCGCTCCCCGCGCCCTTCATGCAGCACCGCAGCCCCTACGACCCGGGCGGCGGCCGACGCGCTGCCACTGTGACGCCCCGCGCCGCCGTCAACGCCGTCAAGCGCTTCATCGCCTAGGCGGCCTAGGCGGCCGAGACCGCAGCGGGTACGTCCCGCAGCTCTGCCTTCCCTCCCAGGGTAAAGGGTGAAGACGCGACAGCATGTACTTGGCACAGTTCCGAAAGTAAAGTGTGATGCCCGTTTTTCGCATGGTGTTCTCATTCGCGGTGTAGGCGCACTGTTCTGCGCTGTGTCCTGCTGGCCGGATAAAGGATGTCATGAGGACACCGGGGCCTTTCTTCCTGTCCCTGTGTCGCTGTCTCCCTCGCACTCCTGGGGCGCCTTGCAGGGGTGCGAGGAGGACTAGCTAGTCTCCGTGCTCGCGGTGACAAAGACCACAAGGACTCGCATGCGTGTCGCAGTGTGCGAGGCAGTGTGCCGCCCTCGACGGCGCAGGAGTGCCCTCGCTCCCCACACGACCGCGGGCTGCTTCCGAACAGGGCGTCGTCGCCCCGTCCCTCTCGCACTCGAGGGGCGCGGCGGCGAGTGCGAGAGAGACAGAGAAGCTCTGTTCGGAATCGGTCTAAGCGGTGATTGGTTGTTCGCTACTCGTGCGTGTGGGGAAGCCATGTGGCCATCGGCTGGAGAGGGGGGGGGGGCAGAGGAAGCCGCCGCGATAGGCAGAGAGCGAGTGAGAGACAGAGAGACAGCGCGGCGGAGGGCGGAGCGATACAGGTATGGATCCGGACGAGGACGAGATAACCCCGACGACAGATGGGCCGCGTTCCCAAAGCCATAAAAACAAAAAGCAAGAGTTACAACTGTGACAGTGCGGGGCAGGCGGGGCACGCCGGCACGCCGAAGGGGCCTCGTCTCTCTCTCTCGCACTCGCGGTTCGCCTCGCTGGGGTGCGAGAGAGAGAGAGAGAGAGAGAGAGAGAGAGAGAGAGAGAGAGAGAGAGAGAGAGAGAGAGAGAGAGAGAGAGAGAGACGAAGCTTTCTGTTCTAGCCGGCTGCAATCTGGGCTGGGGGTTGGGCCGTAGACTGACTCGGAGCAGCAGGCTTCTCTCTCGCTCTCGCGGAGCGTCCCGCTTGGTCGTGAGGGAGACAGGGCGACGGTGTAATGGGCCTTGCTGGTCGGGGTGATCGGAAATTGGTGGTTCGGCCTGGCTGGGCCTGGCTGGGCCCGGGGCACGTTAGCAAGGCCCTCGATGAAGGGGGCCGACGGGCCGACTGGGGCTTCGGACAGCCAGTCGCTGCCGATCGCCCGATCAACCCGGGCTGTGGGCTTGGGGCTCCGGACGACGCCGAGGCAGGCACGCCAGGCGGCGCCATGACGGCCCTGACCATGAAGGTCCTGGTGGCGGAGGCCATGGCGCGGCGGGCGGCGTTCGGGGAGCTCCGCGCGTGGGGCGGCCGCAACACGCCGCCGTGGGTGTCGTCCTCGCGGTGCGCCGTGGGGTCCTCGGCCACGGACGCGGCCCTGCGCGCGCTGCTGCGGCTGCCCGACCCGCCGCGGCCCAAGCGCAAGCGCCGCCAACGGCCGCGCCTCGCCGCCGTCGACGACCCCCGCAAGCGCTACGGCAGGCTCCTCCGGCGCACCAGCCCGCCGCCGGAGCACACCGGTAGGTAGGGCGTGTAGCAGTCCACAAGGTCGCCGGTTCGATACCCGCCGCACTCAGTTTTTTCGTGCTGTTTTTGACGGGCTGTTTGTTAAAAATGCAAAAAAGTGGGTGTCCTCGCTGCCGCCCCACGCCTCCATAAAGCAACGCGCCCCCAGTGGGGCCCCCCCAGACGGCGTGCCCACCACCACCCTGGGCCCCACACCGTCAGACGGCGGCGCCTGCGGCTCACGCCCTGCGCGCCGACGCGATGACAGGACGACAGCCCAATATCTCGGCCTTTTTATTCGGACGGCTCAGCCGGCTGGGATGCATTGTCGACAGTCGCCTGTTCCCAAAGCCTTCCGAACCCCAATCCCCAAGCCCGGCGAGGTGCAGCCAAAAGCCAACAGTCGGCGTCGGCGGCCACACCTCGCACTCGCCCCTCGCCCTCGCCGCCGTCGGCGCCGTCCTCGTTGCCCCGCGCGCGCTGACCCGGCCTCCGCATGGCCTCCGCCATGTGGTCGCGGGCCGCCGAGGAGTCCGTCGACAGGGTCTGGGAGTACTACCTGCCAGGTACCGGTGTCCGGCGCCGACCAACCGCACGGCGGCGTTGGCGGCGCGCGGCACGGCGCGCGGCACGGAGCGCCTGACGGGGACGGGGTAGGCCGCACCGCGACACGCGCCCGCAGCAGGTGGCCTACGCTGGACCGTTCCTGGCCGGCGCGCCGCCTCGCCGCCCGGGCCGCTTGCTCTCCCTCCCCGTTGCTCCTCGGCTTGGTGCATGTTGCAGACTTCGCGTACGTAGTGCGGGCGCAGGAGCAGGCCAGGGTGGCGTTCGGCTCGGCGCAGAGCCGCGCCGTGCTGCCGCTGGCCGGCCCCGGCGGCGGCGCGTCCCGCCTCGCGCTGCTCGCCGTCAAGGCCACCGACGACCTGGACCACCTCGGCCCGGCCAAGTACACCACGCCCACGCTGGGCGCGCTGCACGACGTCCTCACGAGGGTACGACGCTTCCCCGCCGCCCGCCGTGGCCGCGTGGGCTAACGCACCCGTTTCCAACTTTCAGTACCCGGTTCAAATCCACATCCTTTGAAATTTCCCGTTCGCTCGCAGCACGTGCTGGTAATCAGCCGCGCGGCGACGCCACGCGCTTATCGCTGAGCTGCTCTGCCGCGCTGCGGAGCGGCAAACAGGCGCAGTCGCGGGTTCGAATACCGCCGTCGTCCGTTTTGTTGCAGGTGACGACCAAGCGGCCCGACGTCGGCCCCGGCGGCAGCACCGCGCCGCGCTTCAGGGAGGTGGACCAGCACCTCCCGGCGCCCAACACGTACCAGCTGCCGAGCCGGCGGCCAGCCACGCCCAGCAAGGCGCCCTTCAACACCACCACCACCAGGAGGCCGCTGGTCACGTCCAACACCCCCGGGTAAGCAGCGCAGTGGGCCAGAAGACCGGTGGAGGCGGACAAGACTCTGGACGCGTTTTGAGCTCCAGAGTCGCTGAATGGGACTCGAATTGAACGTGTGACCCCACCAATGGATTGCTCGTTCGGTTGCCAATTGAAACTTGCGCAGGCCCGGCTCCTACAACCCCGGGGCCTTCAGCCAGCCCGGCGTGGCCGTGGTGGTGCGGTGCGGCCAGGGCGACGGCCCGGGGCGCTGCGAGGCGTGCCAGGAGGAACTGGCCGCCGAGTTCTGGTCGCTGGACGGCCACGTGGTGCAGGGGCTCCCCCGGGACGCGCTCATGTGCCAGGCCTGCATGCAGTCGGCGCGCGCGCTGCTGCGGGCGGCCGGCGCCAGAAGCAAGACGCGCTTCACGCGCTGGCAGCTGGACGCCTTCAAGGTGAGCACTCGCTGTCTCTCTCGCACCCACAGGGAACGCCCCAAGAGTGCGAGAGAGACAGAGCGACGAAAACGAGCCTCGGCGTTAGCTTCAATTAACAGTGGCGCCGCGACAAAATTATCACCACACCGCCACCAAGCCAAAGTAAAAATATGGACCGACACAAGTTTGGAGCAGACGAGTGTGACGAGTAGTCGGGAGCCAGGGCTCCAAGTGCCGTGCCCCCTCGCAGTGTGCCAGACGGGCTGGCCCGGGTACCGGGTAGCGCCCGACGGGTGGGCAGACCCCAGCGCGGGGCTGCCGCTTGGGTTGCGGTTGGCAGGATCGGGCGTGTGAGAGAGAGAGAGGGCGACGGAGCTCGCAGGAGACAACACAGTAGCCGTGCCCCATGTCGCTGAGGCACCCACTTTACATTTCAAAGAAACAAAGTTTAAATTTTACTTTTTAAAAACTTGCTTGGTCGTTCCAGAAAACCCGTGACTGCTCGGACATCCACCGGCACGAGGGCACGAAGTCCAAGATCAGTCTGGTGGACCCCAAGACGGTGGCGAAGCGGCGCCGGAAGGAGGCCTACCTGGCCAAGTACTTCCGGGACCAGGCCGTCGTGAACCCCAACCTGATGGCCGGCACCGAGCCCGCCAAGCTGAGTAAGGCCTAGCCCATGCGCCCATCGCGCCCTGCGCCCGCAACAAACAACAACAACAACAGAAAAGCGCGGGAAAGAGAACCAGCAACAACAACAACATAGATTTTAGTGCGCTGACGAGCGGCATTCTAGCGATCGCCGTGCACACTGTATTCCTTTGACAGCAGCCGTCGCGGCCGGCCAAGTCTCTCTACCGAGGCATCCCTGTCTTGCAGATACCCTGTAAAAATACCTGTGACTGGAATTATTTTTCTACAAATTGACATTGACAATAAAAGGCGGTGCTTCGGTGGTAACTCGGAGCCGTTTGGTTTTTTCCAACCACCACTTTTCCCAGAAACCACAGCTATTTTCAAAAAGTCTTTAATTTAGTAATTAAGATTCGTATTTTGCTTTAAAAATATGCTAAAAAAAACGAGATTTTTTAGTTTTTAAGGCTTTTTTAGAAACAAAAAAAAAATTCTAGTTTCCCTGGTTGCAAGGACGTCCTAACGCGATGCGCGGCGTGCCCCACAGCCGAGGCGGAGGTGGACGCGGGCCGCGGTCCCCGGCCGGACGCCTTCTGCTGCCTCCACGAGGCGTTCAACAGCTTCAACAAGGACAACATGTCGTTCGGACTGCGGTCGCTGCGGGTGCCCTCCGACGTGCTGTACAACACCATGAGGCGGTGCGCCCTGGACTTCCACCCGTCGCGGTCCTCGTCCACGCGGACCTCCGTCAGGGAGTCCGTCAGGGGGTCCGTCAGGGAGTCCACGACCCGCCGCCCCTCGCGCACCAACTAGAAGCACTGCCCGTCGACGCACAGTGCGCCACAAGACCGGTGGAGGTGACTCTAGACGCGTTTTGAGCTCCAGAGTCGCTGAATGGGACTCGAACCGAACGTGTGACCTCACCAATGGATTTCTCTTAGAACGGGGAATCCATTGGTGGGGTCACCCGTCCGCTTCGAGTCCTGTTCAGCGACTCTGGAGCTCAAAACGCGTCCAGAGTTTGGGCCGTCACCACCGGTCTTCTGGCCCACTGTGCGACGCTCGGCAGGCGCAGAGAAAACGGACTGCCGAGTGAATTTGCCACACTCGCGTTTTATGCTAATCGCCGCCCTGCACTGGCAGGGCGCGCCTTGGTGGTCGTGTCCACAAGTCCCACCATTTTAGTTTCGATTCTTTTGCCCGCCCTCGCGCTGTTTCGCGAGGGCGCACCCGCTGTCCGGCATTACGCCCACAGTCGTATTGCTCCCGTACCTGTTCAAGTATTCCCCAGACTCTTGTTCCCCTGGTGGCGTCCGATATGTCTGGACGGCCGCAATAAAAGTTGAGCCCGATAGACTCGAGAGAAGATCTCCCCTCCCCTTTCTCGCTTCCCAAAAAATTCCTCGCCATGGAGAGACTCGCGGTGCCAACAGTGGCAGCCCTGCATGCTGTGAGTCGTTTTCGTCGCTCTGTCTCTCTCGCACTCACGGGCGTCCCGTGAGGGTGCGTGAGAGACAGAGCGACGAAAAGACTCTGGCGGCGAGACGCTGCAAAGCGGGTCAAGCCGCGCACCGCAGGCCTGCCACCTGTCAAACTTGGAGGGCCTCGCTGCCGCCGCGCCGCCTCGCGTGTTGCGGCATTGTAAGCACGACGCATCGGCTGGCCGGCGGGTTGCCAGCCCTGCAGGGGAAGGGCGCCGCCAACCTGACAAAAAAAGCCAAAGCTCTCGTGTTTTAAAAAAAAGCTCTGGTGTTGCCAATTAAGTTAGCAGAAATTCCCACGATGCACCGGGGCCGAGAGGGTTGCCAACCTCAGCCTCCAGCTCTCGAAGTAGGTGACCCGAGGGTGGCCACCCTGTCGACGCCGGTGCGTGGTATGCGAATTTTGGAAGGCGTGTGGCAACTCTGGACGCTGGGCGGCGCTAGGCGGGCAGCCTCGCCAAACCCTGACCCGCACACTGTGATGAGGGGCCACCCAGGGCACAGCCCACTCGGCCTACTCGTTGATGACGGGGAAGGCGTGGCCGGGGAGGCGGCACAGCCCAGGCGGGGCCCAAGGCCACCCTTTGAGAGGGGCCCTTCATCTGGCCCATTGACGGCGGCGCGTGCTGCACCGGGCGCTGCACGTCCCCGTCGACCGCCAGTCTCCCTCCGTCTCTCTCGCACTCACGGGGCGTCCCGCACAGGTGCGAGAGAGACAGAGCGAGTCTGCAGAGGCGGCGGCAGCGACGGCGCGGCTAACACAGACATCGATGTGCAGTAGAGCGGCAGACGGGCAATGACGGCGACCTCGCGGCGCCCCGCGCTTCCAGTGTGCCTCCGGCGTGCTTCCACCCTGTGCGGAGTGCGGACCGCCGAAAGACGCGAGACGCAGAGACGCGTCTGCAGTCTTGGGTCTCCGCGCCCCGCCACGCCGCGCCACGCCACGCCGCGCCCCGCCACGCCACGCCCTGAGTCGTGCTCCCGGGCTGTCACCGCGTCGCCGGGTTTCCGCGGCGGGGCGCCTCACGGGGGGCGCTTCCGAACGCCGCTCTGTCTCCGTCGCACTCACGGGGCGCGCCCGCCGGGTGCGAGAGAGACAGAGAGGCGGCGCCTGGAAGCCTGGAAGCGGTACGCCTTGCCTCGCCGAGCCTCGCCGAGCCCCACTTTGTCGGCCCATTACCCGCCGAGCTGCAAGGAGCGCGAGCGGAGCACCTACAGTGTAGTCGCTACACACAAGGATAACGCCTCTAACGAGACGCCGGGCTCAGCCACACACTGCTTTACTTTTTCCCAAGCCTTTTTTTCAAATCCCGATCTTTTGTTGATCAGGCGCGAGCAGCCGCGCACAGTGGGCCAGAAGACCGGTGGAGGTGGTCGGAAATTCCAGACGCGTTTTGAGCTTCAGAGTCGCTGAGTGGGACTCGAATCGAACGTGTGACCCCACCAATGGATTGCTCTCCGGACGAGGAATCCATCGGTGGGGTCACACGCTCGGTTCGAGTTGGAATGAATGTGACAATGTTCTGCATGCAGCCTCGTCAGCCCCAGAGGCAAGCCTGGAGCCTCATTAAGCGTCACCGCCTCAACGGATAATAACACTCAGCAGGAAGAACCGCTTTCGCGTGTTCCTGCTTTTTTCGCGTGAAACTCGCAGTCGGCGTGAACCAGGGTCAGGATATGCTTTGCTGCAGCAAGTCGTTAAGCCCACAAAAATGGAGGAACCGTACGGCGTTGTGCGCGAGCTCGCTAGCGAGGAAGGCCTGGCAGGCGTTTAACCCTCCCAGATTTGACCTCGGCTAGGCGCTGCTCGGCGTCGCCCAGCGCGCACCGCGCACCGCGACCTCTACGGCGGCAGACAGTGGCGGCAGCAAGGAAATGGATGCCCCAATTGGGGCTCCGTAGGGCACAGGAGCCTGCTCGCTGTAAGGCCCTCGTCTAACCTAACCACAGTGGGCCACAAGACCGGTGGAGGCGGCCAAAACTCTAGACGCGGTTTGGGCTCCAGAGTCGCTATGGGACTGGAAGCGAACGTGTGATCCCACCAATGGATTCCTCGTTCGGAGAGCAATCCATTGGTGGGGTCACACGTTCGGTTCGAGTCCTGCTTAGCGACTCTGAACCTCAAAACGCGTCCGTGATTTTGGCCGCCTCCACCTGTCTTCTGGCCCACTGTGCTATCCCGGCCGCTGCACTGTCAGCAGGGCAGCCTCGGTCTTGCAGACACCAGGTCCTGGAGTCATGAAGCCATCGGCACGTCCGCGTCGCCATTCGCGCCCCTCGAACGCGCTTGCTCGCTCCGCGGAGAGCCCGCTGCACCAAGTCCTCGCCCTGCCGATTTGCCGCGATCCACTTGCTCGGTCCGTCCGTCTCTCTCGCACTCGTAGGGCGGCCCCGAGGGGTGCGACAGAGTCATGCGCGGCAGCCCAGTGCAGCCCAGTGCAGCCCAGTGCCCCAGCCCTTCAGGCGACGCTGGCGGCGACAGGCGCCCCGCCATTGCACACTGGATTTGCCAGAAGACCGGTGCAGGACGCCAAAACTCCAGACGCG
The DNA here is from genome assembly GCF_012932325.1 of Thrips palmi. NCBI lineage: Eukaryota > Metazoa > Arthropoda > Insecta > Thysanoptera > Thripidae > Thrips > Thrips palmi. Next base: position 4,270,030 of record NW_023144630.1, on the reverse strand, counting down.
TTTTGAGCTCCAGAGTCGCTAAACAGGACTCGAACCCAACGTGTGACCCCACCAATGGATTCCTCGTTCGGAGAGCAATCCATTGGTGGGGTCACACGCTCGGTTCGAGTCCCATTTAGCGACTCTGGAGTTCAAAACGCGTCTGGGAGTTTTGCCGCCTCCGCCGGTCTCCTCTGGCAAATCCACTGTGCATTGGGCCGCCCGACCGCACAGGTCGGCTCTCTTCGCGCGTCGCGCCAAGGATCCAATTTTTGCCCGTTTTGGGGCGGCCGTCTGTGCACGGGGCGTGGCGTGCATGGCCACAGCGGACTGGTTCCGAACGGCACGCGTTCGGCGTCTCTGTCCCACTCACGGGACTCTCCGCGGCGGTGCGAGAGAGACAGGCGACGCTTCGGAGTCTGTCGGCAGAGTGCGGTCGGGGCACCACCATGGCACCGCCAGCACAGCGCCCTGGGTACCGCCTCGGCGACTGCGGTGGCCTGAAGTGTCAACGAGTGACTGTGAGTGACTGGAGCGCGAGGAGTGACTACGCTAGTGGTCTACAAGTGCGGCTCCAGAAAACAGGGAGTCTAGTATCCTGGAAGTGACTGGACAGGGAGTCCAGTACTAGGGTCCAGCCGTGGCTGCACTGCACTGCATCCAAGAGCGGGGACCACATCTTGTCCACTGGCAGAAGTCACGGCCCACGAAATAGTGGGAGTGCCGGCCGATTGATTTGGCCCAGGCGAAGCATACAGTGGCAGGGTCGGCAGGGTCGGCAGGGCCGGCAGGACACCCCCCCCCCCCCCGCGAGCCCCACCAGGCCGCCAGGCGTCACCCACTTGAGCTATTTGGCCATGCGGCGCCACGCAGCTTTTGCACTGCTCTACTGGAGCACTTTGGCCGCCCCCACCGCCCCCCACCGCCGCCAGGGCCGCCAGGGCCGCCAGGGCCGCCAGGGGCGCCAGGGAGTGCATCGCAGGGGAAGGGCGTCGCAGCCAGCACTCCGCGGATTCGCCTCGTATATAAGCAGCGCCGGGCCGCCGGGGAAGCATTCGGCTCCCATCTGCCGTCTCAGTCTCAGGTCCACTCGCACAATGGCGCACAAGCAGGTACGGCAGTGCGTTTGCCAGGCGGCCAAGGCGCGTTTTCAGCTCCAGTGTCGTCAAAAGGGACTCGAACTGATCGTGTGACCCCACCAATGGATTGCCCTTCCAACGACGAATCCATTGGTGGGGTCACACGTTCGATTCGAGTCCTGTTTAGCGACTCTGGAGCTCAAAACGCGTTTCGAGTTTTGGCCGCCGGCGCCGGCCTTCATAGGCCCACTGTGGCTTTATTTCTGACCCGCGCTCCGCTGCTCCGCCCCCAGCTGTCCCTGGTGTGCGTGGTGGTTCTGGCCGCCCTGGTCGCCCCACTGCAAGCGCGACCCGAGCCGCCCTCCAGCTACCTGCCCCCGGCCAGGGGCGGTGGCTTCGGCGGGGGCGGCTTCGGGGGCGGCGCCAACAGGCCGTCCTCCAGCTACGGGGCGCCCTCGTCGTCCTACGGGGCGCCCAGCGGCGGCGGCGGCGGCTACGACGACCAGTCGGTGAGTGGTGCCTGTGTGTGCTTTCGCTGCTCCAGTTGTGCGCTCTTTGGTGATCCTGACTGACCGCCTTGCAGGAGCCCGCGAAGTACGACTTCATGTACGAGGTGGACGCGCCCGAGTTCGGCACCAACTTCGGCCACCAGGAGAGCCGCGACGGCGACGTGGCGCAGGGCAGCTACCACGTGCTGCTGCCTGACGGGCGCATGCAGACCGTCAAGTACATCGCGGACGCCAACGGCTACCGCCCGCAGGTGTCCTACCAGGGCGGCGGCGGCGGCTACGGCGCGGGCGGCGGCGGCGGCTTCGGCGGCTACCCTGGCGGCAGGGGCGGCGGCAACGGCGGCTACCAGTACTAGGACGACGACGACGACCACCGACTGGCGACCACCACGCGGGCGTCCCGCACCCCGCACGGCCCCGGGGAGGAGTGTCCCGACCCTGCGGGGTCCAGGACGCCGCCGAACAACACCGACGGCCACCTCCTCCTCTGGCGGAGGACCACCGCGTTCCGACTGACCTCACCGACGAACACCAGACGACAAGACTAGATCACGCCCAAAGCGCCTTGCCTGTGAATAGCGTTTAAGTCAACCAATCGTATAATAATAAAGGAATGTGCAAGCCTGATGCCATGACATCCAAAAATCGATTTCGTTTTTCAAACCCCCCGTCCAGCTACGTGCTTTCAATCGCAAGGAAGTATGAGTTTTTTTAAAAAAATCTCATTCAACGAACGTTAATGAAAGCAGATGATCCGTCGCGTTTCACAACTGCTGTGACAGCCGAGAGGTTACAGACGTGGGATCGAGTTACCGCAGGCGGGCGTTCGAATACCAGCGTCACATACGTTTTTTCGACTGACTATCCTAAGGGTGGTGGTTCGAGGCCATCCGAGCGGAGCCGTGTGCAACAGACCCACATGCCGGAGGTTCGACTCCTAACAAATAATATTTCCATTTAATTTTACTGCCTCACCCAGTGCGGTTGAAACCCGTGAACGTGAGCCCACTCCGTGCATGGGACGTGGTGGTCCAGGGAGTAGAGGCGTCGGTTCCCAATGCTAGGATCGGCGGTTCGACTCCCCCAACTTCTTGCGAAATTTTGACCGGTTCGGTCGAGTCCTGTTGCGTCAAGAACCCACCTCACGCCGGTCCCCTCATCATGGGCCGTGGTGGCCGAGAGCGTAAAGTCGTGTGATCCCGGTGGCGGGGTCCGGGGATCGAATCTCATCATTTCGTTACATTTTTCGACTGCCTTCCTCCCACTGCAACTCAAACCCGTCGTCCAACACGCTGCCAGACGTACAAGCGTGATAGCGTAGTGGTCAGAGTCACATTCACCTGGCCACTCCGCTGTGGGTGTCTAAAAAGCAATCCGCTTCGGCGGGTTGGCCTCGGCACTGGAGCGATGGAGTATTTGATCCATCAATCCAGACCATCCGGTGTGTGGTTGCGGGTGGTGCCTCCTTGACTCGTCGGGGAGGCGATGATAAGTCCTTTGAAGCTGGCCTAAAACGCTGTATGTTCGGTACGGGAGCGCCGGACAGTGGGGGTACCATGGGGTACACAACCAACCCTACGAAAACAAGAAGCTCCCACCAAACCTCTTCTCTGTCTGAGTCTCTCTCTGTCTCTCTGTCGTCTCACTCTACGTCCCGCCCCTCTAAGAGCTTCGTACTGGGTGCTCTCACCCAGCTGCCTGAGCTTTGGGGTCCTACTGGGTCCCCCGGCGAACGCTTAGAGTCGCTGACGGGATTAACCCCAGGTACCTGATAGCACCGGTTCCCATCCCGAACACCGAAGTAAAGCAGGAGGCCTCCCCATTAAGACTGGGGAGGGGGTGTAGAGTTCAAATTTTTTTCTTTTCCCTTTCAAATTTCTCAGTCAATACTCGTTCGGTTTCCTTATACGGGGTAGTATGCGGGCTCATTCCAAATCATCAAAACACGTTCGCAGAACGCTACTGCCCCTATAAAGAACCCCATCAAAACTGTCAAAAAAACATAAACTTTTTGGCTTTGATTGACTGTTTTGGCCTCACGGTTCAAAACGTATTTTAACAGGAAAATAAATGCCAGGATGTGAAAAACAAAAACAATTTATTTCTTCAACAAGAAGTGTACACTTTGAGCACAATCAGGATCTACAGTAGCGGAGGGCAACGGGCAAAATACACAAAAAAATTAAAGAAGGAATACTGCTTAAATAATGACACTGGTTTCAGATTGCGAAAAGAAGCGTTAGCAACTTGATAAGATAAATAAGATAAAATCCCCCATCTTCCACTAACTCCCCTACCTAACTATCACAATTGGACATGCTCTGGACCAGGAGGTCCGCAAACTACATGACGGTCGAGGAACAACTCACGAGGGTCAAGGGTCCCCTCGCATTTATGGCATGATTGTCCCTGCGACCTGTGCAGCCATGCAGTCCAAGGCAAATAAAGAACTGTACATACCCTAACAAAATACAAGATAAAGGAAAACCGGATCAAACGCGAAACGCTCGCGTTGAAACGAATTGGCACAAAGGCTATAATGGTTGTACTCTGACTGTGTGTCCCCCGGGGCAAACATTGAAGCGGAATCCGGGCAGGAAGGCGTCGAGGGACAGCATCGCCCGACATGGCACACCACAAGTCCCGCCACAAGTTGGCAAAAACTTCCGACGGCGCCCCCGCATCGACAGGGTTGCCAACTAGCATGCCTACCAGGCAACTTCAGAGCTTTGCTCTTCGAGAAGTTGCCAGCAGGCAGACAGAGAACTTTTTCGACACAGGTGCATCTCCGGGGAAGTTTCGCATGGCAACCTGCCTTAGGGATTACTCCGGACGGCGCGGTATCGTCGGCTACTCGACGCGGCGCTACTCCTCGCTTGGGAGACTTCGGACGCGCGGGGTAGCGACAGGTCGTTCCGGCCGGCACACTGCTTGGTAACTAGACACTGCTGGACACACGTGGACGCGAGCTGCTTCTTCGTCGTGCCACTCGGCCTGCCGCTCGGTCTACTCGGCGTCGGCGGGCTGGCGCGCGCCCTCCGGGTCGGGCCGGCCCTGCGTCGCGTCGGCGGGGGACGGCGGCGACGGCGTGCTCGGCGACGTGGCGGCGGCGGCGCGCGCCGGCACCGCCGCGCTGGCGGCGATGTGGCGGAGACCCTCGCGGAACTCCCGCGACATGCTGCGCGCCGTCAAGCTGTGCACCTGGGGGAAGAAAAGAACTTTTAGCCCAGCGGTTCTCAGAGATGTCGCGACGCCAAAACATTTCTTTCGGTCCTTAAACGGACTCAGGTGGGCAGTGAAATGCGCCCCCGGTACAGAAGCAGTGGTGGAGTGGGCCGTGCGAGTGCGTGAGTGAGAGAGAACGACAGTGTGGGTGCAGGGGTGCGATGCGTGTGTCTTCTGCACTAGCTCTCTCACACTCACTCACCCTGCGCCCACTCGGCCCACTCCTACGTCGCCAGCAGGGTGAGGTACCTCCTGAGGAACCAGCCCCGCCCCCACTGGGGCCCCCACGCCCCGACACGCACCTGCCTGACGGCCTTCCTGGCGTGCTGCGCGAGCGGCGGCGCCGAGTCCGCGGCCTCCTTGCCCACGATCACCACCTTGGCCAGCGCGTCCGAGGACTTGGCGGCGCGGACCTGCGGGGACAACGAGCATGCTGTACGCCCCTCGTCGCAGCGAGTCGCACTGGCTGAAATTCCCACGATGCGCCAAAGCTTTACCAACTTCAGACCAACCTACTCAAGATTTTCACGTACACTGATTATATTTAAAGTATGATTACATGTGATTTCTTTTGATTATTTTATTTTTATCACTGATTATAGGAGGTTATTATGTTGATTATTGGGAAATATTGGGGATTATTTGAGCGCCGACCTCGGAAAGCTGTTAAAGTGTCGGAATTCAATATTGGTGACTTTGGGCGGCCACTGCGTCAAATTTAGTTGCGGTCATAGGCCTTCCTCGACGCCTTACTATTCTGAAGACCGTACTCTTTTATGCCCCGCCTCGGGAAGGCTTTGACCGCTGATAATTTGGGAGCGGTGGTCACGCAAAAATGGTCAAAAAGTGAATGAATTTCAGAAAATCACCGTTTTTGCTGACTTTGAGCGGTCACTGCATCCAATTTAGTTGCGGTCAAAGACCTTCCTCGACGCCTTACTATTCTGAAGACCCTAGTCTTTTATGCCCCGCCTCGGGAAGGCTTTGACCGCTGATAGTTTGGGAGCGGTGGTCTCGCAAAAATGGTCAAAAGTGATTGAATTCCCGAAAGTATGATAGTCATTTCATTGGATGATGTTTCTTATTTCACTGATTACCAACTAGACGTGCAATGATCATCTTGAGTTGGGTACCCCTGGCCTCAGACTGCCTGGACAAATATTTAGGCTAATTTTGTCAGTGGGCAGGCAGTGGCAGCCTGCACACTGGTGCATCGTGGGAGTTTCAGCCCAAATTTGTGGCAGTACTGCTCACCTGGCTGGGTTGTTCCTGCGGCTGGCTGAGGAACTGCTTGGCCAGCTCGCGGACCGAAGGACTCGCTGGACTGCACAGCGACGAGGACTCCTCGGAGCCGCCGTCCCCGGTGGTGCGCACGGCCGACGACCAGGGTGCGATCGGGGAGTCCTGCAAGGGCGCCAAGTTGCTTTTAGCAGGGCACAAACCTGTGTAGCACCACCTGCAAGTTTCCTGTTTGTCCCCTTGCTACTCACCAGGAGGCTGCTCCGGCGGTCCGCTACAGTCGTTGACTGCGACCGCCTGAGGCCGGTTCCGGACGACCCGGACCCAGCGTGGCCGTTGGAGTTGATGTAGAAGTCTCGGCCGTACCTGCAACAAAGCACCCGTGTTGGTCCTCACGCAAGTTGTGAACCCGACCTCAGCTGCTGTCCGCGGTGTCGACGTACTTCTTGGGGTCCGGGTCCACGCGCAGCGCGATGTGCAGCGTGGTGTCCGTGCCGGCGGGGGCAGCGCCGTTGGGGGGCAGCTCGGCGCCCACCCCCACGGCCCCCACGGCCCCCACGGCCTCCATGGCGCCGCGGAGGGACGCGCTGGAGGCGCGCTGCTGCAGCCGTCGCTGGATGTTCTCCGGGGAGTAGGGGTTGTTGGCCAGGGGCGTGGCCTGCTGCCACTTGCGGTGCTCCCGGTCCGCGATGGTGCCTGCCAGCCGACAAAGACGGTTAGCTTCACGTTGGGGGTCCGCGGGGTAGCGAGGGGACTGCAGCCGCACCAGGTCGCGGGGGCGTCGCCAGCACCGCGTCGTCCGCGTCGTCCGCGTCCCCGGGGCTGCCGTGGCCGTTGACCGCGGGCGCTTCGTCCGCTGCCGCGGGCTCGGCGTCAACGACCTCGGCCATGGCGTCGGCGACCACCGCAACTTCCTGGACCACCTCGACCGGCTCCTGGACGGGCTCAGGCCGAGGCGGTGCAGGCTGTGACTCCGGCGAGGTGGTCGAGGGCGTCGAGGCCGCGGCGCTGTCCTGGACGTGTTCTGGGTTTGCCGCCGCGACGGCGGCGTCCTCCACCTTCGCGGCAGTCTTGTGCTTGGCGGCAGCCTTGTGCTTGGCGGGCGCCTCCCGTCGCGTGGGCGTGTCGTACACCACCGTCTGCTCGGCGTCCTGGTCGCGCGCCCAGCGCCCCGCCAGGTCCACGGGGGAGCGCGTCGACGACCTGCCGCTCAACGTGGACGTCCTGGAGGGCGTCTTACCGACGGGCGACAGCCTGTCCGACGGGGAGCCCGGCTGGTCCAGGTTGGGTGCTGCGGAATCAAGTTTCTCGGTGAGCAAGGACTTTCAGACAGTCAAAGCGAGGCAGTGCGCGGTGCTTACAGCGGTCGGTGCGGTGCGCGCGCGGCACGGGGGCGGTGGACAGCGAGGGCGCCACTCTCCGGAGCAGCTCCAGGTTGCAGGTCTCCGCCAGGCCGCCCAGGTGCGCGCGGCTGGCCTCGGACAGGCCGAGGTCCTCGGTGAACTGGTCGCTCCTCGGCGCCATCCCGGCCAGCACCACCTCCTCCAGGGCGTCGTCGCTGCACTCCGACAGGTCCGACGTCTCCTCGGCGTCCACGTCGCCGATGAGCGCGCGGAAGTCCTCGCTGGGGTTGGGCACCAGCATGGGCACGGGCACGGGGTGGTGGGCGTACTGCGCGGCGGGCTTGCGGATCCGCTTGCTCTGGAACAGCCAGTTGTCCTCCCAGGACTGCAGCGGCGTCACCAGCTCCAGGCAGCTGGCGGGCCTGTCTTCGTCGCCGCCGTCGCCGTCGGCCGCCTTGATGACGTCATCCTCGGCGCCGTCCGGCTTCTCGGGGCGCGGCGCGGGGCGCCAGCCCTCCGCGTCGGAGTCGCCGTCCGACCCGTTGCGCAGCCGCACGGACGCCTCGGAGAGCTCCGAGTCGGCGGAGGACCAGTCGGCTGCACAAGCACATTCGTGATCGCCGTCGCGTTCAAAACCAAGCTGCGGGGATTTTATGCCAAGCCTCTTACCGTCCACGATGTCGACGCCGAGCTCGGGGAAGGGCACCCGCTGCTTCATGAAGGACAGCCCCGCGATGAGCGAGGGCGGCCCGGACGGCGGCAGCGGGGGCAGGGCGGCCGCCGTGGCGCTCCCTCGCCGCCGACTGCTCCGCCGCCGTCGACGGCGACGTACGACGGGCACCTCGCGCACGGCCTCGTCGCCCTCGGAGCGCTCGTCCGAGGAGGAGGCCGAGGACGACGAGGTGGCCGTGATGGTGGTCACCTCCTCGATGCACTCCTCGATCTGCAAAGGGACCAAGGTCGTTAAAAGGCCGAAACCTGGAGGTTACGGTTCTCTGGGAAAGGGCCGGTCCGTCCGAGGGTCCGAAGCAGCGGGCAGCGCGGTGCTGATGGCGCCGGCCACCGTCCATTAGGCCCTAACGGTGCAGCGGCTGGAGTGAAACAAACGGCGGACCGGGAATCGAACCGCGGCCAAACGCCACCGCCCAAGCCAACTCGCGAGTTACGGAAGCAGTCGCGCAAATCTACCAAGCTAGGCTAGCCCTTAATGGTAATGGCATGGTGGGCCGGCGGAGGTTGGCAACCCACCATGAGTGACAGGGGGTCCGAGTCCACGTCCTCCAGGGAGTGGTCCAGGTGGCTGCCGGAGCCCGTCCAGGACTCGGTGTAGGACGACGTGCAGCTCTCGGGCGAGTCCTCCAGCGAGCCCACGCGAACCTCCAGGGAACCTGCAAGGTTTTCGCGGTTTTACGAGGACGAAACAAAGGGGCAGAGTCGGCATTTGAACCCGAGCCGCGTACGTATACTCACTGACAAAATTGTTGTTAGTTGTTGTTGTTGTTGATCTTCTTATTGTTCTTGGTGGAGGAGCGCTCCATCACCTGCAACACGTCCAACAGCACCTCATAATGGCGTGCCGGGCCGTGCCGCCTCGTCACTGTCAGCCAGGGCAGTGCACGCCAGACGGCTTGGCTGTGCCCGGCTCTGCCCCGCCGCCAGGCAGGCCAGGCAGGCCACCAGGCAGGCCACCAGGCAGGCCCAGCCAACAGCCACCGCAACGGCTGCAGCAGATAACCTATAAGGCTTCCCCCTCCCCTCGGCCTTCCGTTCAGCCGACGGCAAGCCGACGGTGGCCTCAAATCGTCACGCCGAAACGGCGGCCTTCGTGATGGGGAGCGGGATCAAGGTCATTAGAGGTGGTCGACGACCTCGCCGACGGCCCTTCAAGTAACTTCGTCAAGTTGCCGACAAAGAAATGGTTTTTCGTCGTGTTTTCTGTGATGGAAATCGCAGCCATACCGAGGAGCCCCTCGCGGGGCTTCTATCCACGGTGCATTCGGCGAAGCTCATCCCCACCTACAGTGCATGACGCGCTAAATCCGATGGCCAGCAGCCTGAGCCGCGGATAGAGGCACAGAGAGGAAAGATCGAGTTTTCCAAGTCCAGGACCCCAGAGTGTCGCCTCCCTCCTGCTCCCCACCTTGTTGACGATGGCGGTGGCCAGGATGTCCTCGTAGGCGCGCGCCGTGAAGTCCTCCTCCAGGGCGTCCACCACGCCGTTCGCCTCGACGCCGTCCTTGTCCAGGTTGGCGACGTCGCGGGCCAGGTCCAGGATGACGGCGCGGAGCTGGGCGTGCGCGCGCCCCGGCGTCTCGGACTCGGCCAGCGGTTTCTCTGCGGCGGACAACGAGGGCTCGGTGATGGAGGAGGGCCTTCCCACCAAAACTCTAGACGCGTTTTGAGCTCCAGAGTCGCTAAACAGGACTCGAACCGAACGTGTGACCCCACCAATGGATTCCTCGTTCGGAGAGCAATCCATTGGTGGGGGTCACACGTTCGGTTCGAGTCCCATTCAGCGACTCTGGAGCTCAAAAGGCGTCTTTCCATACTTACGCGCCATGGCCATCTGCAGGGAGTAGGCGAGCGACGTGAGCGCGGACCTCAGCCGCGGCTGGTGGCGCTTGTAGATGCGCCCATCTGTGGATCCCAAAAGTATTATTATCTTTTTTGAATCGGCTGGCGGGCACTTCGGCCCTGCGGCCGGTGCACTGTAGTGTTGCAGGACCTGGCAGGACCTGGCGGGCTCGGGATAATGGCGGCAATTAGCACCCCCAACGCAAGCCGGCAAGGCGGCATGGTGGCGGAAGCACCGCTGCCTCGCTGACCCCACCGCGAACCGCCGGCCGGCACGGCTGTCCAGCGCACAGTGCAGGCGGCCCAAACTCTGGACGCGTTGTGAGCGCCAGAGTCGCTAAATGGGTCTCGAACCGAACGCGTGACCCCACCAATGGATTGCTCTCCGAATGAGGAATCCATTGGTGGGGTCACACGTTCGGTTCGAGTCCCATTTAGCGACTCTGGAGCTCTGCACGCGTCCGGGGTTTCGGCCGCATCCAATCGACATTGACTCACACTGGGGGTGGGGGTTGGCGGGCCTCAGCGCCACGTCGTCCAGGCCGCCGGACACCAGGGACTCGACGAGTCGCTCCATGAGCTGCCGGACGCCGAGCACCTCGGGGACGTCGTCGGCCTCCCCCATGTCGCACTGCGACTCGCCATCGCCCGCTGGAAAACAACGACAACAAAACTGAGGACTGTGTGTACACCCCGCTGAAAAAACAACAACAAGAAAAGTGAGGACTGTGTACTGCCTTGTATGCGCCGTCAGTCGGACGCGCTGGCGGCACCCGCCGCGGCATAAGTTACAGAGGGAAACAATTGCACGCGACAAATGCTTTTTAGCGGTGTGCTTGGCGGCGCCCCCTGCCGGGCCCAACGGGAAATGCCTCCGTTGACAAGGAAGGATCGCCGGGATGGAAGAATGGCCAATCAGGGGGCAAGCCGTGGGCAAGCCGAGCCAATGAGAAAGTAGCAAGCGGATCTTTTTAATAATCTCCGGCCTTCTCTCTCGCTCACACTCATACTGACTCATACACACACAGACACACACACACGAATGCACACACCCAGGTGGTGGGGGAAAGGGGGAGGGGGGCTGATCCCAGCGGATACACCACACTGTAGAGCATCTCGACTAACAACAGGTTTCACTCCGCTCTCGGTTGTCATACGATTCTTTGTGGAACTCTAGTCACTGGGGTACGTACAGTAGTGGTCGCACCGGGGTTCCGGAGCGGCCCCCCCCCCCTTTCTCTCTTCCTCTTCTCTCTCTTCGAACAATAGGTCCGTAATTGCTTTTGAGGACGTTTCGAGCCGTTTTTTGCCATTCAAGAGCAAATTGCTTTGACGCTGCCCGTCCCGCGTCCCGTCTCGGTCCTCTCGCCGGCGATTGGTTTCGAGACTCGCTTCGAGACTCTCTTCGAGACTCGCCTCGAGACTCGGTGCGAGTCCGGAAGGAGCGAGTGCGAGAGGTGTCGTGCGTCGCTGTCTCTCTAATTGATGCGGCAATAGTGCCTCTTTCTCGTTGCGAGACACACTGCACAGTGGGCCGGAAGACCGGCGGAGGCGGCCAAAATTCTAGACGCGTTTTGAGCTCAAGAGTCGCTAAACGGGTCTCGAATCGAACGTGTGACCCCACCAATGGACTTCTCTCCGAACGACGAATCCATTGGTGGGGTCACACGGTCGGTTCGAGTCCTGTTTAGCGGCTCTGAAGCTCAAAACGCGTCTAGAATTTCGGCCGCCTACACCGGTCTTCTGGCCCACTGTGCACTGTTACGTGGTTGGCGAACGGGCCCCAGATTAGCGATGCAAAATCAAGCTGCGCGTCCCCGCGGCTAGGCGGGGACGGCTAGGAGATAGGGGCCTGACGGTGAGCGAGGACAGACAGCTGCGGAGATAACCCCGCGAGGCGTCCCTCCGAAGCGCGCCCCGGAAGATACGCCCTGTCGCTACAGCCGCGAGCACTGCACGTCTGAACCACTCCACTCTCGTCACCCGTTCAACTTTTCGGCGGCAAGTTCGCAGCGTAGCGAGAGTGTGTACACCTTTACAGGCCCGACAAGGCCACAGGCAACGTGCGCGTGGAGGGTGACTGCGGAGCGATGCCGCCGTAGGCTGCCGCGCAGGACGGCTACTCTTGTACCTGGACGGCGAGGCACGGGCTGCACGGGCTGCGCGCGTCGCTGTGCTCGCTGACGGCCACCATGGCCCTGGCCGCCCTGGCCGCGACGTCGGCGTCGGCGCTGGTGGCGGCGCCACAGCCACAGCAGCCTCTCGGCGGCCAGGAAGGCGACGGCGAGGAGGGTCTCGGTGCGGAAGAGGGGGCCGCTGGCCCACGGCGAGCCCCACGGCGAGGCCCAGGGCGCGGCGGGGACCGCCAGCGCCGCGCCCCGCGCCAGGTGCACGCTGACCCACTTGTCCGCGTCCATCTCGCGCTGCACCTCCACTAGTGCATGCTGCTGGCGGGGCGGGGCGGGGCCGCGCGAGGTGCCGCGGTCACGAGAGCGTCGCGGCGTCGCGGCGGCGACACTGAGGCGACGTCTGGCAGGCCCAGCCCGGCCAGGCCCCGGCCCGCCCGCCTTGCGCCAGCCCCTCCCAGGCTCATTATCAGTACACACCGGCGATACCCCGCGCCGCAGTGCACCTACCTGCCGCGCTACCCCACGCTTCGGGCAGGCCCTGCACCCCTCAGCGACGCCCACGGGAGCGACGCCCAAGCGACTCCCGGAATGAGTGCCTGGCCTGCTGGGCGGGTCCTGGGAGCCCCGATTTCGGCACCGCCTTGGCACCGCCGCAGCTTCCAGGCCCTCCAGGTCCCAGCGGCACGAGCGACGCGCCGCCTTCCGTGACTTTCCCGCGCCGACCCAGCGCCACGACGGAGTGCGGAGGGACCGGGAGGGACACGAAAAATGAAACGACAAGGCTGTGCGACACACCGAACGAACGGGCGTAGAACGAGTGTAGAAAGCGGTGTAATCCACCGCGACTTAATGACAGTGCCAGATGAATGGCGAAGCGTGGCGAAGCGGGCCGCCCTCGGGTGTCGGGAGGGAAGGGGAGGGGGAAGGGCCAAACATGACCGCCCAAAGTGCCGCCGCGCGGCAACGCCGTGGCAACGCAGTCACGAAGGCGCGCCGCGCGCGGCACGCCACTGGTAAACGTTACACCATGATACAGTGCGGCAGCGCGGCCAAGAATCGTTACCCAACGGATAAAACCGCGAACTGACTGACCAAAGGGAAACGGGGAACGCGCGGAAGGCATCACTTCGCCGATGTATTCATGCCTACAGCAGGCAGACAGTGGGACGAACAGACAGACGGACAGACGGACAGACAGACAGACAGACAGACAGACAGACCGGCGAAAGACGCACGGCTACCCGCACTTGGCGCCTTCACTGCAAAGCCCTCTCGCTTTCCCTCCTCCTGCAGGGATCAGCGCTGCAGGGCAGGGAAGTCCAGCGCGTCCTTTTTATCGAGGCTGTCTCTCTCGCACGCGTGCCCCATTGGTGCGAGAGAGACGGAGCGACTTCACTGGCCAGACGGGCGGGACTGACCTCCGGAGCGCGGCCGGCGTACGGACGTCAGCTTCGCGTCGTCCCTGGGGAAGTCCTCCAGGCTCTGCAGGCTCTGCAGCGGCACCCGGATGAGTGCGGGCGCGTCGGCGGCCTGCTGGAACCACACGTCGGGCACCTCCCTCCTGCGGCACACAGTGCAGTGGCAGATCAGAAGTAAAGCTAAAGACATACACACCGAACGCCTGCAGCGTAGGCAATGCACACTCCCGTGTCGTGCGGTTGCCTACCCCGGGCTTGGCAGGCGCCAAAGACTCACCCTATTCCAGTGTGGTGCCGGGAAGTGCCGTTGACAGCGCTGTGAAGGACGCCGTTGACCACGCCGTTGACAAGTCCGTTGACGGCACCGTTGGCAAGTCCGTTTACGGCGCCGTTGGCTGTTCCGTTGGCAGCGCGGTGTACCACGCCGTTGGCAGTTCCGTTGACAGCACAGTGCACCACGCCGTTGGCAGTTCCGTTGGCAGTGCCGATGGCAACGTCGTTGGCAGCACTATACACAGTCGTCTTCGTTGTCGTGTCGGCCCACGGCTCCAGGGAAGTCCTCTGTGAGCTGCCAACACAACGAACACAAACACGTCAGACAGTGAGATCGCGCCTGATCCTTCATTTCTGAGGAGTGAGGCGCTGTCACGATTCGGCAAAAACTATCGGACCTGGGTTTGAACTTCGTATTTTTCCTCGCTACATGACATCTGCGTGCAAATCTCCTCGCAAGAAAGCGCCCTCCGCAAGCCACTCCATCCCTTTCCCGATTTGGGTGTTGGGCGCCGCCGCGTGCCGCCGCGCTGGGCAGGCCGTCGTGACCGTCCGGCCGTCCGGGCGACCCGTTCGGCCCGTTGTGGGATGCAAAACTCACTTGCATCTGCATTCAAAAGGCGACCATTTTTCACGCGAGCTCCGCGTTGGGTCCGCGTTGGCGCCGAGCGTGGTCCGGCGGGCCGATTCCGCGAGTCGCTCCGTCTCTCTCGCGCTCGCGGCGCGCCCGGCGCCCGGCGCAGGTGCGAGAGAGACGGAGCGACAGGGGAAAGCGATGCTGCACCCCGAGTGCAGGGCGTGCAGGGCCGGCCCAGCGAGGCCGGGCCGTGGCGAGCAGTGGCGCGAACGGCATCGCACGGCATCGCACGCAGCCACTACAAACCCGGCCACGGACAGGACACGCCGCGCGCCACGCTCGCGCCAAGGACTCGGCTGCGACTCGCTGAAAGTGTACCCGCCCCGCCCAGTCAGGCGGGGGTGTGCACGGCAAACTTGGTTACGGGACTCGAACCGAACGTGTGACCCCACCAATGGATTGCTCTCCGAACGAGGAATCCATTGGTGGGGTCACACGTTCGGTTCGAGTCCCGCTTAGCGACTCTGGAGCTCAAAACGCGTCTAGAGTTTTGGCGAGTGAATGAGGTTCGCGAGGTGGGGCCGTGGCCGCGAGGTGCCGCGCGCTGCCGCATGCCGCGTGCCGGTGAAAGGGACCAGACCGATAGGCCTCCGACCGCACTCGGCTCGGCAGGCTCGGCACCACAGGGCAAGGCTGCGAGGCTGCCGCACGTTTCAGGGACCCCGCTCGGCTCCAGACTCAGGCTCCACCGGGAGGTGGAGAAACACAAGCCAAACTCTTGGGTAAAAGCAAGAGCATTGTCGTTATCACAGTGCGCCGCCTTGTCTTATCGAGGTGGCCGTGACTTTGACTGAGGTTTCCAGGACTTTGAGGACTCTGCCGCCCTTCCGGGAAGCGCGGCGGCTTCCTCGGTGCCTTTGGCGCCCTTTGGCGGCTTTGGCGGCGGGGCCTTCTTGGAGGCGGCCAGCGTCAACACAAACGCAAACACGCCGCGCGCCGTCTCTCTCGCCCCCCTGCAGTGTGAGAGCGACAGAGCCTGGGACAGAGCACTGCAGCGGCGCCAAAAAGAGCGGGCCGTGTGAGACTCGAACCCGCGACCCGGGGAGTGCTGGGCTGGGCGAGCGGACGGCAGATAGCCATAAGCGGGGTCCGTGCTGAGCGGGTAGCCTTCCGGCATGGGGTCCCACAGCAGGGAGCACTCGTGCGCCCCATGGTGGTCCCGGGGACTCGGGTTCGACACCCGCCGATGATCCCATCTTTTGGCTCAATGGAGGCCCTCTAGTGTAGTGGCGCCCACTGCCCGCTCGTGAGGCCAACAACAATTCAGTCACGTGCCGAGGCTGGCGGTGCGCTGTGCGTACGGGCGTACGGTGCTCCTGTCACCCGCTAGCCCACATTCGGGACTTCCGGTGGCGCTGCCGTGGCGGTGCACAGTGGGCCAGAAGACCGGTGAAGGCGGCCGAGATCCCGGACGCGTTTTGAGCTCCAGAGTCGCTAAATGGGACCCGAGCCGAACGTGTGACCCCACCAATGGATTGCTCTCCGAACGAGGAATCCATTGGTGGGGTCACACGCTCGGTTCGAGTCCTGTTAGCGACTCTGGAGCTCAAAACGCGTCTAGAGTTTTAGCCGCCGGCGTCGGTCCCCCGGCCCACTGTGTGGCGGTGCCCTGACGGTGCCGGCTCTGCCCGTCACCGCCGCCGCGCCGACCGGCGACCCCGGACCCCGCGCCGCCCTGCGCACCGCGCCATATTTCCGGTTCTCCGGTGCGTTCGGTTATTTGATTCGGAGCCGAACGGAAGCCGAGCGTCCTTCGGGTGCGAGGGAGATCGTCCGGCCCGCAGTACGCACTGCCTGCCTCGTCGCTCTGTCTTTCTCGCACCGCTACGCGCCGGCCCGCGAGTGCGAGAGAGACAGAGCGATGAGTGGGACTCCCGTGTCATGCTCCACCGGCCGAATGACACGGTCAGCACACTGATTCCGAGAGTCGACTTTGTCACTCTGTCTCTCTCGCACCTGTAGGGGATGGCCATGAGTGCGAGGGAGATGGGGCACCCAGACGCCTTTAGCTTCGGAGAGAGGGAGAGACAGAGAGAGACAGGAGCACAATGCCGATCACGACGAGAAACTGTTACAACTCATGGCGATGTATGACTGCGACTCATGTCTCCCGGCCGGCGAGGTGAGGCGCCATTATTGCTCTACTTTGGGTTTCGAGAATTGGAACCTTTGCGCGGCTCAGTGGGCCAGAAGACCGGTGGTGGCGGTCAAAATCTCGGACGCGTTTTGAGCTCCAGAGTCGCTAAATGGGACTCGAACCGAGCGAGTGACCCCACCAATGGATTCCTCGTTCGGAGAGCAATGCATTGGTGGGGTCGGACGTTCGGTTCGAGTCCCATTTAGCGACTCTGGAGCTCTGCACGCGTCTTGGCCGCCTCCACCGGTCTTGCAGAGCCGCTTTGTTTTGGCCCCTTCTTTCTGCCAGTGTGCATAATGCGGCGTAATGACTGACCTAGCCAGGGCCGCTCCAGCAAGGGCAGTGGGAAAGCGAGCCCAGATTGGCATCACTGCATCGCGGGGACGAGAACGGAGTGATTAAGGCAACAACAACAACAACCGGCGGCTTAATTCCAGTGAGCCTCGCGCCTCGCGAGTCTTAACAGTTGCCAACTCAACAAAAACAAAATCCACTTTCCAGTGCGTCTCGTAGAGAGTCATGCTCAAAAACATGGCGAAGTTTGGAAACGAGTTTTAGAATCAAGTTTTCTGAGCTCGGCAGTGCTACCACAAGTAGGCAAAAACTCCCCATGATGCTCCCATGCCGAAAGGGTCGCCAACTTCTCCACAGCGAAGCCCAGATAATTTCCAAGTGGGCAACCTGAGGTTGGCCGCAGCCCTTTAAGCACTGGTGCACCGTGAAAATGGTTTGCCCACTTACTTGGCAACACTGACGCTCACGTTTAAAGAGATACGGGCGTGGAATGTTTGTCCAGTTAGCGCTGCACGTCGCTCCACGCCAGTTTGCTGTCGGGGCGCGTCTCGTCGCTGTGGCTCTGTGCCCTTCCAGAAGTAAACAAAGCCCTTTTTATTTTACCGGTCGGCTTCCCCCATGCGACCCTAGCGGGCCCCGCGCGCCACGCCCCGCCCCGCCACACTGCCTTGCGGTACGCATACGGAATGTTTCCATGCGAGGGACTGCGTATCATCGATGAATACATCAACGCAGACACTCGAGAGCGGGAGAGAAAAAGCAAAGATTTTGAAGCGTTGCGTTGGTGTTAGAACTTCAAGCGCCCGAGTCCGGTCAGCGCGGCGGTTTTTGAATGGTGGCCAAACGAAAATCGAAAATCTGCAGAGGGCGCCTGGAAAATGGAAAAAGAATCTAGCGTTGTCTCTCTCTGTGAGGGGGGAGTGCGAGGGAATGCATTAGACCTGCATCTTCTCGAACGTGTGCCCCTTATGCCCTACGCCAGCATGGCGCCATACCACGGCACCACCGCCCGGGGCACCACTTTCCCGACACTAAAAACCCCGTAATGGTGGCGGCACTGCTAAGCCTGGAGTCGCCTAGAGTCGCCTGGAGTCCTACAGTGGAGGCCCAGAGGGACCGGCGGACCGGCACACCAGAAAAACAATCGGCGCGGCATTCCGTTAGCGGGCCAGCCATTTAAATGGAGATCTCCCAACCGATATTGGCGGCCGAAGTGGTGCGAACCGCCAGTGGGACTCGAACCGAACGTGTGACCCCACCAATGGATTGCTCTCCGAACGAGGAGTCCATTGGTGGGGTCACACGTTCGGTTCGAGTCCCATTTAGCGACTCTGGAGCTCAAAACGCGTTTCGAGCTTTGGCCGCGCCGGTATTCCGGCCCACTGTGCAGTGGTGGCGCCCCGAGCGCGGCCTTTCGTCACGACACTCTTCGCCCAGCCTGCACGTGCACCATTAGACAGCTGGCCCTGGCCGCCCTGCCTCCAGCGGCAGGTGGTCAACGAGGGAGTCCGACGGCGGTAGGCGGCGGGTCACAGGTGGAGGCTGGCCGGAGTGGCTGGAGAACGGAGGCTGGTGAGAGGAACCTCACCTAGGCGGCTGGAGCGGCTCGAGCGGCTGGCCGGTGCATATTCCGGTTCGGCACCGCGGCGCTGGCACCGCTGGCACTGCTGGCACCGCTGGCACCCCCTCCCATCCCGGCCGTCGCGGCGTCCAGCGCGGACCGGAGCAACGCACTCGCCTGGGGCCTGGCCTGGACCAGCGGGGACAGCGCGGCCCTCGGCGTGCTGCCTGGTACCTCACCGCGCGGACGGGTACCTCCTGCGCGACGCGGCCGCGGCGGAGCTGGCGGAGCACTGGCCGGGCCGGGCTGGCATTCCCGGGCGTCCAGGCCGTGCCGCCGCGGCGCCCTCACGCCCCCCTCACGCCCCCCTCCCTCGGCCCGGTGAGGCGGATCGCGGCGCCGCTACCCCGCGCTCGCGTCCTGCCAGGCCCAGCCAGGTCCTGCCACCGATACTCCAGGCGACAGCCCTCGCAGCGGCGCACAGTGGGCCGGAAGACCGGTGGAGGCGGTGGGAGCAGTTTCGCCGCAAAGTTGATCAAAACGGTCACACACGTCTTTTGAAAAAATCGTGTTTTAGGCCGACTTTAAGCAGCCACTGCGTCTGACCCGAGGCGGTATTTCGTCCTCCCTCAATGGGCAATTAGTCTTTGGACCTTCCTGAAGCATGCCTTTGTTACGGAGTGCGATTATCTGCCTTAGTTTGGGAGCAGTATTGCCGCAAAGTTAATCAAAACGGTCACAAACGTCTTTTGAAAAATCGTGTTTTGGGCCGACTTTAAGCAGCCACTGCGTCTGATCCGAGGCGGTATTTCGTTCTCCCTCGACGGGCAATTGGTCTTTGGACCTTCCTGAAGCATGCCTTTGTTACGGAGTGCGATTATCTGCCTTAGTTTGGGAGCAGTATTGCCGCAAAGTTGATCAAAACGGTCACAAACGTCTTTTGAAAAATCTTGTTTTGGGCCGACTTTAAGCAGCCACTGCGTCTGATCCGAGGCGGTATTTCGTTCTCCCTCGACGGGCAATTGGTCTTTGGACCTTCCTGAAGCATGCCTTTGTTACGGAGTGCGATTATCTGCCTTAGTTTGGGAGCAGTATTGCCGCAAAGTTGATCAAAACGGTCACAAACGTCTTTTGAAAAATCTTGTTTTGGGCCGACTTTAAGCAGCCACTGCGTCTGATCCTAGGCGGTATTTCGTTCTCCCTCAACGGGCAATTGGTCTTTGGACCTTCCTTAAGCATGCCTTTGTTACGGAGTGCGATTATGGTTCCTCGCGGATAGTTTTGCTTGTCCTGGCGGGTACGGGTACAGTGCTGTTACTCGCGTCCATAAGTTTTACGGGCCCGCTTGTCGCGACTGCAGCAGACGCCGGCGGCCGGCGCGCACGGACGCCGAGCCGGAAGGAAGTTCTTTGGAGCGAGGGGGAGTGGGAGGGGAGGGGGTCTGATCGGCGCACAGGGCACGCCAGGCACGCCGCGTCGGTGGCTTGTCCATACCGAGCGCCCGCCCCGCCCCGACGGTAGCGCACTCGGTAGCGCCCCATTGTACTCGGGACAAAGGTCGTCGCCGTCATGGTCGTCATCGTCGTCATCGTCGTCGGCGTGCTCCGCGCACCGCCACCACCACGACGACGGCGACGACGGCCTGGTGCTGCACCCACCTGCCCCACTGCAGCGCCGTGTCCACCAGGAAGATGATGCCCGAGACGACGCCGGCCAGCACGCCGACGGCACCCACCGAGGCCACCAGGTTGAGCACCGCGGTCAGCATGGCGCTGCAAACAGAAGACAGTTAGACATTTCTCGCGGCCGATCAATTTCAACGGGCGCTGAACGGGACCGATCGTGTGACCCCTCCAATGGATTCCTCGTTCCGAGAGCAATCCATTGGTGGGGTCACACGTTCGGTTCGAGTCCCATTTAGCGACTCTGGAGCTCAAAACGCGTTCGGGTTTTGGCCGCTCCACCCACTGAGTCGGTGAGCCGCAAGGTGGGTTGCCTGCCGCCGCGGCGCTCTCATCCTCGCCCGGCAACCCAACAACAACCGTTCAAAACAAAACACATTTTTTCCTAGCGTCCCTTGCGTGTTCTAGATCCTAGGCAATCTGGTTCGATGTAATCTGCAGCGACTCTCTAGAGGCGGTGCTCCTCAAAGAGATAAGGATGCGTTATCTCGTCCGAGGCGCGACAACATTTGCATTGGCTTGGCGGACGCAGAAATCCCCGCGGAGATGATGAACCCAGGCCCAACGCACTGCGGTAATCCATGCGTCGATCCGTCGGGGACACGCCCATCTTGGCGGGGATGCTCGATGGGTTGCCTACACTGTGTGGGGCAAGCCCTCGGTGGAGCAGGATGGGTTGCCTACACTGCGGGCGCGCTGGTGAGAGCGAGTGCTGGACGCCGGTGGAACAGCTCCGGACGTTGCCGCCTCTCCCAGTGTACTTACTTTTGATTATATTTTGTTGCACAAAAAGGCAACGTGAATTTTGAAAGAGAGAAAGGCGCCTCCTACACTGTCAAAATTTTGCTGGTAGGGCTTCCCCATTGATTGTGAGCCACGGTGTCCCAGAGACCCAAAAAGAAACGAGAACCAAACACTCGACAATGTCAAAATGTCAAAATGAAATGACGCGCTTGATAGATGTTCGCACGCTCGGGCGAAATTACTCTTCCGATAATGAATGCCATCACTCTGTGCACAAGCGTCCGGAACTTGTCCCGACTCGGTTTTTCGTTCGAAACTGGTTCCGGGGGCTGTCCGGGCCTCCGGGGCGACGCTCCGAGACGGCGCGGACGAACCTCGAAAACAGCTCCTCTCTCTGTCTCTCTCTTTCTGGACCGCCTGCCTGGCCTGCCCCCGGGCCCCGTCCTGCTGTTCAATGTCGAGGATGTGGTGTCGTTCTTCGAGCCCTGCCACGCCCTGCCACGCGCTGCCATGGCAACAGGAAACGGACTTGTCAACGAACTCTCCTCTGAAATACGGTTTCACCGACTGTCATGCCAGCGAACTAGCAGTGGGCCCGCGGCTCAAGTGGACCCCTGCTGACCCCCGCTTCATTTGCCCGGCCGGACCAAACCCTGCCCATTTTCAACTCTTTTTTTTTTTGGAGGTGAGGGGTTAAGCTCGCCGCCAGACTCGACGCACCTTGCGTGAACCCACCTGCGTCAAAGTTGATTTCCCGCCACACTACAAGACCGAAAAAGTGGTGGCTGGAGTGTGCCGGCTTGTCGACGCACTCTGCAGCCACAGTGTAGCGTCTACACTCCCGGCGGACTGTACCAACACTTGGCGTCTTGCGGTGTAGGAACGACCCGTCGGCCCATTTGGCGCCACTTCTTTCCGCCGTCCTCCCCGAACCATTCGAGCAATAAGAATACCACTAAAATCATAATTGAAGGTGATCCCGGCCCGGCGGCATCGGTGACGCACTGGCCGCCCGTCCGGCCCGGGATGACGAGGGCCATTCCGAGCAGGGTAGCACGTCTGGAGCCTTGACGCGGTGCCTTTGCCTACACGCGCGCACGCACGCACACGCACACACGCACACACACGCACACACACGCACGACGTACATGTAACAACTGGTCGGGTCCGGCAGTAAACGTCCACCAAGCTGTCGGTCGAGCTTTTGCGACGGTTTGCGGATGAGATAATGTCCACGCCATTACGACCCGACGGAGAGAGAGAGAGACAGAGAGGAGAAAAAAGTTCCGAACCGACTGCGGAAATAAACTTGGCGGAAGCACGACAACACTTCGCTGCTTCGGAAGGACTTTAGTATACGTTTTTTTTTTTGTTTTTTTTTTTTTCAGGATGGGTCAAAGACACAGATGAAAAATCCCGCGCGACTGGTATTCGAACCCAGGCCCGAAGGCCCGAAGGCCCGGCATCGTTTCCACGCCACTGCATTCACACGTTCTCGTGCGGCGACATTGACCGGCCCGCACCGCCGGGCTGCCGCGCTGCCTCCTCTTCCAGGCTTCTGCCCGGTGCAACTCTGCCCTCCCCCCTTCCCCTGACCCGTTTCTCATCCGCACGCATCTTCCACGGCCCGCGCCTCTAGACGCTAGACCTTCCAGACGCGAGCAATGTCTCTATTTTATTGTTTCGTTTTCCGAGCTAACGAAGCTAATTCGTGCTGCAGTGTGGGCTGCTGCGCCCCCGGAACTCGGAACCCCAACACGCGGGCCGCCTCCGCCGGTCTTCTGGTCCACTGTGGAGCGCCCGGTCGGTAGGCCGCGCGTCGACTCGACTGCGTCGCGGGGGTGCCTACCCCGGACTCCGCGGGCGCCGAGGACGCCGAGGACGACGTCGCTGCTCCTTTTTGCTGCACGCCGTGAGGAGGTCACGGCGTGACGTCACGCAGTCAAGGCCGCCAAAAGTCTGCTAGGGCGAGTACTGGCGGAGCGTGCTCGCTCTGTCGCCGACGCCGCTGCCACGCCGCTACCCGCGAGTGCGAGAGAGACAGAGCGACGCCTCCTCCTTCATTATGCAGTCGTCAAAGTCCCCGCGGCGAGCGCGCCACAAAAAGGACGAAAAAAAGCGTTCCGCGAACTCAAATCGCAGTGTTCCCAACCTCTGCGAGTGTGTGCGTGTTGTGTGTGTCCCACAGCACGCGACCCCCCCCCCCCCTCCTCTCTCAGGACGGGCGCGCGCTCGACATGAGGCGAAAGTGATTTGGCTGGAGCGTCCAATAATGACGTCACACTCGAGGGGGGGGGGGACAGCTTCCCTCATTCCCTACAAAATTTGACCACATTCCACATTCAGGTGGCAGAAACGCCCGTGGCAAAAATCATTGTTCATAAACTTTTGCAGTGGGTCACCCCCTCATGAGATGGACGCCCTCTCGAGTCTGGTCATCCCGCAGTGATGCCGTATGCCTGTGGCGTTGTTCCCGCCGGCTTCCTGTTGGAGCGGTGCGGCCGGGACAACCGCGCGGTACTGCACACGGTCCGCGTTGACAAGCGGATTGCCCTGGCCTCCTGCACTGCCCCTCCAGGACGGACTGTCCGGCACTCCAGTGGCGGAGCAGCCGAGCGGCCTGCAGCGTCTAGCCTGGAGGCTTGCCTGGAGGACCTCGACGTGCCGTGCCGCGGCAGGACGTTGGACCCGCGGCTTCTGGATTCGCCGGACAGGTCTGGGCCACTCCAGGTTACGCACACACACACACACACACACTCACACACACACACACAAACCAGCACATGGAAGAACCTCCAAATATTTTTTTTTAATTTTAAATTTTTAACAACAGCTGCACAGATGTTAAAATCTCGGTACAGAGGACGTGCCCCCCAACAAGGACCGCCGCCGCCGCAGTGGTTCGCGGCGCTATGATGTGGGGCAGGGCAGGGCAGGGCAGGGCCTAAATGATGTAACCGCCCACCTGTCCCGTCCGGGCCGTGCCGTCCCGCCGATCAGCCGTTCGTTCGATTGCATGTGCGCGACTTGCAGCTCCCGAATGCTCCTTTTATGCTGGGGCGCGACTGGGGCGCGACTGGAGCGCGACTATGGAGCGGAGCACGCCTCCATTCGCGCGCTGGAAGGCCTGGAAGGCCTGGAAGGTCGCAACCGGCGCCCTATTATCATTTTTTTTAACAAGGCAGTACTTTCATTTCTCTAAAAAAAAAATCCATTATTTTCTGGCAACAGCGGTTGGCTATTTTAAAATCTCAGAACAGATTTCAAATATCTCACCATTTTGGAAATACTATTTCTCACTAAATTGTTTACTGTGCAGATAATTTCGCTCCAAAAAAATGCCGTCAAGAAAACAAGCAGAGAACCCAGAACGCAGAGCAGCAGTGATCTCAGATCGTGCGCGATCTAAATTAGAGCCTCAAAAAACGGCTGTTTCCCCTCGAAACGCCCTGAAACGGCCGGCGGTACATTTCTCCTCTATTGTAACCCGCTCGCCGGTCGGCCGGTCTGCTCGCCCGTCGGTGAGGCGATGGAGGAAAGTGGAGATCACTCGGCCGAGAAGCCCTGGCCCTGCTACTCCGAGGAATACATCGCCGCCAAATCGACGCGCCGTGCCGCCGTCGCTGCACAGTGGCGCCGCCGGCCAAAGCTCCAGACGCGTTTTGAGCTCCAGAGTCGCTAAACAGGACTCGAACCGAACGTGTGACCCCACCAATGGATTCCTCGTTCGGAGAGCAATCCATTGGTGGGGTCACACGTTCGGTTCGAGTCCCATTCAGCGACTCTGGAGCTCTGCACGCGGACAGGCCGACAGGCGGCAGGGGTGAAGCCGGGCCGGGCCCAGACCCAGCCCCGCTACACACTCGGGACACTCGGGGCAGCATGGCAGCATTCCTCGCAAGGACCAGACCGGACCCGCAGCTCAAGCCCTTCACTGGAGTCGGAGTCATCTCCGCCGCCCGTCCGTCTGTCTCGTGCTTCGAGGCTCCAGGCTCCAGTCCGCCCGGCCGTCCGCCACCGCTTCGCCACCGCTTTGCGCTGCACCTCCCCGCCATCCACACCGAGTACGGAACGGTGTCCTCCCTACGGCGGACCCACCGAGCGCCACTCTACCCGATTCAAGTCTGGACCGCCAATTTTTGACCAGCGGCAGCTTGTTTGTCCATTCGTGCACTCTACGCCTTTCCCAAGGAGGCACTCCTTTTTCTTCTCCTTTTTTTTCTGGCCCGACTGTTGCATGACGCGTCGCATGCACATACACCTGTTCGACCGAACAACCCGAAGTGCCCCCCCCTCCCCCTCCCCTCCCCTCCCCAGATAAGATAGCAGCGCTGCGATGGGCGAGTCGTGCGAGAGAGACGGAGACAGACGCCACACATTTTCGCCGGCGAGGAGCGCGGTGCGGCGCGGGGGGTCGTCGTGCTTGGCGTCGCCCGGCGTCGCCCGGCGTGGTGTACGAGTACGTCGTGTGTCACACGCGATTCCCCTGTCGCTGCAGCCTCTGCACGGTGGGCCAGAAGACCGGCGGAGGCGCCCGAAGCTCCAGACGCGGTTTGAGCTCCAGAGTCGCTAAATGGGAGTCGAACCGAACGTGTGACCCCACCAATGGATTGCTCTCCGAACGAGGAATCAATTGGTGGGGTCACACGTTCGGTTCGAGTCCTGCTTAGCGACTCTGGAGCTCAAAACGCGTCTAGAGTTTCGGCCGCCTCCACCGGTCTTCTGGCGAATCCCCAGCGCGCCCTCACAGTGTCTCCCCGCTTAGCATACGTCTAATTGCCGTGAGTGAATCTGCGATACGAGTCGGACGGTGTAGTGCGCGTCGGATACGCCTCCATCCCGCTCGTTCAAAGTGGCCGCGCTGCCACGCTTCCCACGACACTGCCGAAACCAGTCCGCCGTCCCACCGCCTTGTCTAGCATTCATTATCACACGGAAGTGTGACACTGTCACGCACGTGCAGCAGCGTCACACGGCGTCACACGGCGGCGGCTCAGTGTGACAGGTGTGTGACAGGTGTGGCGGGCCGCTGCTTACCTGCCTGGGGCGGTGCGGGCGCGACTAGAAGGGAGGTAATCCTTGGGGGCCTCGGTGGGCCTTGGCGGGGCCTTGGCGGGGGCCTTGGCACCGGGGGGCTCGACGCCCCATTCAGTTGGCGAGGCGCGGTGGCGGCGTGAGGTCGAACGCCATGTGTGCGACGCTGTGCGTGAACCGCGTGAACCGCGTGTGCCGTGGTCGCGGCCCGGGCCGCCTCGCCTCAGACTGGGGCCGCTTCTGCTGCTCCGCGAAGCCGAGCCTGGCCAAGCCTCCCGTACAGCCCGCGGCGCGGCGGGGCGGGGCGGGGCGGGGCGCGGCGGGGCGGGGCGGGGCGGGCGCGGCGGGGCGCGGCGGGGCGGGGCGGGGGCGGCGGGGCGCGGGGGGCGGGGCGGGGCGCGGCGGCGGGCGGCGGGGCGGGGCGGGGCGCGGGGGGCGGCGGCGGGGCGCGGGCGCCAGGGCGGGGCGCAGGGCCGCGGGGGAGGGCCCGGGGCGGCCGGCGGGGGCCCGGAGGCAAGGGCCCCCACCGGCCGCGGGGGCACCGGGGAGGCGGGGCCCCACTCGGCCACCGGCCCCTGCAGGGCCCGGCCACGCCGAGAGAACACGGGGCCCCCCCGAGGACCGCCGTTTTCTCCATCAGGGGGGCGCACAAGAGCCCTTCCGACACCGCCGTGTGCCCCCACAAAGGTTTTGGCCCGGAAAAAATTCCCACGATGCACCAGGTCGAAAGGGTTGCCAACCTCAGCCTGCCTCCTCGGCAAAACCTTCAGCAGAGCGGGCAGGCTGAGGTTGGTTGGCAACCCTTTCGGCTTCGCTGGGTCGCGCCCAGTGTTTCCCTTTCCCCCAGGCGATTCGCGGACGGCCCCTCATCGAGGCGGATGGGACGGGACGGGACGGCAGGTTGCGGTTATGACAATCGCTCGGCGGAGAGGCTTCGCCGGCTTCGCAGTCAAACGACCGCGCCAAAACGGACGCCGAAATGGATGGTCTGGTCGGACGGGCCCTGCCTGGCCCTGCCTGGCCCTGCCTAGGCTCTGCCACGCTTTGGCGCTGATTGCTGGAGATCCCCGCGACCAGCAGACTGATTCCGAGCGCCGCACAGGGACTGAAGACCGGTGGAGGCGGCCAAAAAGCTAAGCGTGTTACCCCACCAATGGATTCCTCGTTCGGATAGCAATCCATTGGTGGGGTCACACGCTCGGTTCTTGTCCCATTTAGCGACTCTGGAGCTCAAAACTCGTCTAGGATTTTGGCCGCCTCCACCGGTCTTCTGGCCCACTGTGCGCCGGGTGGCTGTTCGACCACCCCGTCGCGGTCGCGTCCCAGAGCCCGGCTCCCCGTCGGCTGGACCAGCAACCGCAGGACTGAGTTTGCGGCGGGGGGGTCAATGTCAAGGTCGAGGTCAAGGTCGAGGTCGAGGTCAAAAGGGCCACCAAGCGGGCCGCGTGGCTGCCAGCAGCTGTCTCTTTCGCGCTCACAGGGCTAGAAAGAGCGACGAAAACGACTCTCGGAATCAGTGTGCTGGTGGCTCTGACTTTCCATTTCTTTGCCGCACGCCTCGATGCGCACGGGGAAGCCTAAGCGTGGCGCGACACGACACACTGCACGCACTGCACGCGCTGCACCGCTGCAACAGTGTTTCCATGTAAGTGGGGCGAAATTCCCCACGGTGCGCCAGTGTCGATAGGGTTGCCACCCCCAGCCTGCCTCGCTCTCGCGAAGCTCTCTAGTGGGCAAGCTGCGGACGGCAACCCTATCGACACTGGTGCACCGTCGGGTGGCCTCCTTACGCGGCGTCCTGCACTAGTGGGCGTTATCATCCGCGAGGCGGCAGCGTTGATACTGCCACTGCCGCGGTATCTGGAGTGCCTGGGACACTTTGCTCTTTACACCGGACAAGCGGCCCGTCTTCGGCATGCCCGGGTCCTTGGCTACCGTCGGCCAGGACCCGAGCGAATTGAACTGAGGCTGTCCGTTTCTAGAAGAGAACCCCAGGGAACAGGGAAACCGAGATAAGATAAGCGTATGCCAGAGAGCGCCTGGGTTGTGGACTCTGGGGATCACGTGGCTCACTGCACTCGTCCAGTCAGAAGGCAGGGGCAGGCAAGCGGCAGGTTCGAACCATGGCGGGGACCCGCCGCACACGCATGCCAACTGTGGCGCGCTACGTGCAACACTCCAGTCGGCTCTGCGCGAAGGAAAGGATGACCTGCAAATGCATTCCAAAGTCATTTCTATAATGTGTGGGACGTTACCGCTAAAAATTGTCATAAGAGCCTATCTCCACATCTAAGAACCAAAGAAAATGAACCACCTGTTGTAAAGCGCAATGCGCAGAATATCCTGCGTGTAGCCGCAGACAGCACTCACCATTATTCGCAGGTGCACCAAAACAAACCATGGCAGGCGTGCTTCTCAGTGAGGCCGAAAAAACCTTTATTCTGCACGGAGTTCAGGTAAAGTCGTATTTTAACCTTATTTATTTTGAAAAATTAGCCTTTTTTTACCACATTGAACCCTTGTCAGATGTCGATTAGTCATTTTTCACCCTGAATTCGGTACTTAAATGCACATAACCTGTTGTAAGAGGCCAAATAAACTAGCTTTATTTCGTCTTTAATAATCTAGTGTGTCCGTGGCCTCTTCAAAAACAACTAAAATTTCACTTTAATTAAAGTTACATCATTCCTAAACATCAAAATGCATTGGAACTCTTTTTCAGTCTGTCCGCTCTTGCCTGTCGAACCACAGCAATAAGTTTCGCTCTCTTTCTTCTTTCAGAGTGATCTCCGGAATGATGGTCGTTCCAGACAGGACTATCGTCCCATTGAGCTGGAGCTCGACATCGTCACTCACGCCAACGGATCTGCCAGAGTACGCCTTGCAAATACTGACGTCCTAGTCGGCGTAAAAACAGAAATCGACGTACCCAAGCCGGAGAAACCAGAGGAAGGAAAAGTAGAATTCTTTGTTGACTGGTAAGTTTGAATGCTCCAGTAAATAAATTGTAATTTTTCCTCAACTTTTTGTGATTTGTCCTTCAAATTTATTTCAGTTCAGCAAATGCTACTCCAGTATTTGAAGGTAAAGGAGGTGAGGAGTTGGCTACTGAAATAAGCAACTTTCTAGCCAGTTCATTTGCGTCCAGCATGTCATTTGACTTAAAGACCTTGTGTATTATCAAGGGAGTGCAGTGCTGGAAATTATATGTAGATATTTTGGTAAGTTTGCCTGTTGTGACTTCAGACTGCTCTGAACCCTCCCACAAACATCACCTTTGTAATGTCTTACTGTTTGCTTAGATTCTCGAGTGTGGGGGAAATCTGTTTGACGCGGTTTCACTGGCTGTCAAAGCAGCACTGCACAACACCATGGTCCCCAGGGTTGAAACTGTGGCCATGGATGGAGGCAACGTAGATTTACAACTCTCTGGCGATCCTTATGACTGCTGGAGGCTGGATACCAAAAATATGCCATGTTTGGTGACCTTATCTAAGGTAGATTATTTGCCTTATCTTCAAATTTAATCCAAATAGTCAGCATCTGCAAATTGTTTGTAACTTTTTTCTCTTGTTTCAGATTGGGGAACACTTTATTGTGGATTCAACAGCTGAGGAGGAAGAATGCAGCATGGCATCATTAGTTTTTTCTGTGACTGATGGAGGCAGACTAAATTCCCTATGTAAGACTAGTGTCGGTAGTTTACATCCTCATACCTTGGCAGAGGCACTGAAGGTACTGCATTTTCCTCATTTATTGATAATAATACCTATTAATAGTTTTATTTTTGAGCTACCATAATTTACTATTTTGTTGACTCTTCTAGGTGGGTGTTGATGTAGGTGTAAGACTCAACAAGGCACTGGACCAAGCACTTGCGAGAGAAGACCGGCGTCTAGAAGCAGACAAACCAGAAAGATTTGGATTTTTAAAGTGAGGTAGGATATGTGGGCTTCAAAAGTAGACCAGCAACAGTATACCTTCTGGTTCAGATTCGAATGTATTGATTCAAGCATCTGAATGAATTCTCTTTCTCATTCCAACAAGCTGATAATTATTTCGGCCCTATGTATGGCCTGCATCTCAGACTTGCGGACTGCCAAATCCTGTACATCCAAACCATTCTGTCTTCTAACTTCCCAAAGGATTTATTCAAAAGTAAAAGAACGAGTAAAAATGCATTTATTTCCAATATAAAACACACAATAAATTTGTAACTTGTAAAAAAAGACATTCTTCTTTGGTCCCATACTGACAGACAATCACACATATCTACCACTCAAGCACTCAATAATATTTTGAGCATTAAAGCAAAATATTTAAAACATACAATCTTATCAACAATACAAATGTTCAACTTTTCCTGGTGGCCTGGCACAGCAGTAACTCTAGCTTTAAGGACAAATTTAGAAAGTGCAATAGTGCTCGCATCACTGGGTTAACAAATGGCAACAATACATACACTACACATTCCTTTTGCTGTATTTTTGTCAAAAATCTCAAAGTTTTGTAAAAGTTCTTTAGTATACTTCATACACAGAATTACATGCTCATGTCTCCTCAGAAAATGGGGAGAAACTTCTAATGGCAATTGCTGTCTTTTAAACCAGGGAATGTTGGCAACATCTTATACTCAAAGGGCAAGATTGAGGTACTTTGTTATGATAATGAGGTAACAAAAGCAAGACCTTACTAAGACCTTTGCAGAGATTGTGACTAAATATAGCCCGCACAAATGCATGCATAGTTGAGCATTGATCAGCTAGCTCAACATTTAAAGTTCATTGACTCATACAACGCCTTCCTCCTTTACAAAATAATAGAGCATTCCTTATGGTTTAGGTAATCTAGAGGCACAGCTGCTTTCGAAATAAGTGCCAAAAATGAAGGATCTTATAAATAAAGAACAAAAAAGTTATGGCACATGCTAGAGGCAGAAGGGCTTTCTAACAGAAACAAAATAAGACAGAAATTTGAAAAGAAAAAGAAACCTAAGAACAAGCAAGAATAGTTTTAGATGAGGAAACTTAAAACAAGAAGGTGGCACCAAAATAGATGTTGTTACCCTGTCAGCATATGCCACAAGTAGCACGTACCCTAACAAATCTGACTAAAATTCTGCAACACAGTAACAAATTGTCCATTGTCAACTGTTTAACAAAGGAAGGGCTGGTTAAACTGATTAGAGATATTTGACAGCAGAACTTGTTGGGTAGTTAGAGGTCAGATTCAATTCCATCTCCTTTAGAGAGAATGCTGACAGCCGCAGTGTAGGCCCCCTGGAGGCTGGTGTGCTTTTCCCCTTACTGGTGCTCCTGGGACTGCGCACAGAAAGGGGAATAATGAAGACAGGTTCATCCCACGGGAAATGCTAGTCAGTGTCAAGGGATTTTGAAACACAGTTCCACCACCCATAAAACATGCTCCAATTATTAATTTTCCAGAGAGAATGGAAATTTCTGTCAAAGGAGACCTAATTTCCAAATAATGTGACAGGATTTTGGAGGAAATCTGGTAATAGAATAGCCATTAAAATTACTTTTATTCAAATGTAAAAGTTTTACAGTTAGTACTTAGTTTAATAATACTACTACTGTCTTTAAAAAACAAAACAATGTTTCATTTGACCAACAAGATAGCAATGATTACACTTTCAACTATATTTTCACAACTAAGAAATATATAAATGCAAGGCAAAAATAAACTGTGTACAAACATTGATCTAAAAAAAGACTAGTGCAAATTTCCAAAAAGATCCTTAATACTTGGTGAGTACAACCATAAGCATATTGATAAATTTTGTAAAATCAGTCAGTCACATTAAGTGAAAATAACAATGACAGTCAAGCTGGAACTACATAGGTTTAACGATGTCGTACCTTCTGAAGAGCACTAACACCCCACATCGCCAACATGCCCAGACCAAATACAGCACCATACTGTAGGAATGCAAGAGAGACGCCTCGTCGCTTCTTCATTAATGTACGAAGGAAGGCCAAGCCTTTCTCGGAGTAAGGTGGGTACCGTCCACTGGAAAGTCAAGTCCATTAGGATGGAGTATGTACAAAGACCAAAAAAGGAGAATGCATGAAAATGCTGACTACTCACGCAGCAAGGGATTCTCCAATGATGTTGTAGTCCTTGACGAGGGTTCCCTTGTGGTGAGTGAAGGTGTCGAAAGTGAATTTGCCGTGGTAGGCACCCATGCCACTGCAGCCGACGCCGCCGAATGGAAGGCCCTCAGCTGGTGGGCAACAAGATAACAACTTATGGAAAACCGAAACCAGACTTGTAAAGCAGGCACCATGCAGTGAGTTACTACATACAAAAGTTTGATAAGACGAAACTAGTTAAATAATTACAAAAGGTATCTTATAAAATACTTTAGTGTTCAAGCATTCATTAACTTCATATCTACAAACCTGCAGCATGGAAGATGGTATCATTGACACAAACGCCACCACTGGTAGTGTTCTTCAAGAAAAGGTCCTTTTCGGATCCCTTTTCGGAGAAAATGTACAAAGCCAAAGGTTTTTCCCTGCACCAGTAACATAAAAACCATCACCATCAGGCACATTCCAACATTTTTAAATTCCTCAAAATTTTAACAGTCCAACCACCAGGCTGCATAACTCCATCTATAGTTCAAAAATTTCCCCCACACAAAAGTTATTTGCAAAACTTGATGCATCAACAAATATACACAAGAGGATGAGCGTGCAGAGAGAATGTTGCGTGATGGGCAGTTCCACACTTTCACATGGAACATATTTATATTATCCACAGGAGAGCAAAAGGTAAGAATTACAACCAAATACGTACAAAGAATGATTAGCAAACCTATAGTACTAGGGGGAAAAGTGTGTGAAAGGTTTCTAGGTGATCCTAAAATATAAGCACTGCGAAATAAAGCTTACTTCATTGTTCTCAGAAAACCAGTTAGGCTATTCTACTCAGTGAAAGGAAATAAAGAAATCGCCAAAACCTGTGGGCTAGCTGGAATTCAATCAAGAGCCCCTTCATATCCCTCTATCTCTATGGCCATGTAGGGTACAGTAGGGAAGGAACAGGTTGTTAGGTGCACATGTCTCTTACTTTCTTTGTTTTAAAGCAAGAGTGGAAACAAGTTGAGATACAGCTTTCAACTCGGGTTAGCAGGGATGCAGGGTATATGTACATTAAACCTTCACCACAACCCCCAATACACCTGGAATAACATATGTGCACTACATACAGTGTGCCTCATAAAATCGGCCAGGCTAAGACACTCCTGTAAAACCAGAAATGTCACTCACCAGCAAAGTGCATCAGAGTATCATTAACAGCAACTCCTCCGCTTGATGTTTGCTTCAGCACCAAGTCTCTAATTTTCTTGTCAGAGGTGAATAAATAAAATGCCAGGGGCTTGTCTCTGTGAGTGAGATGGAGGGAGGGAGAGGAGGGAAAATCAATGAGTGAATTTTCAAAAATATGAAATTCAATGAAAATGATCCCCAATGAAACTAAAAGTACATTATTTTCAGCCACAACCTAGGGTCTAAAAAATTCAAAAATCTTTAAGTTTACAAAAGAAGTCACATAGAAAACTGGACCTGAAAGAAAACTCCATTAATGAATAATAGCCCTCACAGCAAAAACAAACACTCACCGGCTGTTGATGAATTTGATGGCTTCATATGCATTCTCAACATTGACAATCGGAAGAATGGGTCCAAAGATTTCCTCCTGCATCACCTTGTCAGTGGGCTTGACATCAACAAGAATAGTTGGTGCAATATAGCGGTCTGAGGCATCCACCTCACCACCAACCACTATTTTACCACAATTCAAATACTCCTTCAGCCGCCTGGTAGCAAATCACAGTAGTTGAAGAAACATATTGAAAATCTAAACAAAACTGGGGAAAAATTAATGAAAGCTGAAACAAACTTACTGGAATTGTTTGTCTGAAACAATGCGGCACAAGTCAGGAGAATTCTTTGGGTTGGCTCCGTAAAATTCCTTGAGTACCTCTTTTGCTTTCGCTACAAACTTTTCCTGAGTTTCCCGGGTGCACAACACATAGTCTGGAGCAATACAAGTCTGGCCCGCATTTACCAGCTTTCCCCACATGATACGCTTTACAGCAATGTTCATGTTGACTGTACCATCAAGGTACACAGGGCTGCACACAAGAAAGTAAAAAAAAGGATATCAATTTTGAAAAAATTACATTTGGCACAAAATTTAAGTAAAATAAATCATGTTAGGTACCTACCTCTTGCCACCAAGTTCAAGAGTAACTGGTGTCAGGTGCTCATTGGCTGCAGCTCGTACAATCTTTCCAACAGTTGTTGAACCAGTGTAGAAAATGTAATCAAACTTCTGTTTTAAGAGTTCTGTGGTTTCTGGGATTCCACCAAGGATAACTGGGAAGCACTCCTGAAAAGGGTGAATGAATTATAGAGTCAGATACAAGCTAAAAAAAACATAACTTTGTAATGGCAGAAAACAAAATTAGTGCAAACTCACCTGATCAAGGTACTTTGGGACTAGATCAGCAATTAGCTTAGCAGAGGCAGTTGCAATTTCTGATGGTTTGATCACGGCACAGTTACCAGCTGCCATGGCTCCAATGACGGGGCAAATTGTTAGCTGAACTGGGTAGTTCCATGCCCCCATGACAAGAACAACTCCATAGGGGTCTTTGTAAATTGCAACATCATCCAACATATTCACAAAAGTTTTTTCAGGCTGTGAATTAAATTTTGACATGAAATAAAGCAATGTGATTGGCTTCTTTAATGTGAACAACACAATTTACTTCTACATACCCTGTCTGGTTGCATCCAGTCTTTCAAATTAAGAAGTGTCTGTCGAATCTCATTCTTGCAAATCTCAATTTCCATAATGCAGGCCTCTTGTTTGCTCTGCATTAGCGGAGTGAAAGAATATTCATTAAAAAGAATTAGCTGGACATGGGCACATTAAATAAATTTGAGTAAACTTGCCTTCCTCAAATCTGATTCCAAGGCGCTGATGAGATCTGTATCATTTTCCTCAAACATGCGCAGTAAATTCTTGAGCTGCTTAACTCGGAACTCGTAAGACAAGGTCCGTCCAGTTCCAAAGGCATCACGTGCCTTTTGCACAATCTGGGAATGTACAAAAAGTGAATATTTATGTAAGGAAAATTTGAGAATATTAAATAGCAACTGATTCAATGTTCTGTCATTTGGCAGATGTTGCAACACAAATGCAGAACAAAAAGTATGCCACCACTCATTACGACATTTCTGCAGGGAATGGACTTTCTACTTACAGCAGCGTAGTTGGCCATATTGATGGATTCAAACTCCTCTCCGTCAAATCCTGCAATGAGAAAGCACTAGTGTTGACATTTCATCCACAATGAAAACATCCAACTAACAGTAGCAGCAGGACCCCTCCCCTCCCCTTCCTTCCCCTTCTCCTCTGCACCTCACACACACACACAGTTCAATAATGGACGGTGACACCAGAAGCCCTAGCACTGCCACTCGAAGAGCACCACAAGGGCACACTTTGACAGCGCGAGCTGCCGGGGAAAGCCCAGTCATTCGCAGTGCACCAGCGACAGGCTGCCTGGCCCGCCTGGCCCGCCACCGTTGAGGTTATGTTTACGTCCTGGGCTGGGGTCCTGCAGGACGGCAGGGGAGGGACGGCTGGCCGGTTACGCAACGCGACAGCTCTCGTCACCGTGCCGCGGGGCTACCGTTAACTCACACCGGCAAGAGGAAGGCGAGACGAGACGCAAGACACGGCGGTGCGACTCTTCGCCCCGATTGCTCCTGGCGACTGGCGCTTGGCTCGGCTCGCGCTCCGCTCGGCACAGACCCTAGACAGAGACAGACTGCTGCGTCAGAGCCAGAGCGGCAGTGAGTTCGACTTCGCGTTCGCGAGCCGCGGCACAGCAGGACTACCGCACCACCTCCCTGCCTGCCCCCTGGTCTCCCCCTCCAGGCACCCCCCGGCGCGCGAGAGAGAGAAAGAGAGAGACGGCGACACCGCAGACGAAGCAAGGACGACCTCAGGACAGGACCGCTGCCGGCACTTCACTTTTGCTGCCGGCTCTGGTCAAGCCAAGGGTGTCGTCCTGCTCCCTTCCGAGGGCCGTTTTCGTCGCTCTGTCTCTCTCGCGCCCAAGGGAATGCCCCGTCCGACGGCGACGGGGCGCGGAGCCGAGCGCGCCTGCAGTCCCGGGGGTAGGCAGTCCTGTCACGCAGGCGTGCCGGCGGGGTGCCTACCCTCGCGGCGGCCCGGTGTTACTATTGCTATTAAGGACTCGATGGATGTACTTCCACGATGAATGTACACCGGATGGCTGTACCCCTGGGTACACTTCTCCGAATGGCGCATTCTCATGCCACGACACCGGCCGGCGCGGTGGACAGCGCACCGACTCCGCACCACTTTTCGTCGCTGTTTCTCTCTCACCCAAACCGCACGGCCCATGAGTGCGAGAGAGACAGTAAAAGATGCGCAGAATCGCTTTGCGCCGGTTGACAGAGCGCTGCAGAGCAGTCGGTCTCGTAGCGCTTCTCACGGAAAGACACACACACGCACACAGAGTGCAGTCTTGCTTTCTTCGAGTTTGTTTGGCAGTGGCGGCCACCCGCGGTCCCACGACACGAGCAAAGGGGTCTGGCCGATACCGCTGGCGTCTCGACCGCCTTCGGCACTGATAAACATAATTATTGAGCACGGTCCAAAAGATTATGGTTCTTATGAGAGTGAAAGGAACGTTTTCGCGTCTAGTTTTAGGAATTAAGAACTGCGATGCATCTAAGATCTACGCTGCGGTTCGAAATTCGTCTAGGAGATAATGAGAGGGGGGGGGGGGTCGTCCGGTCAGATAAAGAGACGGACTGTGTCAGTTCCGAGAGGGGCGTTCCCGAGCCGCGGGTTCAAACACCAGGCATGCGCCTTTTTCTTTTTCTCTGACATTTTATCTCGGCATTCGGATGTGGCGCTGTACCGCCGCCATCCCAGTGCCCCAGCTGAGTCCTCATTGAGGTTCAAGCCGCGAGCCTCGCAACCGCAAAGTGGAAATCCGAAAGGCTGCAGCATCTCTGTTGCGTGACTCGGAGTGCGGCAAGCCAGTCTAAAAATGTCTCCCGCCCCGCTCCATTTTAAAGACATGTAAAGCAAATTCTTTTCCCTCTTTATTTCTTAGCAGTGTGCCCGCGTCAGCCGCCATTGTGTGCAAAGACGCGTCAGCCCGAGCGACAGAGACAGAGATAGACAAACACGGCTAAAACGGAGCCCCGATAGCATCGCCTCCTTTAAGCGCCTTCTGGTGCCTTCAGGCCTTCCTCGCCGCCAGCGGCCGCCAAATCGGAACTAACGACTCAGCGTCACCTCCAGGTCACCCCGCCGCCCTGGCTGTGCTGGCTGCTTGTGTTGTTGTTAGCTTGGCGGGGTGACATGGGGCAGGCCGTCTACCCATCTGTCTGGGCCGGTGGGTGTCTGGTCGGCAGGTAGGCAACAAGTTCCACAAGTTCCACTCCGTCGCTCCCCCAGCTGATGGCGACCCCGGCCGGCCCGGCCACAGGCCCGCGAGCCCGCGAACAGATCATGGCGGGCATGGCGGGCACGGAACTGCCAGTCACGGTACGGTACCCCTCCCCCCTTTTCCGTCCAATTCTCTCATGGGTCATCCGCCGCCAGAGTCACGCAAAGAGCGAACGAGCGAACGGCGCGGGGGAGGGGAGGGGGTTCATCCCATTACCAGTCAGCTTTTCATAACAAAGTTCCTCGGCACTGGAAATTTGATGCCTTCTGCAGGCAGCACTGACGCGGCCTGTACAAATTGCCTTCGGGAAATGGCTGCCGTCGTCGCCGTGGTCGTGAGGCTGCTTGGCGGTGCTTGGCGGTGCTTGGCGGCGCTTCGTCGAGTGCCGTGGAATTAGTGA
Source organism: Thrips palmi (assembly GCF_012932325.1). NCBI lineage: Eukaryota > Metazoa > Arthropoda > Insecta > Thysanoptera > Thripidae > Thrips > Thrips palmi. Next base: position 4,232,240 of record NW_023144630.1, on the reverse strand, counting down.
GGTTGGGTATCACCGCGGCGTCCACCAGGCCGGGCCTAGAGGCCGGGCCGGGCCTCGCGCCGGGCGTCGTACACGTCGTGCAGGTCGGTACAGTCCGCCTTGCCGCGCCTCCGTCGCCGGTACAGTCAGCCACAGCACGCGAGCACCGCGCCGACGACGGACAAAAGAAACCTCGAGAGACGCCATCATTCTCTAATCACGCGCGAGTAAAAACGCGAGTCGTTTATGCTTTTCAGCCGGCGCTGGTTTGTCGGCGACCCCCTCCCCTCCCCCGCCAATGCCGCGGGCCGTGATGATACACTAAAAGCCACAGAGTCATCCTACGCTGGAGAAGTGGTACAGTGGGGCTTCCTAGTCGAGCAGCGCGGGGCGGTGGCGGTGTGTGGCGCGGTAGGTCGAGGCGGGTCAAGGCCTTGCAGCTGATATACGTGCCTCCAGGGCAGCGTCCTGGTGCACTGGCTGCACTGGCTGCCCCGCGGCCAACCACCCCCGTCGCCACACTGCGAGGTGAGCCAAGGCTCTAGCCAAGGCCGGCCGGGGTCGCCGTCGAGTCGCGGATGTCGCGGCGTGCCTCCGTTCGCGCGGTTATTTGACTTTGACATGGGTCGCTAAACGGTTCGCTCGCGCCTCATCGCCTCATCGCGTCGGGGACTTGGGACTTCCCTCGCTCGCCGCTGCGAGTCCCAGACGATCGGTTCGAGTTTCCAGCAGCCGAATCTATCAGCTCCACGCGGCTATTTCCGGCAAAGCCACAAGCCGCAGCCGGCAGGGGTCGCCACAGGTCAGCAGCACCATTTTCCTTCTTTTTTTTCACGCGCCGTTTTTCTTGAAAAAGTCGTCTTTCGCGGGACGGGACGACTCTGGCCGCTGAAAACTTCCAGCAGAAGCGGCGTTGCCGGACTCCTCGCGAGGAGCACGTACACTGTGCGAGACGAAGGCGAAGCGGCGAAGGCAAACCCCGCAATCAGGCCGCCACTTTTGGTCTCTTTTCACGTTTTTATTTTCATTGTTTACGTGTCCAGTTGGCAACATTGCCACGCCCGTCTCGCCGGCAGGATCAAGGTCGCTGTCTGCTGTCTGTCTGTCTGTCTGTCTGTCTGTCTGTCTGTCTGTCTGTCTGTCTGTCTGTCTGTCTGCCTGTCTGTCTGTTTGCCTGTTCGTCCGTCCGTCTGTCTGTCTGCAGTTTTCGATACCCGTCCTCACTGCCCCAGTCATGCCACAACAAAGCAAACTCCAGGCCTCATCCTCTCCGCCGCGCACACCTCGCTGCGTTTTCCTTGCGACCTTGCCGTCCACCAGGACCGCGTCTTTCATCGCCTGCTGTGGCATCGCCGGCGTCCGCGGCATCGGGGCGCCGAGGCCGGCCGCTGCAAACCGGAACCAGCCCCCCACCTCAACGCCCCTTTTTAGCATACGACTCCTGCAATATAATTTTTTTTTTGTTTTTGTATTTTTGTGGCTGTTGGGTTGGTGGCGGCCGGCGGCGGGTCTGTCCAGGGCGTCGCACCTAGTCGCCCCCCGCCGCCCTGCAGGGCTTTGCCGGGCATGCGGACTATGACCTGCCCGCGACACTTCACTCTCCACTCCACTTGTCGGGCAGGTGCTCGACTTGGCAGTGCCCGATCGCACCCGCGCGGGACGCACCGCGAGTGCGAGAGAGACGGCTCAGCCCCGGCAACTCGCTCGCATGAATTATCACGAACCTGGTCGTCGGAGAGAGAGGGGGGGGGCGCAAATCGCGGTCACTTTGGTGGCCTACCGGCTGTCCACCACACTGTCTCGTCAAGCCGTTCTGGAGCACGCCCAAGCAGCGCAGTTGCGAGATCCAGTACGGCCTAAACGCACGCAGCTGGCTGTCTCTCTCGCACACCCACGGGACGCACCTTGAGTGCGACAGAGACAGGAAGCCGGGCGTCCGCGCGCACCCAACCCAAACTCGCGATCCGCGGGAATACAATGCAATTTTCAGCGGCGGCGGTCGGGCAGAACTGCCCAGCTGACCACTACACTTGGTGGCTTGGTCATCGCAGTGTGGCGGCACTCGCGTGCTATGGAGGCACCACGCCATCGCTCGGAGACTCAACCACCAGCATGGCACCGCGGACCGGCAGTCCGACACAGTGGGCCAGAAGACCGGTGCAGGCGGCCAAAACACTACACGCGTTTTGAGCTCCAAAGTCGGTGAATGGGACTCGAACCGAACGTGTGACCCCACCAATGGATTCCTCGTTAGGAGAGCATTCCATAGGTGGGGTCACACGCTCGGTTCGAGTCCCATTTAGCGACTCTGGAGCTCAAAACGCGTCCGGGATTTTGGCCGCCTGCACCGGTCTTCTGGCCCACTGTGCGGCGGGCCGGCACGCCTGCCACGTAGGCAGCCCATCCGGCTCTTCGCCGCCCGGCCACGCCCGGCGAGCAGGCCGCCCAACCGGCGCGGGCGCTGGGCACGTCGCGAACCTCCGGGCGAGAGCCCCCCTGCAGACCCTTCCTAGACGCCGTCTCCTAGGCTCCCGTGACTTCCGTGACTTGGACGAAAAGGACGCTCTACGTTTCACCACCCACCCCCCGTCGCTGGCGTTTTGCAGTTCCAAAATAAGGCCAGGAAAAAGGACGCCAGCGTTGCGAATTTTTCATTTTCGAGACCGAGCGACGGACTGACCTGCACACTGGAACGACTACATGCCCGGTGAAAAGGCAGCGGGTTACGGCTGCAGCCCAGCCCACACCAGACATCCTGCGGCCAGGACCGCTCGTCGCGCCGTCTCTCTCGCACCCCCGCGAGGCGCGCCGTGAGCGCGACAGAGACGGAGCGCTGCGTAATGAGTCTGCAGACAGGCTGCCTGCAACGGGCTGCAGCTGCGGCTGGGCGGGCCGGCCGGGCCTCCTTGAAGGTTTCGCACACTGCCAAAACCGCTGTCTCCGGGGCGCTCCGTGCTCCGGGCTCCAGGGTGAGCGACGGCCACGGCGGCCCGAGCTGGCAGCCAAGCCGTCAAGAAATCGGCGCGAACGCAGCCCAAATCACTCTGGCGCAAATTAATATTCTGAATCACTACACTTTTACGGGTACAAGGCGAACAAGATGGCGTTTTAATGCGAGTACTGCGCTCGGCAAAAGTGTAGACGCTAATGCCTTTTCCCACAGAGTCCGACAGAGTAGCAGATGGAGGCCGATTCGCCGGAAAATCGGATCCCGGTCGATTGATCGCGAGCCGGTCATTTGGAACTCGTTCCCAGCAGACTCTCTGTCTCTCTCGCACTCACGGGGCGTCCCTCGGGGTGCGAGAGAGACAGCGCGAGTGTTCGGAATCTGCGCTGCGGCCCTGCGGGCGTGGCCTCGGGCGGGCGGGCACCACGACGAGGACGGGCTTGAGCTTGAGGAGCAGTCCGGTGGATCGGCCGCTCGGCCGGGCAGCCGACCAGGCCGGCCAGGCCGACCCCCGATCCGATCCACACACGGACAAGGCCACAGGGCCGCAAGGCCACCGCGAGAAAGTGGCATCAAAAATATCGGGAGGGAGAAACCTGCCCTCGCCAAAAGGCGGGCCGGGCAGCGCGCGGAAAACGCCCTCACGGTGCACAGTGGAACAGGCTCTCCGAACGAGGAATCCATTTGTGGGGTCACACGTTCGGTTCGAGTCCCATTTAGCGACTCTGAGCTCGAAACGCGTCCGGGATTTTGACCGCCTCCATCGGTCTCGGATCGGTCTTCTGGCAAATCCACTGTACGATGTTCTCGGCGGCCTTGTGTTTCTACGCGTCCAGAACGGGCCAAGCGGAACGACTATCAACGGCAGCGCGGGAAGACGGGCACAGCAATCAGAATGATTAAAAATATATTACTTCAAAAATACAGGTATTTGTGCACGTATATGGATGGAATGAAAAAAAACTAGTTACAAGGACAAGGTCTATCGAGGATGCGTCCTTCGGCGGGTCCAGTTCCAGATCGATTATGTAGCCAGCCAGCCGGCCGCACTCGAGGAAGGCGAAACGGAACGGGCACACGCCCAAAAAAGTTAAACTCTCTTTTTCTCTCAAAAATTTTGAGACGCCTTATTTTGAGGCCTGGCAACAAGCACTTTTCAAAATCGGCATGGCCGCGAAACTGCCAGCAATTTCTCGGGCAGCTCTAGGTGAGCTCAGCCGAGTACAGCACTGTACGCGGAGGCGTGATCAAACCTCAGCTGTTTGTGAGTGTATGCTGCGGTCATAGCGCGCGCCGAGGCGAGCCTTGGTGGCGGCCTGTGCTTAGCGGCCTAGACCTTGCAGTGGCTGCGACGCTGCGATCGCGGAACAAGCCGGGCGAGCCAGGGCGTCGGGCAGCGGCTCGGTCTCGGCCAGAGATGCAGATGCCAAGCCACTGGAGGACGCGCTGGAGGCGCTCCAGGGCCGCACACTGGAAACGCCTGGAACGGAAGCGCGCCCGGCGCGCAGTCTGGAGGACTCCAGGCGAGACTCCAGGCGATCATACAGATGACTAGTCACCAGTACCAAAAATTTTTGCAAAAAAAAAATCAAAATTTTTTCAAAAAATGAAACTTTTTTAAATTATAAATTTAAAAAAAATAATTTGAAAAATGTAAAAAAATTACAAAAATTTAAATATTTCTTTTTTAATTATAAAATTTTTTAAAAAAATTTAAAAATTTAAAAAATATAAAATTTTTAAAATTTAACAAATTTTAAAAGCACTCGCGAAGTTTGGCAGGGTTGAAGTCGTGGCCTTCGGCGCGGACAGGCACCCCACAGTCGCGAATGATAGAGGAAATAAAGTCGCCTGCGAAATAATGGAGAGCGCGCCCAGACGGCACGCCTGACACCAGACGGCGGCTGGCTGGCTGGCTGGCCCGTCAGTTTCCCAGGCTGCCGGCTCGGCGCCTTGTTTTGCCAGTCGCTGAGTGGCGAGAACTGCGAGAACACCGCACCTCATCCCTGTACTCCACTTCGCCTACGTCAATGAACGCACGCTTAGCGCGCGCACACACACCAACACACACACACACACACACACACACACACACACACACACACGCGCGCGCGCGCGCGCGAGCCCCCGTGTCGTCGACTCTTCGTCGATCGCACTCAAACAGCGGAACGAAATCAGTACAATGTGACAGCTAAGCTAGGGTGCTAAAAATGTCTTCCTGCAAAACAATCTTTGGATTTGGACTTTTGACGGGACCCAGCAGGCTTGCAGGGGACTGGGTGACCCGACGGGCCGACGCACTGACCCCGGAGGCCTTCGGCTTTGCCTTCACGTAGCAGTGCAGTGGTTGCAGCGAGCGTGCCAAATGAGAAAATGACGCAGCGGCGGAAGAGACTGATCCCCTGTCTCTCTCGCACCCCTGTGGGACGCACCGCAAGAGCGAGAGAGACGGAGCGACTGCTATCGGGGCGGTGTCGCGAGGACCAATTGCAGCTGCTGCACGGCCTTGCAGCGCAGTGCAGCGTGAGCCGAGCGGATGCAACTTTTACCCGACAGCTCTCTCAACTCAACTCAGTACTGGCAGCCCCGGGGCGCAATGATGGCAAGCGGGAGACAACGCCCCCTAGTCCGTCTCTCGGTGGCGAGTGTCAGGGACTCTACCGGAAACCTTGGAGCGATGCACACGATAACCAAGGGAAATGTATTCATTTCGGAAAAAAAGTGCGAACGATTCGCAGTCTTGTGGCGAGCACGTGTGAACCCCCGGGTACAGTGTAGCGGCTGCCTCTCCAACTCGTGACTTTGAGTGACCATCAAGACGGCCTCTCAAAACTAGCCACCGAAAACGTGTCGAAAAAAAGTCGACAAGAGTAGCGAGTCGGTAAGAAAGACAAACCAGCTTACTGCGCACATCCCGGTTTGGACTTTGTTTTATGGTAAACACCAGCAGCCAACATGTTTCGTGAGCCAGTCCAGGGTACACTCCGACGGTCGATACCTCGATCCCCGATCTCGCGGATCATGAAAACGCCTCTAATCGGTCGAGAGAAAAAATAACTGCTCATTGCCAGCTTTCAGATCATGCATTTCAACTTTAAGCACCATATCCGAGTAATCACAGGCTCCTACACTCTTTACATGGCATTACTTATGGATGTTGGCACACATTCCCAGCCTGGTAACGCCCCTCTCATTTAAAAATTTTTTTTTCTGAAGTGTTATTGATTTTAATTTTTTTTTTGCCAGTGTTGCAGACTCACCGTTGACTCTGGTGATGCTCGGGTCCTCCTCGATGACAAGGCTCACGTGGTCGACGGCTGCGGCGTGCCCGTTGAGCCCGTTGAGACCGCTGTGCCCGTTGAGCCCGTTGGCGGCGTACACCTGTCCCGCGCCGACTTCAATTTGCAGGTGTCCGTGAGCGAGCTCGTCGCTCGGCACCAGTCCGTCCACCACACTGTAGCCGTCCACCGCGACGTGCACGTCGCCGACTGCGTCCACTGCGTCCACTGCGTCCCCGGCGTGCTCGGCCGCGTCCAGGTCCTTCATGCCGCCGGGACAACCTGCGGGTCGAGGAGGGCGTCATCGGCCGCGCAGCCATTGCCAAGTCAAATGGGCCTCGCCGCCACGCACAGTGGGCCAGAAGGCCGGTGGAGGCGGCCAAACTCCAAGACGCGTTTTGAGCTCCAGAGTCGCAAAATGGGGCCCGAACCGACCGTGTGACCCCACCAATGTATTGCTCTCCGAACGAGGAATCCATTGGTGGGGTCACACGTTCGGTTCGAGTCCTCTGTAGCGACTCAGCAGCTCAAAACGCGCCTGGAGCTTTGGCCGCCTCCACCGGTCTTCTGGCCCACTGTGCCCCGCCGCCCCGCCCACCGCGGCCGATTAGGAAGCGGCACGGCGCTAAGCAGGGCCGCCCTCTCTCTCGCACCCCTACGGCACGCCCCGTGAGTGCGACAGAGACGGGGCGGCGCAGCGGCCCTTCGGAGTCAGCCCGCGGGTCGCCCGTGAGTGCCTCAAGTCGGACAGCGCGCCGCCTACCTGAAGCTCGCTCGTCAAAACACTCGCGGCAACGGCACACTGCGCGGAGGGCGGGCTTGGCTTCGCACGGCCGGCAGTGCTCTGGTCCGCGAGGGCGAAACTACTGACCGCCGAACCGGCGGCGGGTGGCGAGGCGGCGAGACACGAGTGGTCCCCGCCCGCGATGCCCGTGACCGCCCGCGATCCCCGGGGCGGTTGTCGAGACCGTCAAGCAGACCGATGGCCGAGGTGGCCGAGGCCTCAACCTGGACCTGTCGTGCCCAAGGGTTGGATGCTGACGGGGCGCGGGCGGGGTCGCGACCCCAAGCGGGACTTCCCCGTCTCTCTCGCACTCATGGGGCGGCGCGTAGGGGTGCGACAGAGACGGAGCGTCGAAGCACCGTCTCGGCGGAATGTCCTGGCACGCCCGCGGCGCGGGTTCGCCTCCCGACGGCGGCGTCAAACCAGTCCCGGATGTCCACAGGTCTGCCGACGTCGACGTCACTCGCACAGTGTAGCTCCTCGGCGGCGCGCACAAATCACTCCAACCTTTCGATATTGTTGTTGTTGTCTTTGCTCGGGATTTGGAGGGCCCGTCCCGCGATACTCACAGCCATGCCCCGCGCTCCGAGTGCTGCACTAGCTGCGCTAGCCACTGTCTCTGACTGCCCGTGACTGCCGGTGACTGCCCGATCTGACACGCGCGACGAGCAGCGACGCGATGGCGCGGGGCGGCGCTCTAGGCGGCGGCCAACAGGGGAGATGCAGGACTGGCCGCCGCGCGACGGCGTCGTGGTCTCGACGGTCTCAACGGCAGCCCCGCCCCGCCGCGCCCCGCCCCGCCCCGCGGGCGCGCACGCGGACGAGCAGAGCACGCGGGCACGCCGGCCAGCCGGCCCGCCCCGCCCCTCCCCGCCCCGCCCTCGCCCTCGCCCTGCCCCGTTCCGGACTCGAAATCCCCGAAGTCGGGCGAACGCGGCGAACGGGCTGGCCGGCTCTCCCCCTTCGCCCAGTGGCCCAGTCATCAGGCTGGAACGGAAAGGGGAAGGGAGAAGGCGGGGCACAAGACCAAGAAGGCGGTGGTGATGGTGAAGACCGAGAAGGCGGTGGTGATCGTGGTGCTGATGGTAAAATTACTTCCGCGTGATGCAGTGTAGTCCCGATGCCGACAAAAAGCCCTCGTCCAACTTCTAGCACTGGTGTGAGAAGCAAAGGTGATCCTAGGAGTTGTCAAAAGGCGCGCTCGAAGAACTGGTTTTATTAATGTTTTTGTTTTCTGTTTGGGCGTGCCGGCGTGCCGGCGACGCGAGGGGGGCATTCGTAGGAACAAGTTTCCCTGCCAGCAGCCTACAGCAGCCGTTCGAGGTGCTCGTCGATCGCCACGGGGCAAGATTTCGGCCGCCATGTCCAGATCGCGGAGGGAAACCAGTGGACTACCCTCCGGCCGCAACCCTCGCCACACTAGCGGGAAGTTTTGCCTGTAAGTGGCAAAGCTGGGTGCGCGCTGCAAGCGAATGTAAGGCCCGGGTTCGACTCCTGGGACAGGCGCAGCTTCCAAGACAGCATGATTGCACCTGCAAGAAACGGCGCTCAAGCAATGCTCAAGCAATGCGCGCGCCGACTGGAGAATTTCGATGACTGTGCACACACGGCCACACGGCACGCCGCGCCGGGCTGCCCGACCAGACGCAAGGCCGAAGTGCCGACGCATTGTTTGTTTGTTGTGGCGCGTTCGGTGCGTACGGGAAGCGCGCGAGGCAGCACCGGCCAGAAATGAGAAGTAGGGTAGGTACATGCTCCGGAGGTGCTCCGGCAAACTGCGGCAGACCCGAAACGGAAACTCATCCCTATTGGTTGGCCGAGGCCGCGACGATTGTTGCCAGCTCGTGTGGCAGCACTGCTCGCGAGCTGGTCAGGCACTGGTCAGTCTTTTGGGAACACGCTGTGTGGGAGCAAGTCCTCCCCGGGCGGCACAGCCGGCACAGGAAGGAGACAGGCGAGGACCGCCAGACAACGCGTCTCCGCCAGGTAAAAAGAAAACCGAGTGGATGGGTTGAGTGCGTTTGTTCTGGTCCCGGCAGTCCCCTCCCCGCCGGGTCAAGGTCACTTTGCGAGGCTTGCTGGCCAGGCCGTGCCGGGCGGGCCGTGCTGGACGGGCCGTGCCGGGCGGGCCGTGCTGGACGGGCCGTGCCGGACGAGGGGGTGGCACCACTGCACCGTTCTTTTAGGTTATGTTAGGTTAGGTCTGCCCCTTCCCTTGGCGCCGCTGCACTGTGGATGAAGTCCGTTCCCGGCAGACTCGCGCCACTGCGTGCGGCGCCTCCACTCTGCGGGCACACCATAATTACGAGCAGCTCAAAATTGATTGCCATTTTCTCCGTTCCAAATGCAACGTGCCGTTTTTTTTCCTTTCCCGTCGGCACGGTGGCCTGGTTGGGCCTGGTTTGTTGGTTCTGTCCCTCCGGTGGCGTATGGACAGTTGGACAGTGCAGCCCCCGCAGGGTAGGCAGCCTTAGCCGTGCCTGTCGGGCCTGTCGGGCCTGGCGACTGGCGGTCAGCAGGGACGGCAGGTTGCTTCGGAACAGCGCTCTCGTCGCTCTGTCTCTCTCGCACCCCCACGGGACCTACGGGACGCCCCACGAGTGCGAGAGAGACAGCGCGACGCGAGCACTGTTGGGAAGCAGCCTCCAGGCCAGTCTAGCCGGCCTTCCAGTCGCGTCCAGCTTCCATACCGCTGGACCGCATCTGCAGCCAGAGCGGCAGCGAGTGGAAAAAAAAGCGCCAATCCAAAGTTCCACGATTCTTTATCTCGCTCCCATTTTATACTTCGAATGAGGCGGACATCAGAAGAGCATCATCTACCTCCGACGAAAGATATGCCGGGCGACGACAACACCGCGGCTATATATTCGTATTTTGTGCGAGGCGTTCTTTTGGTGGGCCGTAGACTAAAAAGAGACGACATGGGCAAACGCAAACGCGTCCAAAAAAAAAAAAACACAAACAGAGGAACGCGTCCAGAGCGAGACAGGAATAATTAGCCATGCTGACGCGCGCAGCCCACCACGCTGGAAAAAAAACGCGCAGGAACTCGCGGTCGCGGGGAGTCGAACCAGCGACCGGCCGCACTAACGAGTCTCGTCGTTGGTGGAAATGGGGCAAACGGCGAGCTTCGGGCTTTACCGTGGTTTTGCGGTCAGCGACGCGGCGCACACCAGGTGACCTCCCCGTGTGCGTGTGTGTGTGTGTGTGAGTGTGAGTGAGTGTGCGTGCGGTCGCGAACCGTAATAGGAGCCGGCGACCGGACGGGCGGACGAGCCGAGCGCGCTGTCCGAGTCCAAGTTCAAGTGAGCCGACACGCGGGGCATACGATCATGTGTGGTCTGGCCCTTAATGGCAATGGGCTTGAGGACTGCCGGGCAGCGCAGACCACCCCACTCGCATCACCGCGCGGTGGGCGGCCTGCCTCGCAGGCGCTCTTCTCCGTTTTCCTCCGATTTTAAAAGAAAACGGGTTTTCGTGACAGCGGCAGGAGGAGGAGAGGGACGTAATAAAACACAAAAGTGTACGACATCGTCATTATTTAAGAAACGTATACAGTCCTAACTAAAAGTAAAATATCACCGTGGAATATCACACTGAACATGAAATGGCGGATGGAACCGTTGGTTCACCCCCTTTTGTTTTAATCCCTCCAAGCTTCTTATTGTCTCCTCGCCGAGTGGCAAGAGTCTAGAATCACACAAAAGAGAGCAACAATCGAAGGAGAGTTAATTTCGAGCCTGCGAACCGGCGCGACACAATTAGACAATTATTCAATTTGTCGAATCGGTCCCCGAGTCACACGCAAAACGAGACCCGTGCCTCTCCTTGCTCGCAAGAGCGTACAAAAACAATAACAACAAAAACAACAACTAGTTTGGCCCACAACACCTCGAGGATGGATAATACAATCTAATGGAAGATAGCTGCAGTTACAAACAACCTGGTGGGCCGCAGCGAAGGCCCTTCACGGGGCGGGACTTGGGACCCACTCCAAAAAAAGTCTCAAAATCAGGAATATCGTCGTGTAGCGAGAGACCCTCCGCGTCGCCGGGTCATCGGCGGCAGGTCGTCCTTGGCGTCGAGCGGCGTCGGGTCACGAGGCGTCGCCGGCCCCCTTGCTGGCGGCGGAGGGCGTCCTGGAGGACGACCTGGAGGACGACCTGGAGGACGACGAGGGCGACGCGCCGGCCGCCTCGTCCACGGGGTACCAGTCCAGGAAGCGGCCCACCGCCCTCTCCCACAGCGCCATGGCCGCGCGGGCGTCGTCGCGGGCGTCGTCGCCGACGTCCAGGGCGCGCGGTTCGAAGACGCGCTCCACGCGGCGCAGGGCCGCCACCTCGGCCTGGTCGCGCCACACGCCCGCCGCCACGCCCGCCAAGTACGCCGCGCCCATGGCGGACATCTCGGCGCTGGTGGCGCGCTCCACGGGCAGCCGGGACAGGTCGGCCAGCAGCTGGCACACGAAGTCGTTGCGGGACACGCCGCCGTCCACCCTGCAGGCAGTTCAACTCGCTTTTAGCAGGAGCACAGGGCCTTCAGTCAGATGTAAGCGGTCGGCGAGGGCCTTCGGAAAAAGACATTCGCGAATCGGGCCAAGAAAAAAGAAGGAGCACATGACCCCGACGTGATTTGAACACGCAACCTTCTGATCTGGAGTCAGACGCGCTACCGTTGCGCCACGGAGTCCTGGTGAAGGAAGCCGGCTCGGCGCAGCAGTACATTCCTCCCGCGAGGTTGGGACGCCGTCGCGCCGCCGGCATCGACCGGAGGGGAGGGGGAAGGCGCCGCGCCGCGCCGTGGCGAGCCGCGGCCGCTCGGCTCCACTTCGGCTACCTTCGGCGAGCTTCGGCTCGGGCGGCGCGGCGCGTACATCCAAACCGCGGCGCGCGGCCAGCCAGCCGCCCAGCGCCCAGTCCAGCCAAGTGCTCCAAGTGCCGGTCCCCTGTCTTCTCCGCGTCGCGTGAGCGACATCGATAACCTATCGCCCTGCCGGCCCTGCCCACCGCGGCGCGCGGCCCGGACACGCAGTGCAAGTGCACGGCAGTGCGGTCAGCAGCACGAAAACCTAGCCGCCATCCCGACTGCGGTGAACCAAGTGACAGCAAAACGAGAAATTAGTCAGCTCTTGGCTGGCGCTAAGTGCCGAGTTTTTGCCCCGCTGGCGCCGTGCTGCCGCCAAGCTGCCGCCAAGCCGGCGCGCGGCCCACGTCGTGGAGGGTCACTCGCGGTCGAGGACGTTTAAATGACGCGGAGGACGCCGTCGCGCGTGCTGGCTGTGCTGGCTGTGCTGGCTTGTCGTACCTGATCCTAGTGTAGGTGCACGACGTCTCCTCGTCCACGGCGCGCAGCAGCTGCACCACGCGGTACGCCAGGCTCTCCAGCATTGCGCGAACCATGTGCTCCTTCCGCGCCGTCGGCTTGATGCCCAGGAAGCCGGCCGCCGCCTGCGAGAGGTTCACGTCAGCCGGGGTTCGAGTCCGCGCCGAGAGGGAGGGCGACGTGTTTGTACCTGGTAGTCGTTGACGGGGGCCTGCAGGCCGCTGAAGGCCGGCACGAAGCAGATGCCGTCCGAGTCCCCCGCGGCCTCGGCCATGCCGGACGACTCCGACGGGTCGGCGTACAGCCCCATGCTCTGGCCCCAGTTGACGATGTTGGCCGTGTCGCTGGACGCGCCCTCCACCAAGTACACCAGGTCGTCCTTGACGCGCCAGCCCACCACGGGGTACAGTCCTGTGTGAAGGCGCCGCGTTACACAGGCAGAGTACGGAAAGAAGGGACACTGCACAGTGGGCCAGGCAACCGGTGGAGGCGGCCAAAACGCGTTCTGAGCTCCAGAGTCGCTAAACAGGACTCTAACCGAACGAGTGACCCCACCAATGGATTGCTCTTCGAACGAGGAATCCATTGGTGGGGTCACACGTTCGGTTCGAGTCCCAGCGACTCTGGAGCTCAAAACGCGTCTAGAGTTTCGGCCGCCTCCTGGAGGGGCGTGCCTACCCTTGACGGACGCGTGCGTCTTGCCGGCGGTGTTGATGTTGACGAAGGTGCCGGTGCCCATGGTGACCTTGATGAGCTCGGGCTGGAAGCAGCAGGCGCCGTACACGGCGGCGGACTGGTCGGCCACCAGGCTGCGGATGGGGATGGCCGCGCCCCACACGCTGGGGTCGCTCTCCGCCAGCGGCCCCGCCGAGTCCCCCACGGCGGGCAGCGCGTGCTCCGGGATGCCGAAGATCCCCAGCGCCCACGACGCCCAGGACATGGTGAACGGGTCGTAGAAGCCCGTGGCGGACGCCGAGGACACGTCAGTCACGTGGCAGCGGCCCGCCGTCATCTGCAGGCCGAGCGCGTGGCGCAGTGGTCAGCGCCGAGGCACAGTGGATTTGCCAGAAGACCGGTGGAGGCGGCCAAAACCCTAGACGCGTTTTGAGCCCCAGAGACAGGACTCGAACCGAACGTGTGACCCCACCAATGGGTTGCTCTCCGAACGAGGAACCCATTGGTGGGGTCACACGTTCGGTTCTGAAATCCCATTCAGCGACTCTGGAGCTCAAAACGCGTCCGGGATTTTGACCGCCACCACCGGTCTTCTGGCCCACCGGTTCGAATCCCCGCGGCGGCAGGGTCTTACCTTGTACATGAGCCACGTGTCCACGGTGCCGAAGGCGGCCTGGCGGTTGGCGACGGCGTCCTTGAGCGCGGGGACGTTGGTGAGCGCCCAGCTGAAGCGGCAGGTCACCTGGGTGTTCATCAGCTTGAGCACACTGCCCGCCAGGAAGCGCTTGCTGCCCGTGACGGCGTACAGGCAGCGCGCGCCGAGCCGCATGCCCTGCAAACACACGTCGACACGTTGACACGCCACACTGCAAAAGGTAAGGTAAGGGCGCCTGAAGGCACGCCACCCATCGTGCACCGCAAGCCCGGCGCACAGTGGGGCAGCGGCCAAAACTCTAGACGCGTTTTGAGCTCCACCCTGGCTCACCCGCCACGTGAGGGAGTTGTTCCATTGGCGGACCAGCCCGTCGGCGCGGACGTCCTTCCAGGTGATGAAGTTGTGGAACGGCTTGCCCGTCCGCCGGTCCCACGTCACGAACGTGCTCCTCTGCGTCGACACGCCCAGCGCCGTCACCTGGTCCGGCCGCAGCCCGGCGCCTGAAAGCGACCGAGTCTTTAGCTCTGTATAGTGTGGTGGCTGCAGGGATGCCAGAACGAACAGCTGGACGAACAGGCAGCGCGCTATGCGATGCGCGTTACGTAACAGACAGGGGCGTTCCTACGCAGAGGCAGTTCGAAGCGGAGGGCAAAGCAGCGCTTGTTGCCCTCTAACCGTTTCCCTACCTTTCAGGCGGACGCCCCAAGAGTGGGAGAGAGACAGTGGAAGCTTCGGAACCAGGGAACCAGAAAACCGGCACCTACTCACGCTGAATAGCCTCCGCGACGACCTTCTTGGACGACTGCCACAGGACTTCCGGGTCGATCTCAACGTAGCCGCGCTTGGGGTACAGTAGCTTCACCTGGCGGGGCGAACGAAAAAGAGAAAAAAGGTCGTGAATCGACGAATCGCTAGTTAATCATATTCTCGCCACGTGTTCCAGGTTTCCGGTGCTGTATGTACTGAGGGTACGGATGGGCGTGGAGCATACCAGCAGCCGACGCACAGTGGGCCAGAAGAGCGGTGGAGGCGGCCAAAGCTCTTAACGCGTTTTGAGCTCCAGAGTCGCTAAACAGGACTCGAACCGAACTTCTGACCCCACCAATGGATTCCTCGTTCGGAGAGCAGTCCATTGGTGGGGTCACACGTTCGGTTCGAGTCCCATTTAGCGACGCTGGAGCTCAAAAAGCGTCCGGGATGTTGAACTCCTCCACCGGTCTTCTGGCCCACTGTGCGGCGGAGCGGGGCTCGGCGGGGGCGTCGGCCCTTGCACCGCGAGCTGATAACGAGGGTCAGCGAGGCGTATCGCACGCATATCGAATCCACTCAGCCACCTGACGGCTCCGCCACGGCTACGGCTGCCGTCGCCGCCATGCGGGCGAGCTTCCTTGACGGCGAGGGGCGCCGACGCCAACCCCGCGTTGAACCGAGAGAGAGAAGCCCGCCGCCGCGCTAAATCAATAAACATGCCGCCGGCCCTGCCGCCCTGCGCGGCCGGCGAGCCGCGCCAGCTTCGGCAGCGTTGGGACTTCCACGCGTTCAAAGCGGGCGCGCTGGGCGACTTCCGGCTGAGCAGCTGGAGGCGCGGACGCGCGGACCGGCCGCGGCGCGGCAGCACTGGAGCTGGAGCAGGGAGAGCAGGGAGAGCAGGGCATGCGCGCGCACCCCCAGCCCCAGCGGGCCCAGCGCCAAGGTTAGGTTGACGCGACTCCGCTCCGCTCCACTCACCGAGTCCGTGGCCGTCGCCACCACGCTGCCCGTCCTGTCGATGATGTGACACCGGATCGACGTGGTGCCCACGTCCAGCGAGGCGATGAACGGCGTCGCCGCCGGCGCGGCCATGGCGCGGAAGGGCTGGCTCTGTCGACGGGAAAGTCCGCCGACATCTAACTAGAACCAGCGGCCCCGGCCAGCATCGGGGACACAGCCACAATCAGCTCACGGAGGCGGGAAACGGGAGGGGGCGCGAGAGGGGGGCGGGAGGGGGAGGGAGGGGGCGCCCCCCGGGGGGGCCAAGCCTGGGCAAGCCCCCCGCCTCGTGCAGGGGACGCTCGCCGCAGATCGCGGAGCTAGGTGACGGCGCCGTGGACGCCCTAAAACGCGGTGCTCCACTGCCCGCGCCCCTCGACGACGCCCACGTCGACCGCGAGCTTTGCCTTCCAGTGCCGGCCCTTTCCGGTTAAGGCACAGTGTTGGCAGCAGCGGTCCTGCCGCCAAAAGTGCCAACACTTGAATGAGCAGACGTACTTCATCTTGGCAGGGCCGTCGCCTCGGCCTGGAGCCAAGACACCAGCCTTTAGGCGCAAAATAAATCAAAACTCAGTCAGCGCTGTGTTTGGGCCCTCGGGTCGCCCCGATCGAAATATATTCCGAAAGCAGTTCGATGCGAATATTGGTCCTCCTGTCAGCTGAGCAAAGATGGTCGCAAGATGGCGGCCGTCATGAAGCAGTCTTGTTTATTTCTCGCCAGAAATATTGTTCAAAGAAGTATTGCTGCCGCTTCCAGCGACTGCAGCACGCTTTTGCAAAATGGCATTCCGGTTCGCGGCCTCTCCAGTGCTATCACGTTCGAGAAGAAGCCGCGGTTGGGAAACGCCGTGCAACCTAACCTCCGCTTCGCCACCAAACCAGACGACACTCCGAGGAAGGAGCACGTAAATATAGGAACGATTGGCCATGTAGACCACGGCAAGACCACTCTGACAGCAGCTATCACCAAAATCCTTGCGAAAAACGGTTTGAGCCAGTTCCGCTCCTACGATGATATTGACAAGGCTGAAGAGGAAAGAGCAAGAGGAATCACCATCAACGCATCACATGTGGAGTATGAAACTGCGAAGAGGCATTATGCGCACACTGACTGTCCGGGACACAGAGACTTTTTGAAAAACATGATCTGTGGCGCCTCTCAAATGGATGGGGCCATCCTTGTCGTTGACTGCAATGACGGTCCAATGCCCCAAACTACGGAGCATTTGCTTCTTGCAAAGCAGTTAGGTGTAAATAATATTGTTGTGTTCATTAATAAAGTAGACATCGCCTCAGACGACCTCAAAGAGCTGGTTGAGTTGGAAGTGCGAGATTTACTCACAAACTTTGGTTGGAATGGTGAGGCTGTTCCTCTTGTCCACGGATCAGCCCTCCTTGCTCTGGAGGGGAACACATCAGACATCGGTGAACCTGCCATCATGAAGCTGCTAGACATCCTGGACAATCATGTCACTCCCCCTAAACGAGACTATAATTCGCCCTTTGTAATGCCCATCGACAGTGCAGTGAGTATCCGGGGCAGAGGGACTGTGGCCATTGGCACTGTCAAGGCAGGAACAATGAAGAAGGACGACAAAGCGGAATTGCTAGGATATGACAATGCCATATCAACCACCATCAGCACTATTCAGGTATTCAATTCTGCCGTCCCTTCTGCCAGGGCTGGAGACCATGTTGGTGTGCTTTTAAGGCAAATGAAGGCATCAAGTGTTAAAAGAGGAATGGTTCTGTGTGCTAGAGATGCCTGTAAACTAAGCAATCAGTACGTGGGCACAGTTTACTTCCTAACAAAGAGTGAGGGTGGACGTTCCAAGCCTGTCACTTCAGGTTTCATTCAAGTGCTATTTGCTGAAACATGGCAAGTAACTGCCAGGTTTGATTTTGAGGAAGAAATGGTGATGCCCGGTGAAAGTAGTCCTGCTGTTATAACTCTGCTGAAGCAAATGGTGATTTTGCCTGGGCAGAAATTTTCAGTTCGTGATGGAATGCACACAGTGGCTTCTGGTGTTATTAATAGTGCCAATGAATGCGTGTTTTTACCAAATAAACTGTTGTCCATGTATAAGCCTAATAAAGCTTCTGATGTCAAAAATGCAAAGAGCAAAAAATCCAATAAGTCATAATTAATATTTTACCAATTGTAAATGTGTGTTAAGTGAGCAACTTTGTTAATAAATGAGAACTTAATACAATAATCAACTTATTTCTGTTACAGTTTATTTATCAAAATAGTTACAGAGCCCAAGTTACAAGTTTCATAGAAAAAGAGAGCAAACACTCATGATTTGGCATTAGAAAAATGTATCATGTGACTGGAAATACAAAATCATAAGGGAATGGCTTTCCCTGGATACAGACTAAAACATTAACAACAAAGTTCAAAATACAATGTAAAAGGTTTCATAAAATAAACATACTTCATTCATCAAATTAGCTGTTCAATGGAGAACAGCCATTACTTTGGTTCTGATGGAGACTCAGAGCCGCTTTCTAGAAATTCTTGGAGGGGGATCCAAACTGAGACTTCCAGGTATTTTTGTTGGCCTTGAATGGAGACTAGAACAAAGAAAAGAATTTTTATGTCAAATAATAATAATAAAACTGGGTCATCTATCATAAAAGGCTAAATTGTTTACCTTCCTAGTTGCGGTTAAACTCTGTTTGACCTGAAACAAAAATTTACTAAAAACAGTAATAAAGAATTTTTTTGTAATCCTTAATGCTATGGTTGGTCAATAAATTTGCAAGTCCACAGGAAAGAGATCACATTCATTAATTCAGTATACCTCACTTGAGTTCAGATCACTGTCAGAAGAATGGACTTCAGCTGACGTTTGCCCCAACACCTTCCTTCTCCAGGTCTGTCAGGCATAATTTGAAATACATCAGTAAATTACAAAAAAACTGTTAGGAAAGAAGTACCGCAGTACTAATTTGAGACTTACAGTGTACGATGAAGATTCTTGCTTAGGAACAACTATGTTGGGAATGTCAGGTAAGGAATCATCAGATAAATAGTCATCTGCTTCCAGTACAACTTTGGCACATTCCTTTTTGCTCAGGTTGGGCTTAGAGACTTCTTTACTGATCTCTCTTTGCTTAGAGATGAGCGAAGTCACTCCAGTATTCGTTCTAGGGGTTGTGTTCTGAAACAGAACAATTAAAAGAAAATTAGAAAGCTCACAGAAAGAAGGATTGAAGAAGATAGACTTAACCATTACCTTCTGGAACAGCCAATGAGTGATTTTGCTTGGGTCACTTTTCCGTGCTGTGGAGGTACTGCTGGAACCCTTTCTCTCATCCTTGGGGCTAGCAGAAAAAAAATCTCTTTTGACAGAGCCACTGCTGGATGTTGTTGGAACAGACACAGACCACGGTGATCGAGGGGTGGAAGCCAGAGGGGACTTCACAGATGTCGACTGTCCTGACTTAGTGGGAGTCCTTAAAAGATCATTGTAGTCCATCTCTTCAAGCACCCATTTCTTCGAGGTTGCCTTGACAGGCGACGGCTCCCACTTGTTGGAATTCTTCTTGACAGGTGAGGGCTCCCATTTGTTAGAAGTTGACTTGACAGGGGAGAGCTCCCAGTTGTCAAAGGTCATCTTGGCAGGGGAGGGCTTCCATTTCTTAGAAGACACCTTGCCAGGAGAGGGCTTGGACTTCTTTGGACTGTTCTTCTTGGGCTGCTCAGAGAAATTATAGACTGAATTTTCCTTTCGATTCTTTTCTTCCATTTCAAATACTTTTAGTTTCCGCTTCAAAGCAACAGGTACAGAGAAGTATGGGATCTTCAAAGACTTAGGAATTCGTTCGATACATGTTTTCACAAATTTATCAACAACACGAAGTTGGTCCAGTCTCAAGCCTGAAGAAATTTTTAAAACTTATTATGCATAAAAACCAAATTTAACACACAAATATAAGGAAATTAACTCACGGTCACTGTGCAATCGGTCAAGCAGCAATCGAATGCTCTGGTCAAGGCTTTCTATGTGATATATTTTGTTCTTCTGCTTACACTTTTCATAGAGGGTCAGGAGATTTCCTTCTTGGCAGCAACATGAAAGATAGTCCAACATCAAAAGTAGAGCCATCAATTGCTCTTTACGGCTTTTGAACTTCTTAGGGATTTTTTTCTGTAAAATTAAAACGGAATTTTAGACAAGACCACACAGTGCCATAGTTCAGCAAAAGAAAAGAACTTACCACAGCATGAGAAACTGTATTTACGTTGTTGAAGTCCCTCATACAGTCAAAGATTGGCACATTGTAGTTTGCAACAAAATTTAATGCTACATCCTCAGCAAGCTTGCAATCTTCAAAGCTTGTGTCAACTTCTGGATAAGTCAAAATTTCATCACAATGTTTCTCCACTCCTCCGAAGAGAAGCCCATGCCAGTCTGGTAAAACAGTGGTTTTTGGCTTCACTTCCACATCTGCTTCTTCAAAGTGAAAATCTTCCTTTTCAATGGGGGAGTCAGGCTCACTTTGACACTCAGAATCCAGGATCCCCAAGTGGCTGCCAAGGCCACTGCTAGAACTCTGAGTATCCAAAAACTCTGACGCACTTGTTTTGGGAGTTGGCTTAGGAAAGCTAGGCACCAAAAGAGAAACAGCAGTTTTGGGAGTCTTCACAACAGAGGATGATTTGGGAAAACCAGAATTAGGCTTCTTCAGTAAAGACACAGAACCAGTCTGTAGCAAGGGAGAAGATTTGGGAGTCTTCGACTCGGAAACTGAGATCGCCCCTGCCAAAGGGGATTTGGACACGATTCTTTGTGGTGTTTTGGACACAGGAAAATTTCCTCTCTCATGCAAGGGCGAAGCTTTAGGCAGGATGGATTTAGGAGCCTTGGCTACAGAATCAGAAGCAGTCCCCATCGGAGTAGGTTTGGGCAGTATAGCCTTGGGGGCTTTGACCACAGGGGCAGGAGCTGGCTTCGAGCTGAAACAGTCCCTTCCAGCAAAGAAATAGTCTTCACGACTGCTGACACTGGGCACCTTTGATGATGAGGTCTGCTGTTGCTGTCCCTCTCTGGGAAATGCCTGCCGTTTTGGAATACTTCCAAAATAGTCATCTTGTCGGCTGCTGAAACCGATACTGGACAGCTTGGACGAAGCCCGCTGCCCCGCCCTGGGGCTCACAAGTCCGAAAGTAAAACTGTCGTCAGAAGACTCGGAATCCGTGTCCACGCGGTCCCTCAAACTGAAGTACGGCATGGCGGCAGAGAGAACGCCACACTGCAACAAAGCGACCCAACAGCCATCAGACAGTTCTGGGGTAGCTCCAGTCAAAGCCGGCAGCACACCACCACCTCGAACTCGAACGCCACTCACCCTCACAGAGAGTCCAAGTCGTCTGCGGAATCCTCGCAGGATTTCAGTTTCGCATGGAAACAGGTGGAGGAGACGCCAGAGCACGCAGGACCAAGGAGGCAGGACGCAGACGCAGCCCAGCAACAGCGAACGACGTGCACCGACTTGTCGCTCGGCGGGGCGGGCGGACAGTGGAGTGGGCGGGGGGCGGGGGAGGCAGGGCGCAGAGTAGCGCAGAGCGAGGGGGTGGGGGTGACTTTTGCTCCCGCTGCACTGCTACCAACCTTCCCATCGCGGTTTCTTTCTCCCCTGGCAAAAACCCTTGGCGAAGTAAAAGTGGTACCGGCGTCTAGTACCTAGAGTAAAATATGCCTGCAACTTTTGAAGCCATGAAACAATAGAACTGGGTGACAGAAAGCTTGTGCCTGCCGAAGCTGGAAGTGTGAGTGACAGGCCGCCGTGTAGGTAGGCAGCCCATCCGACCGGCCCACCGGGAGTCACAAAAACGACTCCGAATCGTGTTTATGTTTAGTCGTTTACTCTGGAGAACAAAGCGGTGAGTTCGACGCGGTTGTACGACATTGTGCCTTTGAGTCCGAGCCTCTTCCATTTCAAGACTCCCGGCTTGGCGTCCGCGGCGGGGCCGGGGGGCAGGAGGGTCACTTGGAGGGCCTTGAGCTGCTCGGGCACCTTGCCGTCCGCGACCAGGGCCATCTTGAGCACGCTGGCGAACATCACCGCCGCCTGCTCCACGTTGCTGGTGATCTGGAAAGTGGAGGGTTCGAGTCCCGCCGAGGCACGCCCGCCGAAAGCGAGAAGAGAGGCCGACGCACCGTGCAGTCCTCCAGCCTGCTGCCCGGGCACGCGTTGGCCAGGAGCTCCACGAGCTGCTTGCTGACGGGCGTGTCCAGGATGGTGACGGACTTGGGCGTGAAGGTGCCGCAGTGCAGCACGGGCCCGGGGCCGCGGCAACGCTCCAGCCGCACGACGCCGAGGCCGGGGCACCGCCGCAGCGCCTGCAACGCCATCCTGGAGGCCATCCTGGGGGCCGCGCCCAGCTTGCGAGCAAACCGGAACCAGCCGCGCACCCACCGTCTCCAGGATGAGGTTGACGTCGTCGCGGTCGCGGACGGCCAGCCTGCGCAGCGACGGCGCGAAGTCGAGGCGCCGGCAGAGGGAGCCGCGGGTGCCGCGGCCGTCGAAGTGCATGCCGCGCCACAGCTCGGCGCGGAGGCCGAGGTCCACCCACTGGCGGCTCACGGGCAGGGTGCGCTCGCGAGGCGCCAGCAAGGCGAACACCCGCATCAGCACGACCAGTGGCAGTTGCAGCAGCTGCAAGGGTGGCCCACTGGACCCAGGGCCGCGCGGTGGGTTGCCTGCCTCCGGGCCCGGGCGTCGGGCCGGACTCGCCGGGCCCACTCCCCGACACCGCGTCGACGGGGTCCTCGCGGCGGGCCGCGATCCCAGCCCCGCCCTCCCCGCCACGCGGCCCCGCGGCGTCGCGCAGCGTGGCGACGGTGGCGGCGGCGCCCCGCGCGCTCCGCGTGCGGCGGGGAGGGCGCGGCGCGCGGTGGCCTCGGCGGTGGCCTCGGTGGCGGTCCGCGCGGTCGCGCTGGCCGCCATCGCCGAGGTGCCGCCCCGCCGCCGCCGTCCCCGGGAGCTGATCGTGATGGTGCCGGACCGCTTGAGCTCAGGGAAGGCGGGGACCGGCCTGAGAGAATTCCAGCGTCGTCTTGGGTTCAAAACGCCAACAGGTGCGAACATTGGACTTCTCTCTCACCGATCGTCGACGTGGTCCCCGTGGGCCCGGTCATCCTTCGCGTCCAGGGCTGGCTCCACGAAGTCGACGGGGGCGTCGAGGACCGACTCCAGCGTCTCGTGGTCGTCGCCGCCCACGTCTGGCTGGTCTGGCACACAGGGCTGGGCTGCCGGCCAACAGACACTCATGCAGCAGACTGATGCCGAGAGTCGTTTTCGCTGGTCGGTCTCTCGCGCACTCATGGCCCTTCTCGTTTCGCACTGCCAGAGAGACGGCTACGAAAACGACTCTCGGAGTCTGCAGACTGCAGGCGCTAACACGCATGCATGCTTCAGACCTGTTGCAGTGCCGCCGTCCCCTCCGCTCCCTGTTGCTGCGTGTCGCGCTGCCCCCAGGACTTCGGCGTCCTGGTGGACGTCGTGGTCGTCGTCGCGTTGGACGCGCGCCGCGCCGTCCTGCTGCAGGAACATCCTGGACTGCCGGTCCATGTGGCGTCGGAGCTCCCCGATGGCGGCCATGAGGTGGTGCTGCGTCGTGGCGCTGTCGGGGTGCAGCATGGCGGCGTGCTGCTGGTTGTCGGGGACCTCGGCGACGTCGGAGACCTCTCACGAGGCACGCGGCGTGTAGGTTAGGAGGCGCGGCAGTTCGGT
The DNA here is from genome assembly GCF_012932325.1 of Thrips palmi. Classification (NCBI taxonomy): domain Eukaryota; kingdom Metazoa; phylum Arthropoda; class Insecta; order Thysanoptera; family Thripidae; genus Thrips; species Thrips palmi. Next base: position 4,209,105 of record NW_023144630.1, on the reverse strand, counting down.
CTGGCCTGCGCCGCCCTCGCCGACACTCGGTGCCGTTCCTACAACACTACCCTCAGCCCAGCCCAGCCCGCCAGGACGGCCAGGACGCCCCGGCACGCCACAGAGTACAGAAGTCACCCCGCCTTTGCCCTCGCGCAGCAGAACCTGGAATAAGAGCTAACGCGCTACTGCAACGGCAAGTTGTTCTCAAAGCACTCAGCAGCAGGGCCAAGCGTCTTGGGAATTTTAGGTATTTTCAGATTAGTTCTTGGCTTGACTTTCGTCTAAAAGTGCTCCCGCCCCGCCCGGCGGGACGCCTGAAACGCCTCGGTTATGCAGTCCCGTTGGACAGCGACGCGCGCGGGACTGCCTACCCGCCAGGCGCTCCTTCAACTTGCCTGTGCGAGTGCGAGTCTTTTTCGCGCTGCTTCTGAATGCGCTAAATGCTCAATGTCCCTCTCAGGCGGCCATGTCGGGGTCGAGCCAGTACCCCAGCCACCAGCACAACGTCAACTCGCACGACCGCATCTTCGGCAGCTTCGACGGCGGAGCCGGGGGAGCTTGCCCCGCGCCACTGGGCACAAGTAAGCTTATGCTGCGCCCCTGTGTCCACAGGCCTGCCAACCTCCTCGGCCAGCTACTTCTCGAGTGTAGGAGTGGAGGTTGCCTGCCCTTTGTGATGGGCGCATCGTGATAGTTTAGTTTACTTACGTGCCGCAACACTGACTCGTCCATCCTGTGGCAGCTGCGAGTGAGGAGTCGGGTGGCGGCGCGTCGGCGCCTCGCCGCCGTCGCTGGGTGCGCACGCGCACGCAGCACCTCAGCAGCCTGAGCCTGGAGGACGACGAGAACGCCGAGTCCAGCAGCAGCATCGCCGCGACGCCCGGCGACGCCGGTGAGCGCGCCTCTCAGACAACCGCGCAGACGGAGGAAAGACAAGGCAAGGGTTCATCGCGGTTTATTCATGTTTGTCCCAGCGCTGCTGCCGCCCCCCGTGAAATCGGTCCCCGTAGAGAGCCCGCCGTCGGTGGGCGGGCGCTACGCGTTCAGGAGGCCAGGTACGTCCTCGCCGTCCAAGCCAACTGCTGCATGACGGGGCATGACGGATTCGTTTGGCACAGATGGCAACCCGGTGACCGGCGAGGGCTACGGCCGCGTGGACAGCTACGACCTGCAGGCCGCGGCCACCAGGAAGACGACTTCCCATTGATGGAATGTAAACACCGGAAGCAGAAATAAAGCCTCGCATTTGGAGTTGCGCGCGGCGCTCAGCATGGCGTCTCCTTGTACCGCTTGACCTTGTCCTCGAGCACGATCGAGAAGCAGCGCTTCTTGCCGGAGAAGCCGGCGGGGGCGGCGGGGGCGGCGTGGCCGGGCGACATCCTGCCGGGGGCGCCGCCGCCTTGGGCACCGCCCTGGGCGCTGCCGCCGCCCCTGCCGCCCACCTTCTTCTTGGGGTGCTGGTGCGCGTGCGGCACGAGGTGCACGGGCGACGCCGTCCTGTGGCCAGAGTGCGCCGACGGCTTGGCGTCGTCCACGTCGTGCAGGTCCGAGCCCAAGTACGTCTCCAGGTCGCTGGCGGCGAGTGGCTCCAGCGCGTCGGCCGCGTTCCCCGCCGTGGTGGTCGACGGCCTGGTCGTGGTGGCCACGGACGTGAGGTCCATGTGCACGGCGGGCGCGGTGGCCTCCGCGGGCGGCGGCACGTCGCCGCTCTGCTCCGGGCCGCCCTGCTGCGGTGGCTGGTCGTCGTCGCTGGCTGGCGGCTCGGTCGTCGCGGCCGCGTCGTCGCCCGTCGCGGCGTGCAGGCCAGCGTCGTGGACGGCCGGCGCGTGGTTCTGGTAGTAGTTGTTGATGACGATGTGCTTGCCGGGGTTCATGTCGTCCGCGGAGCGGCCTTCAATGGCGGGCAACTTGCTTCCTACCCCTTGCTTCCTACCCACACTGCGCTGCGGTGACTGCTGCGGTGGGGACGGTGGTAGTGTTGGTGGCGGCGAAGGTGGGGGTACTGGCGGCTGGCTGGCCTGCAGGACGCTGGGCACCAAGAGGGGCGTCTTCTCGTCGACGGACACCCACAAGTGCACGTTCAAGGGCTTGGCGGTCGTGTCCTCGGTGGTGGCATCCGGAGGCGGCCGTCGGCTTGGCCTCGGCTGCTCGGTCGCCGTCAACTCGACCGGACGTCGTCCCCGCCTGGGCAGGTCGTCGACGGGTAGGTCGGCCAGGTGCCTCGGCGGCTCCTTGCGGCGCTCCGGCCACGGCGGCGCGTCGTCGGCGTCGTCCTGATGGAGGTCCTGGTCCGCGTCCACCCGCACGGGCACCCACCGCACTGCGTATCGGCCGCCGTACGGCTCGCCCGGGTACCCGTCGTCGGCTTTGCGCGGCGCGGCGGCCGCGAACCGACGCCGGATGTAGTAGCCCTCCTCCGGGTACCGCGGGGCGCTAGCAGGACGCGGCGCGTCGTCGGCCAGGGTCCAGTACGTCCCGTACGGGCGGTACTCCCGGCGCATGCTCAGCGCGGCGGGTCGCGGGCCGTCCTCGTAGGACTCCCACACGTCGGCCAGGTCGCGGCGGCGGTACGTCGGCCCCAGGGCGGGCCCCAAAGCGGGCCCCAAGGGCCGCTGCGGCGCCGCGCCCTCATCCTCGTAGTAGCGGGCGCGCTTGGCGGGGGCGGGCACCGCCAGCAGCTGCGAGCAGGACGCACTAGTTGGTGCAGGCGGGAATCGGCCCCTGCTAAGGCACACTGCGGACGCTGTGCACGCTGCGCACGCTTACCAAGACCAGGAGCACTGTGCTGCTCCTCGCGCTGCGCCGCAGCATGTCGGGCCGGCCTCCCGGTGCCCTCCCGCCCAGCCGCGGCGCGGCGAGGGGGAGGGGGAGGGGCGCGAGGCAGAACTATCGCCGCGTTTTCGCTACCAGCCTCGCGGGGCCTCGCACACCGCAAAACAGAGGGCGGAAGTTTGAAGAGAATGAGAAGCCAGTCATCGCTTACACAAAATTTCTTTATTTAGAAGAAGTACAGCTCGTTGCGCCTGGTGTCGCAGTCCACACCGGTCCACAAGTACTTGCAGGCCCTGTCGGCGCGCGAGTACCTCTGCAGGTAGCCACACGAGCCGAGCGAGGCGTGGCCCTGGTCGCACGTCCAGAACTTGGAGCAGTCCGTCTCGGCGGCCAGCTTGGAGGAGCCGGTGGACGGGCAGCGCGCGATGGGCGGCACGGCGGAGCGTCCGCCCGCGCCGGGCTGCTCCACGCCCGCGCTGTTGGGCGGCACCGCGTCGCAGTCCACCTGGAAAAACGAATACAGTACACTCATTGCGAACGGAAGTCGGCGGCCCCACGCGACGACCGCTCACCTTGCTGGTGAAGTCGCAGGCCAGCTTGACGCGATCGAAGCGCTGCAGGGGCGGGCACTGCTGCACTGTGAGAGACCCTTCGTGGCAGTCGTAGAACTTCCAGCAGTCGTTGTGCGGATACAGCTTGGAGCCGGACGCGGCGCACCTCGGGGGGCGGTAGCCGAACGACGGAACCGGGGGCTCCGTGTGGGCAAGGCGTGGTAGCACCGACTTGGCGTGGCAGTCAACCTGCACGGAAGAGAATGTAAAGAAACAATACAAAGGCTTCAGGCGGAGTTGCCTAAGACCCACGCACCTTCCACGACCAGTTGCAGCGACCGGTCGTCTTGTCGAAGTTCTGCAGCGGGTAGCAAGACACGTCGGTGAGGACGCCGTCGAGGCACTCGTAGAACTTCCAGCAATCGGCGTGCGGGTACCGGTGCCAGCCCTTGCTGGGGCACCTGGGATGAGGCGGCAGCACTGTAGTGTTGGGAGCGACACTCGTGGACTCGTCCAGAGACGCCGACCTTGAGGACACGGTGGTGGATGACGACGAGGAAGGAGCCGCGGTAGAAGATGATTCGTATCCCGGAGCAGCAGAGGTAGTCTCGGCACCTGGCGAAGCCGTGGTTGAAGAGGTCTCAGAACCTGGACCAGCTGTAGTGGAGGTCTCTGTACCAGGAGCAGCAGTAGTTGTTGGCCATTCATTGCCACCGGCAGTAGAAGATTCAGGTGCCGGAGTCGAAGAGCTTTCATATCCTGGTGCGGCTGTGGTGGAAGAACTTTCAGATCCTGGCGCAGTGGTGGTAGAAGAGGTCTCTGTACCAGGAGCAGCAGTAGTTGTTGGCCATTCATTGCCACCGGCAGTAGAAGATTCAGGTGCCGGAGTCGAAGTGCTTCCATATCCTGGCGCAGTGGTGGTAGAAGAGGTGTCTCTACCAGGAGCAGCAGTAGTTGTTGGCCATTCATTGCCACCGGCAGTAGAAGATTCAGGTGCCGGGGTCGAAGAGCTTTCATATCCTGGTGCGGCTGTGGTGGAAGAACTTTCAGATCCTGGCGCAGTGGTGGTAGAAGAGGTCTTTGTACCAGGAGCAGCAGTACTTGTTGGCCATTCATTGCCACCGGCAGTAGAAGATTCAGGTGCCGGAGTCGAAGAGCTTTCATATCCTGGTGCGGCTGTGGTGGAAGAACTTTCAGATCCTGGCGCAGTGGTGGTAGAAGAGGTCTCTGTCCCAGGAGCAGCAGTAGTTGTTGGCCATTTATTGCCACCGGCAGTAGAAGATTCAGGTGCCGGAGTCGAAGTGCTTCTATATCCTGGCGCAGTGGTGGTAGAAGAGGTGTCTCTACCAGGAGCAGCAGTAGTTGTTGGCCATTCATTGCCACCGGCAGTAGAAGATTCAGGTGCCGGAGTCGAAGAGCTTCCATATCCTGGCGCAGTGGTAGTAGAAGAGGCCTCTGAACCAGGAGCCGCAGTAGATGTTGGCCATTCATTACTACCGGCAGTTGAAGTTTCAGGTGCAGGAGTCGAAGAGATTTCATGTCCCGGGGCTGCAGTTGTAGAATTCTCAGAACCTGGGGAAGCCGTGGTTGAGGTTGTCTCAGATGCTGGCGTAGCGGTGGTAGAGGTGGTTCCGATACCTGGAGTAGGAGTAGTGGTTGGCCATTCATTACCGCCAGCAGTTGAAGTTTCGGGTTGTGGGGTGGATGAGCCTTCGAATCCTGGGGCAGCAGTTGTAGTAGTCTCAGAACCTGGCGAGGCCGTGCTTGAGGACGTCTCTGAACCCGGAGCAGCTGTGGTAGACGAGGTTTCATAGCCTGGTTCAGGGGTGGTTGAGGTGGTCTCGGTACCAGGCGCAGCTGTCGTGCTTGTTGATCCTTCGTGATAAGAATGAGAGCGGCGACGGGCAGTTGAAGATTCGGGTTGTGGGGTGGATGAGCCTGTGTATCCTGGAGCAGCAGTTGTGGAAGTCTCGGAGCCTGGTGCAGCGGTGGTAGACAAGGGCTCTGAACCAGGAGCAGCAGTAGTTGTTTGCCATTCATTGCCACCGGCTGTTGACGATTCAGGTTTAGGGGTGGATGAGCCTTCGGATCCTGGAGAGGCAGTTGTGGTGGTCTCAGATCCTGGCGCAGCGGTGGTGGAAGAGTACTCTGTACCAGGAGCAGCAGTAGATGTTGGCCATTCATTACCGCCAGTAGTAGAAGATTCAGGTGCAGGGGTCGAAGGGCTTTCATGTCCCGGGGCTGCAGTTGTAGTCTCAGAGCCCGGCGAGACCGTGGTAGAGAAGCTGTATACTGGTACAGCGGTGGTTGTAGTGACCTCAGATTCTGGCGCAGTAGTTGTAGTCGTGGTTCCGATCCCAGGAGCGCCAGTAGTTGTGGGCCATTCATTGCCACCGGCAGTTGAAGATTCAGGCTGAGGAGTGGATGTGCTTTCGTGTCCAGGAGCTGCAGTTGTACTAGTCTGAGAGCCCGGCGAGACCGTGGTTGAGGACGCCCCAGATCCTGGCGCAGCGGTGGTGGAAGAGGTCTCTGTACCAGGAGCAGGAGTCGAAGAGATTTCATGTCCCGGGGCTGCAGTTGAAGATGTATCAGAACCTGGCCAAGCCGTGGTTGAGGTGCTCTCAGATGCTGGCGCAGCGGTGGTGGAGGTGGTTACGATTCCTGGAGCAGCAGTACTTGTTGGCCATTCATTGCCACCGGCAGTTGAAGTTTCAGGTTGTTGGGTGGACGATCCTTCGTATCCTGGGGCGGTTGTCGTAGTAGTCTCAGAACCTGGCGTGGCCGTGGTAGAGGATGTTTCTGTACCTGGCGCTGCCGTGGTAGTCGATGTTTCATAGCCTGGTTCATTGGTGGTGGAGGCCTCCGTACCAGGAGCAGCTGTCGTGCTTTTTGGTCCCTCGTGATAAGTATGAGAGCGGTGACGGGCGGTTGAAGATTCAGGTTGTGGGGTGGATGAGCCTCCGTATCCTGGAGAAGCGGAAGTGGAAGTCTCAGAGCTTGGTGATGCCGTAGTTGAGGTGACCTCATATTCTGGCGCAGCGGTGGTGGAGGTGGTTCCGATACTTGGAGCAACAGTGGTGGTGGGCCATTCATTGCCACTGGCAGTTGTAGCTTCAGGTTGAGGAGTGGATGAGCTCTCGTATCCTGGAGCTCCAGTTGTGGTTGTGTCAGAACCAGGCAAGGCCGTAGTAGACGACGTCTCGAATCCTGGCGCAGCGGTCGAAGAGGTCTCTGCACCAGGAGAAGCAGTAGTTGTTGGCCATTCATTGCCACCGGCAGTTGATGATTCAGGTTGTTGAGTAGACGATCCTTCGTGTTCTGGGGCAGCAGTTGTAGAATGCTCAGAACCTGGCGAGGTTGTGGTAGATGTTTCAGATCCTGGCGCAGCCGTGGTCGAAGTGGTTCCGATTTCAGGTGCAGCTGTAGTGGTTGGCCATTCATTTCCACCGGCAGTGGAAGTTTCGGGTTGTTGGGTGGACGATCCTTCGTATCCTGAGGCGGTTGTCGTAGTAGTCTCAGAACCTGGCGTGGCCGTGGTAGAGGATGTTTCTGTACCTGGTGCTGCCGTGGTAGTCGATGTTTCATAGCCTGGTTCAGTGGTAGTGGAAATCTCCGTACCAGGCGCAGCTGTCGTGCTTGTTGGTCCCTCGTGATAAGGATGAGAGCGGTGACGGGCAGTTGAAGATTCAGGTTGTGGGGTGGATGAGCCTTCGTATCCTGGAGACGCAGCAGTGGAAGTCTCAGAACCTGGTGAGGACGTAGTGGATGACGTCTCAGATCCTGGCGAAGCAGTGGTCGAGGTGGTTTCGATTCCAGGAGCAGCTGGAGTGATTGGCCATTCATTCCCACCGGCAGTTGAAGATTCAGGTTGAGGGGTGGACGAGTTTTCGTATCCGGGGGCAGCAGTTGTGGTAGTCTCAGAATCTGGTGAGGACGTAGTCGATGTCGTCTCAGATCCTGGCGCAGCAGTGGTCGAGGTGGTTCCGATTTCAGGAGCAGCTGTCGTGGTTGGCCATTCATTTCCACCGGCAGTTGATGATTCAGGATGTTGGGTGGACGATCCTTCGTGTTCTGGGGCAGGAGTTGTAGAAGACTCAGAACCTTGCGAGGCTGTGGTAGATGTCTCATATCCTGGCGCAGGCGTGGTCGAGGTGGTTCCGATTTCAGGTGCAGCTGTTGTGGTTGGCCATTCATTTCCGCCGGCAGTTGAAGATTCAGGTTGTTGGGTGGACGATCCTTCGTGTTCTGGGGCAGCAGTTGTAGTAGGCTCAGAACCTGGCGTTTCAGTCGTAGATGATGTTTCTGAACCTGGTGCTGCCGTCGTAGTCGATGTTTCATAGCCTGGTTCAGTGGTGGTGGAAGTCTCCGTAACGGGCGCAGCTGTCGTGCTTGTTGGTTCCTCGTGGGAAGGATGAGAGCGGTGACGGGCAGTTGAAGATTCAGGTTGAGGAGTGGATGAGCTCTCGTATCCTGGAGCTCCAGTTGTGGTTGTGTCAGTACCGGGCAAGGCCGTGGTAGACGACGTCTCGAATCCTGGCGCAGCGGTCGAAGAGGACTCTGTACCAGGAGAAGCAGTGGTTGTTGGCCATTCATTCCCACCGGCAGTTGATGATTCAGGTTGAGGGGTGGACGAGTTTTCGTATCCTGGGGCAGCAGTTGTGGTAGTCTCAGAACCTGGTGAGGACGTAGTAGATGCCTCAGATCCTGGCGCAGCAGTGGTCGAGGTGATTCCGATTTCTGGAGCTGCTGTTGTGGTTGGCCATTCATTGCCGCCGGCAGTTGAAGTTTCAGGTTGTTGGGTGGACGATCCTTCGTGTCCCGGGGCCGCAGTTGTGGTAGTCTCAGAACCTGGCGTGGCTGTGGTAGATGTGTCAGATCCTGGCGCAGCCGTGGTCGAGGTGGTTCCGATCTCTGGAGCTGCTGTTGTGGTTGGCCATTCATTGCCGCCGGCAGTTGAAGTTTCAGGTTGAGGGGTGGATGAGCCCTCGTATCCTGGGACTCCAGTTGTAGTAGCCTCTGTACCTGGTGCGGCGGTGGTAGAATGGGTATCTCCACCAGGAGCGTGAGGAGTTGTTGGCCATTCCTCGCCACTGGCAGTTGATGATTCAGGTTTGGGGGTGGATGATCCTTCGTTTCCTGGGGCCGCAGTTGTAGTTGTCTCAGATCCAGGTTCACCGGTGGTTGAAGTGGTCTCTGTACCAGGAGCACTAGTAGTTGTTGGCCATTCATTGCCACCAGCTGTTGAAGATTCAGGTTGAGGGGTGGACGAGCCTTCGTATCCTGGGGCAGCAGTTGTGGAGGTCTCAGAACCCGGTAAAGACGTAGTAGATGTCGTCTCATATCCTGGCTCAGCCGTGGTCGAGGTGGTTCCGATCTCTGGAGCTGCTGTAGTAGTAGTTGGCCATTCATTGCCACCGGTAGTTGAAGATTCAGGTTGAGGGGTGGATGAGCCTTCGTATCCTGGGGTAGCAGTTGTAGTTGTCTCAGAACCTGGCAAGGCCGTGGTAGAGGATGTCTCTGTACCTGGAGCTGCAGTTGTAGACGAAGTTTCATAGCCTGGTTCAGCGGTAGTGGTCCAAGTCCATGGACTTGTTGTGGTGGGTTGCACTGGTAATTCTGTGGATGTTGCGGGTGACGGTGTCGTTGTAGAGTGCACCGCAGGATGGATGTCCTTGCACTTTACTTCCCAAGTGTACTTGCATCTGAGGTGTTTCCGGTCGAACTTTTGGAGCATGGCGCAGATCTTCACTCGCACTTTGCCATTTCGACATTCGTAGAACCGTTTGCAAGAGTTGTGCGGCGCCAGCTTGAACTCGCCCTTCTTGCAGGCTGGTTTTTTGTAGCCGTCAACATGAGGATCGTAAGCATTCGCACTCAGCACCACGGCGAGTAGAAACGGCCATATTAAGACCGTACCTGCGTACAAATGGGAGACATGATAATGAATCAGTTGCCTTCCGTTTCTGAAAAGTGGCCCCAAGGGGTAACATTTTTTTGGGCGGTTTTGAATTGGATGACTTACAACTGGCCATAGTTGGGGTGGTGAGCGAACGCGTGGCACTAGTGAGCGGGCCGCGCGGCGGGCAGCACCTAAAATATACTCGGTGCACGAGGGCAGGGCGTGGCGGGCGTGGCGGGCGTCATCGTCAACATGGTCGTCACGACCCCCGTCTTCACCGACACTCCCAGATCTATTCTGTTTATTCATTATTTTACGTTTATTTCTCTCTAACGTGGATTTCTTTTTTTCTTTATCTCTTTTCTGTGTGCGGGAGAGGAGGAAATTTTTTTGCATAATTTGATTTTGGCAAGTTGAGGCGTTCTTGTCGTGATGGCAAGTGTTTGAAGAGGGACTAGTCGACCAGGGACCTGCTGAGCTTCATGACGAATTTATTTATTTTTCACAAGTAATCTAGAACAAAACTTTTATGAAAATTGCTGGAGTTTCAACAGCTTTTTTCATTGTTTTTTTTTGCAGTGTACGGCACGCTCGCTCTCACTCAACTGACGCGTCTACTGGCTATCCCGAACGTTCGTGCGCCAAACAGACCAAGTGCTTCGGCGCGGTAAGAGATCGTTGACACGTAAAATTGAAGTTCCATTGAAGACGGTTGCAGTAGACCAGCCTTCGTTCGAGTACGAAGAAAAAAAAACCGCCTCTTTTACGATGTTTGTGTTTGAAAAAAAAAGAAGGGAAACCTCAGTGGCGCTGCTGGGAGTTGAACCCGCTCTGCCATCGATCTTGGCCTCATCGCGTCCCGGCCGTCCCGCCCCAGAACGACCGGATAAGTCGGAAACGGCTGGAGAATGCTGGAGACAGTAAAGCAGTGCCGCGTCTGCTAATCCTCTTTACGACTGGAGTCCTGGCCGGCAGTCCCTGGAGCCCTGGACAATATCGCCTTCGACACTTCGGGGCGAAATGGGGTCCGGGCGGCGTGGCGTATTTGCCAAATCGTGAGCGTCCTTGTGACGCCAGCGTGACGTATCCGCCGTCGGGCTCGAGGACTGTTCACGGGCAAAGGCACGCGTGGAAAGCTAGGCACGCCAAAGGCAGCGTCAGCCAGTTGCCAACAGATAAATTAATTAACAAATGAATATTTAATTAGTTTGTAAATCCCGTCATAATGGAGGGAGGTCTTACCATATAAAAGCGAGACCAAATTTTCCCCGTCCTTTTTTTTGCGAGTGATATTTGTCTGGCCGGCTATCTGCGCGTGACGTCCACGGCGTGGCGCGTGAGAAACGCTGCACGACGGCGACGGTCACGCCCTTCTTGATCATGTTTGCCGAAACACGTCTTGCAGAGGTGAGGGAACGCAGAGGGCCGCGGCCCGCCCGGCCAAGTCGCGGCGACCCACAGTGGGCCAGAAGACCGGCGGAGGCGGCCAAAACTCTCCGCTGTCGCTTAATGGGACTCAAACCGAACGTGTGACCCCACCATTGGATTGCTCTCCGAACGAGGAATCCATTGGTGGGGTCACACGCTTAGTTTGAGTACCATTCAGCGACTCTGGAGCTCAAAACGCGTTTAGAATTTCGGCCGCCTCCACCGGTCTTCTGGCCCACTGTGCTACGTGGAGACAACGCGCTTATCCCTTGGAGGCCCTGGCGTAAAGCAGCCCTGTTTACAGCCTGACTTTTACGGTGGCGCGGCCGATCGGCCGGTCGGAAGTGGCGGTGGCTAAGCCTAATTCACTGAGCTAACTCTTACAAATGGGGAGGGAGCTGGAATGTGAGGGCACGGAAGGAAACACGGGCAGTGGGGTGGAACGTCATTATTGGCAAGTCACAGGGTAAAAACACAGACACTCTCTGGGGGGCTAGCGCTCGGCCTGGCGGCGCATCTTGTCCTCCAGCACGGCCCTGGCGACGCCGTGGGCCACGGCGTGGTCGCCGTGCGCCGCCACGGCCTCGTCGTCCAGGCCGTCCTCAGCCAGCCGCAGCGCCTGGTCCAGCAGGGCCTTGCACGGCCTCGGCACGCACGTGGGGAAGCGCACCGACAGCCGCAGCACCAGGTCGCCGCGGCCGCGGCCTCGGCCCCGCGGCAGCCCCTCGCCGCACAGCCGCTTCTCGTAGCCCGGCCTGCGCGACGGCAGCACGTCAGGGAAACGCATGGCGGGCCACAAGGAGGCGGCCAGACGCGTTTTGAGCTCCAGAGTCGCTAAGCAGGACTCGGACCGAGCGTCTGACCCCACCAATGGATTGCTCTCCGAACGAGGAATCCATTGGTGGGGTCACACGTTCAATTCGAGTGCCATTTGGCATTTAGCGACTCTGGAGCTCAAAACGCGTCCAGAGTTTTGGCCGCCACGTGCCCTCTGACCCACCTGACGACGTCCGTGATGGCCACCCGGATGAGGCGGCCGTCCAGGGTGTCGATCTCGATGGTGCAGCCCAGGAGCGCCTCGCGCAGGGACACGGCCTCCGCCAGCACCAGGTCCGCGGGGTTGGCGGCGTCGCGCGAGAACCGGGGGTGCGGCAGGACGGCCAGCACGAGCTCCACGCCGCCTGCGGGCATGACACCTACTGTACTGCGAACCGCCTGACGCGTGGGCAACAAGTCGCACAGCCTTCTGCGACATCGCCCCCGAACGCCGTCCCTGGATCCGCCCCTGACGGAACGGACTGTAAACGGCGTCTGGCACTCATCCCGGGCTTCTGACTTTTGTGGCCCCCTCGGCCCCCTGCTCACAACACTCATCGAGTGCGAGGATTAATATTGTTTGTGTACGCAGAGGGCGCGCGAGTTTCAAATAACGCGTGAAAAACATCCGGCGCTGACTGGGATTGAACCACCGACCTGGCGGCCGGCCCGGGTCCTGGTGTCCTTCCCCTGGGAAGAGGAAACGCGTCCCCGGCAGCGCTCCGGGCTCCACCTCGACGCTGAAGGTGCGCTCCACCAGGGCGGTGGCGTCGCCGCCGGGAGGGGCCGGCACTCGCAGTGCGGCGGTCACCGTCTTCGTCGCCCCGTCGTTGACCTGCGAGTCGGGGCGCGGGTTCAGACTGGTTTGCTCACGGGCAGGGCCGAATTTGAAGAACTCTTTGGCGGAGTTGAAGCGGCGCACCTCCTGCAGCGACGCGCTGACGGGGAGCACCACGACGGGGGAGGGCTTCGGCCGGCCCAGCTCGAAGTGCTGCCGCGCCGTGCCGGGGGCCAGCCCTCGGGGCAGGCCTTGGGGCAGCCCGGCGAAGGGGTTGTCCGTGATGAAGGACGTCCCGGACGTCCTGGGATGGCAGGCATTAGCGTCTAAGCCGCGTCCCGCGAGAGGCAGGATGAGTGCCCGTCGCGGCGTGCCTGACGGGGTGCCTGACGGGGTGCCTGACGGGGTGCCTGACGGCGAGCTTACTTGTCGGGGACGGGGATGTCGTAGCGCGCGCGGCGCTGGGGGTTGGCGCGCACCTCGCACGCGCGCGCGGCCAGTGCGCTCCGCACGGCGTCGTGCACGCGCTGCAGGGCGCGCCTGTCGCTCGCCGAGGTCGCCGACGACGAGAAGGCGGTGGCGGCTCGCTTCGGGGCACTACCCAGGAACTGGACGTCGTCCAGCACGCCGCGCAGGTCCGCGTCGTCCACGTGCAACATGACCGCGGCCAACAGGACCAGGGCGTTGCCGGGTAACCGCCACCGCCGTGGAGGCCGTGGAGGGGGAAGGTCCTGGCCAGCACCGCCAGCCCAGCACTGCCCAGGATCACGCCGAGGAGTCGCTCTGGCGTTTTGATCGAATTTGCGGCAACACTGCTCCCAAGCCACGCCGGGGAAACGCACTCCGCAGAAAAGGCGTGCTAAAGGAAGCCTCAAGGGACACTGCCCCGTTCAGGGAGCCGTTTTCTTGTCTTAGATCGGGCGCAGTGGCCGCCCAAGTTAGCCCAAACCACGATTTCTCGCGATTTCTACTCGTTTGTCAGCGTTTCGTATGGCCGCGCGGCCTCCAGCGGGTACCTCGCCTCCGCCAATGGGCTGTCGCGTGCTACGGCTTACGCCCTGCTTGCGCCCGGCGCCGCGTGGCGCCGCGCTCCCATTGGTCCGCGGTGCGTGCGACGGAGACGGAAGATGACTCACTGGACGACGCGGCCAGGAAGGCGCGGCGGTGGCGGTCGCGGCGGTGGGAGGGAAGCGTGGTGGGGGCAGGGTGGGGGCGGGGTGGGGGGTGCGGGCACTCGGGGAGGTTGCGGCTTGCTCCGTGCTCGCGCCGCTCTCGGCTCGCTCCAGGCGCAGAGCCTCCTTCCTCCTTCAGTCAGACTTCACTCGGGTTCAGACTGCATTTGGCAGCGGCCTGCGTTTGTTCGTGGGCGCGTCGTGCGTGCGTCCGCCAGTGTCGTGCCGCGTGCTGTGTCGGTGTGAGTGCGTGTGGTGTTGGAGGTGATTGAATGCAACCGATGGCAGCCCCGCCTGCCAGGATGGCTCCGCGACGTGCTGCTAGCGCTGCTGGCTCGCCGGACTGGCGGCGGAGTGTGGAGTGCTGAGTGCCGTCCGGGTTGAGTGTCGGGCCGTCGTCCGTCGGCCGGTCCTAGCCCAGGACGTCCCAGGACCATGGCGACGGCGCCGCGCCGCACGGCCTGGCCGCCGGTCTTCGCCCTGCTGCTGCTCATGGAGTCCACCGTCGCCAACTGGTGGTAAGTTGGAGGGAGGCGCCCCGTCTGTTTGCCGAACGCCGCCGAAGAACCGTTTGTCGACGCTCCCGTCTCCCTCGCACCCCTTGGGGACGCCCCGTGAGTGCGACAGAGACAGGGCGACGACTCTTCGGCATCAGTCTGCGGCGCACTTGTTCAAACCACCTGTCGAAGGGCCGCGGCCAGGGCGTCCTCCAGAACGGCAGCCCTTCAAAAAGAACCTTCTAGAACCCTGCCGTCCAGTCCCTTCAAAACCCGGCGAAAGGGTTCCGTAGGGTTCCACGGCATCACCGTGGTTCCGCCGTGGTTCCGCAGTGGTTCCACACGGCCGGCGGTCGCAGCGGGTCGCAGCGGGTCGCAGCGGGTCGCGCAGTACAAAGAACCCTTTGTGATGGCGTCCTGATACGCCCTGCCGCCGTCTCCCGGCGGCCTCCCTCAAGGTGGCCGGCATGCTTACAAGTCGTAAACCGGGGTGACATGTCTTATGCCCTCCCGGAGGGGCCCCACCTCGGCCACCGCCAGCACGGCCAGCACGGCGTGCCACGGCCACCCCTTTCTCGACGGCCTTCGCGCAGATGTGTGGAGATCGGTCGTCAACCCCCGCACCGCCCTGCACCGCCCTGCACCGTCCTGCACCGCCCCACCGATACCATCACACCGATCTAGGCAGCAGGGGCGGTGCGGCCGTCATGTCTCTCTCTCTCCCTCTCTCTCACTCGCACCACACAGGCCGAACACGCACACCACCGGCGGGGGCTGAACCGCGGCGACACAATTTACAGTGGCTCCCTTAATCCGGAAAAGCTAAAGGCTTTATTACCGCCCCCCTCGGCCCCTCGGCCAATAAAAATATCTCGGTGCCGTCTTCGTCGCACCAACGGCCGGGCCGGCGTGCGAGTGCGAGAGGGACAGAGCGGCTTTTGGCGGGGCGACGTCGCCGACCCCCTTTCCTTCCCCCGCGCCGCTACGCCGCTACGCCACTGCTAGGCCGCTCAGGTAGACAGGACAATCGTTTGTTGGCAAACGCGCGGCGAGTCGTGCCGTGTCGGTCGTCAGCAAAGACATGACAGCCCGCTGCACTGCCTGCAGTGTGCCTGCAGTGTGCCTGCACTGCTGCACTGTGATGACAGGACACCCTGACGAGTGTGATGCGTCCACGGTCCAAAGGGCACACAACAACACTCGCCGGAGAAGTTGCATTTTCAGGTAGAAAAACGACGCTCGTTTTACAAGTTTCAAAAACGACTTCCTTTTCCCGGCAAAGTATGTACAATGTTACACATTTGTAAGAAACACGTCGTGGACTTATTTTTGCGAGTGTGCCGGCCGCTCCACCCTTCGCGGCGCCGCGTGCGGTGCTAGCGCGGCACGCCGGCGGCACGCGGCTTCGGCTTCACTTTGGGCTCGACTCGTGATCCCGCAATTTCATGGCACGTTTGCATAGCCGGCTTTCGGCGTGCATCGCGACGCATTCCGCTGCATTGCGTCGTTTCCCGCCCCACCGGCCCCACCGGCCCCATCGGCCACGCGGTACACTGTCGGAAAGGAGGGATTTTGCAGTGTGTCGGCTCCTGGGCGGGCGGTTCACAGTGGGCCAGAAGACCGCTGGAGGCGGCCGAACCTCCAGACGCGTTTTGAGCTCCAGAGTCGCTGAGCAGGACCCGAACCGAACGTGTGACCCCACCAATGGATTGCTCTCCGAACGAGGAATCCATTGGTGGGGTCACACGTTCGGTTCGAGTCCCATTTAGCGACTCTGGAACTCAAAACGCGTCTGGAGTTTTGTCCGCGCCTCCCCTGTGCGGTTCTTGCGTCGCTATCTCTATCAAAGTCCGCCCTGCCCGGCAGGAGCTGTGGCCGTGAAAACGGCAAAGAAAGACCGTGCCGACTCTTTCCGTCTCCAAAATCATTGGCGTGGCGGCGTCCCGTCGGGGGTGGTCCACGTCGGGCTGACTCCGGACGGTCTCTCTCGCACTCCGACGGAAACCCCAGTCAGTGCGACAGAGACAGAGCCGAGCTCGCCTGCGGGGATACCGCTCAATTTGGCTGCTGTCTCCCTCACTCACGTTACATTGTGCACACCGCATGGCCCCGCGACGAACGCTAACGCATGGCCGACTCGACGCTACGCCCCGTCTCTCTCGCACCCTACGGGCCCACGGCACGCCCCGCGGGAGCGACAGAGACGATCCTTCGGAATCGCGCGCCTGGTTCAAATCGCTTGTTTAGTACCTGGGCCCTGTGGGCCCTGTGAGCTCTGGGTCGAGCAGCCGTCGGATTCCGAAACAACGCTTTCGTCCCTCTCGCTCTGCTGGTTCGTCCCGTCCAAGGCGAGAGTGCGAGAGGGACGGCGCGCTGTTGGGAAGCAGTCTGCAGGTGCACCCTGCCGCCCTCCTCTCCCTTTACGACTGCCTTCCATTAATTTATACGATTGGGCGGCGGCCCTTCTTCGGCCAGCCATCGGCCAGCCCGTCTAGTCCACTGGCAAGTCCGGCTATGCCGCGCGGACTTGCCAGTGGACTCGAAACATCTCTCAATTCCGACACCGGAACGGATCACGGCGTCACGGCGCGAGAGACGCGTTTTGAGCTCCAGAGTCGCTGTGCAGGACTCGAACCGAGCGTGTGACCCCACCAATGGATTCCTCGTTCGGAGAGCAGTCCATTGGTGGGGTCACACGTTCGGTTCGAGTCCCATTCAACGACTCTGGAGCTCAAAACGCGTCTAGAGCTTCGGCCGCCTCCACCAGTCTTCTGGCCCACTGTGGTCGCCCAGCTTCCGGACCGAGTCCTCCGATCGGCCCGCCGAGACACTGGCAGGACACCGGATCCATCGAGGCTGGCGCTGCTTGCGCGCACGGGGCGGACAGAGACAGGAATGTGTGATTATCGTCATTAAGCTGGTCCACCAAATGACGGGGTTGGCGCGTCCCCTCCCTCTCGGCCACGGCCTCGGCCCTCGCAGGCCCTCGGAGGGCCCGGCCACACCTCTGGACGCCCTCAGACGCCCTTCACGTTAATGACTGTGCACCAGACAACACTTAAACCTCGCCCCGAACGCCCCGAAAGGCGCGCGCCGGCGCCGGGACTCGAACCCCGAACCGGCGCGCAATCAAATCGAGTTGTAAACCGGCGAGACGGCCGACACGCCCTGGAGACCATCCCCTGCGACACTCTTTGATGTGTGGAGCAGTGTGGAGCCACGGCCTGTTTGTTGTTGTTGTTGTTGTTGTTGTTGTTGTTGTTGTTGTTGCGGCGGTGGATGTTGCTGCTGCCGGGCTGTACGGCAGGCAGGGGCGTCTTGAGCTGCGCGCGCTGCGCTAAGCCCTCCTTTACCGTCTTTACGATCGGTGCATGTGCTGCCCTCCCCGCCTAGTCTCGCAGTCTCCCCGCCCGACGGGCCTGGGGCCGCGACGCCCCGACGCCGCGACGCCGCGACCCCCCGCGAAGGCCTCCGCGTCGTCCACCGCCGGTTGCCATGGCGACGGAGGGCTGGTCCGAAAGGATGCACCCGGAAGGGAAGGGCCGCCGAGGTTTCCAGAGTCTTCACTGCTTTCGGGGCGAGAGCGCTGTCTCTCTCGCACTCGCACCCGCGAGAGAGAATCGGAGTCGGTCTGCGGGGCTGGAGGCTGCTGGAGGCTGCCCCTGAAAGCGTGGCAACGCGGCAACCTCAACGCACGAAGGGAAGTTCACCTCGCGGACCGACGACGGGTCATTTTCCGCAGATGTTTCAACCTACCTTAATTTTGCTGGAGCTTTTTTTTTTCGCGTGGAGATAGGTTGCGGTGATAAACGCAGAGGAAGTCTCGCTAAACTAGGGGTGTCACAGTGTATGCTGCCTCGTTGTCTCGCTGACGGTGTGCGTGCCGTGGCGTGCCAACGATCCTTTTCACCGGCTAGTTATCTCTTTACGGCGTGCCGCCCCGCAGTCCGATTCCGAACGGCGTGCATTCGTCGCTCCGTCTCTCTCGCGCTCACGGGGCGCCCCGGCCGAGTGCGAGAGAGACGGCGAGCTCTCTTCGGCTCCAGCCGGGCCGGGGCCGACCGGCTGTCAACAGGGCGGGGGTGTGGCAGTGTGGCAGCACCGTGCAGCCCGGGCGCTGCTTTGTACCTGGGCAAGCCGGGCAGGTGGCCCAAAGCCCAAAGAGGTGGCCGCCGACTCTACCCTGTGCGCCGACACACAGTGGGCCAGAAGGCCAGTGGAGCCGGAGAGCCGGCCAAAACTCTAGACGCGTTTTGAGCTCCAGAAGCAGGACTCGAACCGAGCGTGTGACCCCACCAATGGATTCCTCGTTCGGAGAGCAATCCATTGGTGGGGTCACACGTTCGGCTCGAGTCCGCTCGAGTCCCCTTTAGCGACTCTGGAGCTCAAAGCGCGTCCGGGATTTTGGCCACCTCCACCGGTTGGACCAGTGTGGGACGGAGCCGTGGAGCCGCGCGGAAGTACACTGGAAGTACGCCGCCACTGCGCTGCGTGCGCTGCACCCTTTGTCTGTCCTTGTCCCACTCGCTGTTCTCGCTACCCACTTCGCCGCCCCCTTTGTGCGTACACCGTAATCCTTCGTGTTGCCTTACCTGTGCCAAAAAAGAAGGAACGGGCAGCAAAGCGAAAAAAAAAATTGTAAGTAAAAACTGAATGCCGCGAGAAAATCGTTGTTTTTAGAAGTGCGCTACCATCCGCACCTGCCGCGCGGGTGAGTGAGACGAGACGGTAGTCGGAGCGATTCGATTTCTCGACGTGTCTCGACTAGTCTCGACGCCTCGACTTCCTCGAGAGTCGCCGCAGGTCTGCCAGCGAGACTGCAGGAGCGACTGCTGTGGCCGCTTCTTCCATTGTCTTCCTGAAGCACAATTAGAGCCATGGCGGCTTGCCGTGGCTTGCCGCCCGCGCTCCGTGCTTAGCGCTTGTAGAGCCGCGGCAGCCACGGCTACGGTGTACCCACCTGTCTAACTCAGAGAAACATGATATGACCGCCTCCGGGGTTACACCATTACAATGCCGAGCCGCGGGCTGGCGGGCTGCCTGGCTGCCTGGCTGGCTGCGCGGCGGGGCGGCGATGGCTCCGTTTCGCCGGTGTTTGGTTTTTAGCAGCCCGATATGGTCCAGGGATAGATCGGTCCATTTTTAATGACTGGTTCGTCTGGCTGCCTCGGGCCGTGCACGGCCGTGAGCCCGCAGGCTCTTCCCGAACTGTGCTCCATCGCTCTGTCTCTCTCGCACCCCTGCGGGACGCTCCCTGAGTGCGAGGGAGATGACATGGCGACGAATGCACGCTTCGGTACCAGCCGGCGGGGTCGCCTCGCCAGGCTTGCCAGCGGCACCAGCGGCACCAGCGGCCAGGGGCGAAACTACACCAGGGCGCCCATTCTTACAGTCAATTCAATGAAATATTGCGGCGGGCGTGGCGGGGCGGGGCGGGCACGGGGGACCTCCCGAGTTGCGTTTAGTTTTGATGGTTTCCTGCCCTGCCTTGCCGGGCCTTGCTGAGCCTTGCCCTGCCAGCTTGACCCTCCCCGTTTGTTTTAACCGGCCCGTTTGTCTGTGATAGGTCAGGTGAGGCGCCCCCCCCCGCCCCTGCGGAGCCCCTTCCCAGGGGGCGTCCGGAAATGACGACTTCGACTGAGGAAAAAATTGAGGGGGGAGGGCTATACATACGTACGTGGTATTTTTGATTAAAAACTCAAACAAACCAAAATTGGGGAAATAAGTTTTTCTTTCTTGTGAACATTAAAACGAGTATGTCCTGCATTGGTTCAGCTGTTTCCAGTGCACCCAAATGTTGGTGGGACGCACCCTGTAGGCCGGCCGGCTCACAGGCACGCCCACACACACACACGCACGCGGTGCATGTGTGGGTGCAATGACCTGCGTGCACTCGCTTTCAAATACTTGGGGGTGCTTCTGTATACCCCTCCCCCTTCCCGAGGAGGAGGGGGGGGGTCCAGAAAGCCGCCGACAGCGCCGCCATGCGGCCTGTCGTAAAAGTCATGTTTAATATTTGGAAGAGATCTCTTACCACCTATAGTAAAGTGTTTACGCTTGGGCTTTACTGTGCTCCGGTGCCTCGCGCCCGCTCCCTCTCTCTCCGTCTCTCTCTCTCTCTCTCTCTCTCTCTCTCTCTCTCTCTCTCTCTCTCTCTCTCTCTCTCTCTCTCTCTCTCTCTCTCTCTCTCTCGCTCTGGTGTCGGCCGAAGAACAAACACCCCGTGTGTCTGCAACAAAGGGCGAGGTGCCTCGCCGCGAAGCCGCGAACTCCGTGGCTTGCTGGCGGACAAACAGACAGACGGACGGACGGACGGGCCCGCCCGCGGCCACCGTCAAATTGGGTCGGAATATATGCATACGCTGATGAATATAAGACGCGCTTCAACAGTTTGTCGGAATGTTTTTCTAATTTTTTGCCCGTGGCTGCGCGGGGCTCACAGTGGGCCAGAAGGCCGGTGGAGGCGGCCAAAGTTTCAAACGCGTTTTGAGCTCCGGAGTCGTCAAATGGTATACAAACCGAACGTGTGATCCCTACAATGGACTCCTCGTTCGGAGAGCAATCCATTGATGGGGTCACAAGCTCGGTTCGAGTCCCATTTAGCGACTCTGGAGCTCAAAACGCGTCTAGAAGTTTGACCGCCTCCAGCGGCCTTCTGGCCCACTGTGGGGCTGCGCGCCGCGCCAATCTTACAGTGGCGTGATTAGGGCCGCGACTTGATTAGCCGCCTCCGGGTTTCCTTGAACTGGAGTTGTGTTTCGTCAGCGGGCTGCCTCTCCGTCTCTGTCGCACTCGCGGGGCGTCGAGACGCCTCGGAACAGAGAGAGAGGAAGACTCGGATGATAGCGGCCGGCTGTTTACTGACGCGCCAGTTTCTCCCTTGTGTCAGTCAGGCCGACCGGCCGCCGGCAGAGAGACTGGCGAGTCGGTCTCTCTAGATCTGCCTCTCTACGGCGGAGCGGCGGAGCGCTTGAGGTCCTTGGAGAGACCGTCATCCCACGACATTACGACCGCCGGACTCGGATTTACAGCCAAATGTGCCGTTTTTTTACGGTGTTGCGAGAGGGCGCTCAAGGACGCCGGCGAGAATGCGTCCACTCCTCCGCTCGGCGGTGCTCGTCCCGCGAGCTTCCGGTTCCGCGGCCCCGGCCTTTGACTGGACTCGCTGGCGTTCATTTCCAGGAACTCGTGCCTGGAGGGTGAAGCGCGCCGCGCGCCTAGCCGGGTTTGTTGACATTGCCACCGAGGCTGGCGGGGGCGGGTAGGGGCGCCGCGCGCACGCACGCACTCGCTGTCAGACGTCCGTCAGCGGCCGGCGCGCACCGCGGCGGGCCGTCCCCGAAACGGCGCTCTGTCTCTCTGTCTCTCGCAGCAAGCCGGCACGCCGCATGAGTGCGAGAGAGACGGAGCGCCGTTCCGGAACGGGCGCGCGGTGCGCAAGGCGGGACGCCCGCGGCACTACCGGGAAGACGGCGCGCTTGTCGGGGCGCGGAGCACGCCGCCGACGCACGGCCAGACTTCCTCCATGCCGCGTGTTCGCGACAGCAGCGCCGCGGCCGCGGGCGTTGAGGCGTCAATCCCGGACCCAAGGGGCCGGCGTTCGCATCCTCACGACGGGCGCGTTTCTGGTGAAACTCGTAGGAAAAGGTGCGTTTGCGATGTGGTCGGGCGGCAAGTCGGTATTAAAAGTTGTTGATCGTGGCGCCCTGCGCGGCCCTGGCGTGGCGCCTCCGGGGCAGCGCGTAGTACGCCCCGCGTCGCAGTAAACATCACGAGCAATAGCGCGCAGGTGGGCCGGGGCTGCCTTGGCGCTGCCGGCGCGTGCCGCGGTACAGTCAGCCAGAGTGCACACGGCAGTACAGTCACCACACGGTGACGTCACACTGTCGGGCCGCCCCCTACACTGTCACGGAAGGGTGGCGTGGTCAGCATGTGCATGTCGGCGTGTTCCCGGACACTCCTTTCCGAAATTGGGAGGCAAGCTTGATTCATCGGGGGAGAGGCCGAAGCCGAAGGAAACCGGTAAATGCGATTGGAGCAGGTCAAGCGGGGCTGCGCGTCGCCAGCCATGGAACACGCGGGGCGGGGCGGGGCGGGGCGGGCAAGGGGTGGCGGCGTCGGCGGCAAGCTATGGACCTAATAAAGTGCAGATTATGGTTTGGCGGCCGAGGCGGCTTGCGGTGCTGCGCTGCGAAAGGTATATGGCGAAGGGGGTGGCTCTGGCGCGGCACGCTGGAGGCACTGGAGGCGCTCTGGGGACAGAGGCAGTCGGCGGGGCACCGCGAGGCACCGCGAGGTCGCTGCACCTCTTTGCCCAGAGTGGTGACGTCACTCTGTCTCTCTCGCACTCGCGGGCCGTTCCGTCCGGAGCGACCAAAGAATTCCTCTTCAAACCGCCGCGTCGCTGAAAAGCCGAGGGTTGATTACCCAATGGGCGATTCAGAATTCCGAACAGTGTTTCGTCGCTGCGTCTCTCTCGCACCCCTGCGGTACCCTGCGGCACGCCCCACGAGTGCGAGAGAGACAGAGAGACGGGGCACTGGGCGGAGTCAGCCTGCCGCCGCTCCCCCCGTATGATGTGTCTGAAAACCACCCCACAGCAATAAGCAGCAAGGGTGCTGCCCCTACACTGGCTCACACCGCCCCGGCCTCCGCCAATTTGCCCGAAATGAGGATTTGCCGGGTTCGCCGATTTGCCTCCCCGCCCTGATTCCCGGTTCGGCGCCCTCCACGGGCCCCACGGCCCCGCGTCGTCGCCCACCCTCCCCGTTTTTGAGCTCCAGAGTCGCTAAACAGGACTCGAACCGAACGTGTGGCCCCACCAATGGATTCCTCGTTCGGAGAGCAATCCATTGGTGGGGTCACACGTTCGGTTCGAGTCCCATTTAGCGACTCTGGAGCTCAAAACGCGTCCGGGATTTTGACCGCCTCCACCGGTCTTCTGGCCCACTGTGCGTCAGGGCTTTGCCGTGGACTTCCCCTACCTGTTGAGGGCCGCCAACGTGACGCCGCTCAGAGCGACACGCGCCTCCGTTTTCCGCGCCCGTGTTTTGGCAGCCCTGCCGTCCTCGCCTGCCTCACCGCGTCAGGTTGGCGTGGCTTTCCACGGCTTTCCTCGGCTTTTCCGCGGCTTTCCTCCGCCGTGACGCGGCGGTGCGCGGCGGTGCGGTGGCAGCCCTGACGGCCTGACAGGCCCGTAGGCACGCCTTGTTGCGCCCCTGGCGCCCCTCACCTCGCTGCTCGGCAGCCCTGCAGCCCTGAGCCAGCATGCCAGCAGCCCCCTGCAAGCTTGCAGGGAAAGAACCCGCTCCAGTGCTTACCAACTTCACAAAAATGAAACGATTTTGCTTTCTCTCCCTGCGAATTCCCTCTCCGCTGGGCCGTGGCTGCCGTGGCTGGCGTGGCTGGGCTGGCCGGGTTGGCAACACTGGAGGGTGGTGAGAGGGACGCTCCGCGCTGCAGTGTAGCCCCGCGTTGATTTCGTTCTTCGTAATAACCCGGACCGGAGCATCAACTTTATGAGTCTTTCCTTCATCTAATGTTTACTGTGGGATTTTATCGCTTTCCCTTAGTCTCCGCGAGTAAGAGTGCCCTCCCCCCCCCCCCCCCCTCCCCCTGCCGCAGCCGCGACGCGAAGGGTGACTTCGGGCGGCCGGAGCGAAGCGAAGCGCGCACCCCGGCACTAAACGGCCCGGACGGCCAATTCCAAGCCACGGCCCCGGGTTCAAACACCCGTTCCCTGCTCCCGTTTTCGCTGATTTCTGCCTCTTGACGTTCGGGGCGGGGAACTCGAACCGAGCGTGTGACCCCACCAATGGATCGCTCTCCGAACGAGGGATCCACTGGTAGAGTCACACGTTCGGTTCGAGTCCCATTTAGCGACTCTGGAGCTCAAAACGCGTCTAGAGTTTTGTCCGCCTCCACCGGTCTTCTGGCCCACTGTGCGCCGCCGTCCTCAGCCCTATAACATGACACTACACATGTTGGTGTCCTGCAGGCATGGACACCCTATCCGGCGGCGCGCCCGGCCCGGTGCCCCAGGGCTTCCCCCCTCCCTTTCCCTTTCTCTGCCCTTCTCCCTCGGCTCCCCGTGCTCCCTGCCAGGCTGTCCACCACGCCGTTCCCTTTAATGCCGAAAACTTCATTCGCGCTCTCGGCAGGGCGGCAGCGTGATGGAGGACGCCGTAAAGAGGCAGGTGCTGAGCGCACTTTGGCCAGTAAGCCTCTTACGCACGGCGTAGCACGGCGTAGCACGGCGGGGCGGGGGCCGGGGCATCAACAGCAGCAGCGTACTGCCCATCAACGCCGCCATCGCCATCGAACGGTTTAATATTTAATTGACACTAAAACCTGTTGCGCCAAGCGCGTCGCAACGGCCATGGCGCCCGCCACCCGGAGTAGCGCCGCCAACACCCCGGGCATTTTGCATACTGTAGTCAGAGAGAGAGAGAGAGAGAGAGAGAGAGAGAGAGAGAGAGAGAGAGAGAGAGGGCGCCGCCGGTCCGATGACGTGTTCCGATGTTTAGCCGGTCCGATGTTCCCCGGCGAGAACGAGGATTATGTTTCCAAACGATGGCCAAGCAAGCCCAGCCAGCCCGCCCGCCCAAGGTAAGGCGCACTCACTGCCCCCGGCGCGGACAGGGAGAGCCTGATGCAGGCCCAGCGCCGGTGGTGCCTACAGTGTGCCTACACCGAGGCCAGCACCCAGCACGCACTGTGTAAAACGATACGTTGCCTGCGGTTCCCATGGATAGGACCAGGGCGACCGGGGCGAGGGCGCAGGGGCGCTGTCATAAACAACTCGATTGCCCCGCGTCCACGCACACGCACGCACACTCACTCACCACACACACACACACACACACGCTGCCCCTGCCGGCATGCAGGGTAGGCATAGCTAGCCGCGGCCAGTCGGCCGGACTCGGCTGGACTTCCCCCCGGGCGACGCAGTGGACTTGAAGCCCCCACGTCCCGGTCCATCCCGGTCCCGACCGTCCCGACCCGACTGATGCGATGGACAAGATGGCTGTGCTCTGTCCCTCTCGCACCCTTGGGGGCCTTGGGCCACGCCCGGGCACGCCCCGTGAGTGCGAGAGAGACGGCAACTGCCGGCAACTGCCCGCCGGCCGGCCGTAAATGGTTAGAGCATAGCATCGCGTAGCGGGCCGGGCTTTTAGGAACACGGCCACTCTCTGTCTCTCTCGCACTCACGCGGCAGCCGCGGCAGTCCCCACAGGTGCGAGAGAGACAGTGCAGTCTGCATAGGCAAGCCTCGAGGAACGCGAAACGCCAGCAAAAATGTGCCGCCACCCCGTCCCTCTCGCACTCGTGGCTCGGTCCGTGTGGTTGAGCACTCAAGGTAGCGACTTTGGTTTTAAGGCGCTTGAGAATGGGTAAGGCGGCAAGGCACTGTTTGCTTGGCCGCGGTGTACTTCGGTACTTCGGCTCTTAGGGACGACCCCTTCCAAACCTCATTCCTTGCTCCGTGCCGCCGCGCCGCCGCGCCGTGTGTGCTCCGTGCCCACAGTGTAAGTGTCGGCTGTTTGCCTGTGTGCCGTCCTATCCCGTGTCCTATCCCCGGAAGAGCCGAGAGGCGGTAGACCAGACCACGAGCGGCACCTCACCGTTTCAACTTTTCAGTCGTCTTTGTCTTCCTCTCTGAAGGTGCGAGCGCGCGCGTCGCAGGCGCCTAACCTAACTCCATTTCCAAACTCCATTCACCTCATTTCGTTATTCGCCTCACGCTCGCCTCGTCCGCGCTGATGAGACAAATTCGTTTTTGTTGAGTTGGCGACCGTGCGAGCGTGGGCAGCGACCGATCAAGACATCACCTCGGTCATTACGTATCGATACAATCGCCTGACGAAATCTCGACCGTCGCTTCTCCGCCCTGGTCGCTCTGTCTCTCTCGCACTGATGCAAGGCGCTCCACGAGTGCGAGAGAGACAGCGAGGATTCTCCCACGCGTCGCTTCGCGTTGCTTTGGTCACGGCCTGATCGGGGTGCGCGAGCGTGTCGCCGCCCCACCCGAAGCACGAGCAGCCGCGAGCTCTCTCTGTCTCCCTCGCACCCTCATGGAGAGCCCCGTGAGTGCGAGAGAGACAGAGCGAAGAAACGACCATTCCGAATCGCTCGGCAGCACATAGAGGCCCTGTCTCTGGCCTCTCGAGCCCACGAGTCGCGACACTTGACCACCAAACTTGTTGAGGCCGGCACGGCGGCGACGGAGACGTCTCACAGTGGGCCAGTAGACCGGTGGAAGCGGCCAAAACTCTAGACGCGTTTTGAGCTCCAGAGTCGCTAAACGGGACTCGAACCGAACGTGTGACCCCACCAATGGATTGCTCTCCGAACGAGGAATCCATTGGTGGGGCCACACGTTCGGTTCGAGTCCCATTCAGCGACTCTGGAGCTCAAAACGCGTCTAGAGTTTTGGCCGCCTCCACCGGTCTGCTGGCAAGTCCACTGTGCGGCCGCGACGGTCCGCGACGCCATCGCGCGCGCTGTGATTGGTCCGGCGGGTTGCCTGGCAACGGGGACGCCATGGTGACACGACGAGTCGGTGACAGCCTCTTGATGGATCACCGCGGCGGAGGCAGCGAGGCGCGGTGGAGGGGGGAGCGCCATTCAGAGACAAGGCTCCGATTCATCGCGGCCACGCCAGGCCACGCAGTCCAGGAGGACGCCGAGAGGAGGGAGAGGGAGGGAGAGAGAGCGCAGAGAAAGGGAAGGACCCTCAAGCATGCGGCCCTCTGGGTCCTCTGGGCCCTCTGGGGGCGGCTTAAGGGCTGTAAGCCCAACACGAGGCTGTCCTAATGAGAAGTCCGCAGGCATCCCCGGACGGATCGGCTTCGCCATCTCGCTCGCACTCGCGGGGCTTCTAGTGGGGTGCGAGAGAGACGCAGCGACCTGCCCAGCGAGGACAGGCACTGGAAAAAAGAAGGGGTGGGGAGAGGAAATATGGCGAACGGGTAAATATAGAAACTGCTCGCAATTCCGACTTCAGTGCACCGACAGACACGCAGGCAGGCAGGCAGACAGACAGACAGGCAGACAGACAGACAGACAGCACAGCGGTTCCTAATTGCCCTAATGCTCGACAACTAACTGACGATGCTGTGTCAGGGACCGACCGGGGATCGGGAAGGGGAGGCTAATTATCCATTCATACGCGTAGCAGCGCGTACATAGCAGTGCGCGGCGCACTCTCTCGACGATGGCCTTTTATATTATGACGGCCTTATGTGGAATGGGGGCTGATTTCATATCCCAAACCACGCACGTTATTAGCCTCCCTCGCACACACACTCACACACTCACACACACAAACACACAAACACACACACACACACACACACACACACACACACACTCGCCCATGCTGCCCATAACAAAGGACGCTGCCAGAGAGAGCAGCAGGGATGTTGCTCGAGATGTTTCCGCCCAGCACACACGCACACACACGCGCGGGGTGCAGTTCCAGCGCGGCCCCAAATCTGAAATTCCGTCAAAGTCGGCCTGCCTGCCTGCCTGGCTGTTGAGCTGTTGGTTCGCCGCGCGCCAAGCGTCCCGAAAGGGGATGAGGTAAAAATGGAAATGGAAGTGTATGCTGCCGGGAGAGTGATTCCGAACGGAGCCTCTGCGCACCTCTGCGTCCATCTCGCTCCCCCTGCGGCCCGAGCCCTTCGGGACGCGCCGTGCGAGAGAGACAGCGCGTCACGCACTGACACGCTGTCGGCCCGTCGGACGGCGCGGCGGTGAGCCCCGTAAACACCGCCAGACTGCAGTCTGCCGCCAACCTCGCGGGGTTGCATCGGTTGAACGCGCCGAAGAGAGGGCGCGAGGCCGGACGCAGGTGCACCGAATGGGCAATGGACCGCCGAGCGCGCCGAGCGTCGCCCTCGCTCTGTCCCTCTCGCACCCTCACGGGGCGCCACCACGAGTGCGAGAGAGGGCGACGAGACGAACCCACCCTCGAAGCCATCCCGGGGAACGGCGACTCAAACACGCGGTGAAGTCGAAGCTGCCCGAGAGTGTGACAATGCACGCAGCGTGGCCGCGTGCGTAAAATGGTTGGACGTGAGCGGCCTGCAGACGTGTCCCCCCCCCCCCCCCCCAGTCGCAGCCAGTCGTCCAGAGGATCAAGACGGCCTTCGCCTGCTGCGGCGATGTCAGCTGGCTGGCCCGTAAAGTCGCCGAAGGTCTTTGCCAAGTTCTAGGGGAGAAAACACACCCTTCGCCTTTGTGTGTGTGTGTGGTGTGTGTGTGTGTGTGTGTCGCGTGTGTGTTGGTGTGAGTGCGTGCGTGTGCGCGCATGCGATGCAGCAGGAGCCGATCGGGCTGCCGTCAGCGAGAACGAAGGGGTGGTCGGGAAGGGAGATGAGGCTGCTGGCTGACGAATCAGCAGTTTTGTTGTTTGTTTTTTGCCGTTTTTCCCGCCTTGCAGCGAAAGGGAATCCAAGTTCCGGGTGCCTAATCAAGCTCTCCTCACACGGATCTGGAGTAACTTGTGGTTGTGTCGGCAGGATGCTGGGGATGCACGGGTCGAGCGGCTCCGCGGTGGAGTTCAACCCCATGAGCAGCCACAAGGACAACTGCAACCGACTGGACTACCTGGTGGAGCGGCAGCAGCAGCTGTGCGGGCTCAGCGAGAACGTCCTGACGGTGCGTGGCGAGCCGTAGGCAGCGTGGCGGCCAAGACGCGTTTTGAGCTCCAGAGTCGCTGAACAGGCCTCGAACCGAGCGTGTGACCCCACCAATGGATTCCTCGTTCGGAGAGCAATCCATTGGTGGGGTCACACGTTCGGTTCGAGCCTCATTTAGCGACTCTGGAGCTCAAAACGCGTTTCGAGTTTTGTCCGCCTAATGCGAAGCGTCCCTCCCCCTGCTTGCAGGCCATCAGCACGGGCGCCAAGCTGGGCATCGACGAGTGCCAGCACCAGTTCCGGAACAGCCGCTGGAACTGCAGCACCTTCAGCAACTCCAGCAACGTGTTCGGCGGAGTGCTGTCCGTCCGTAAGTCGAGTGAAGCTCTCCAAGCTCCGTCTCCCTCGCTCTCACGGGGCGTCCCGCACGCTGTGACGTGGCTTGCTTTTGGCTTTTGCAGACAGCCGGGAGACGGCCTTCGTGTACGCCATCTCGGCGGCGGGCGTGGCCTACGCGGTGACGCGGGCGTGCTCTAGGGGCGAGCTCAACGAGTGCTCGTGCGACCCCAGGGCCCGCGTGCGCAAGACGAAGAAGAAGTGGAAGTGGGGGGGATGCTCCGAGGTGAGTGCAGCACCCAAATGAGGCTCTTGTGTCCATGGGGGCGGCCAGCATGGCCAGCAAAGCCTGTCGCTGAGGCAATAGCTGAGCTTTGCTGTCCAAGTTGCCTGGTCGGCAGGCTGGGGGCGGTTACTTGTGGCCGCCCTCTGGACTCTCGCTCTGCCCCGCAGGACATCCGCTTCGGGGAGAAGTTCAGCAAGGAGTTCGTGGACGCCAGGGAGCACGGCGACGCCCCGGAGGGCCTCATGAACCTGCACAACAACGAGGCGGGGAGGAGGGTAAGTGGCAACATGGAGCCAAGCATGCAGGGCCGCTTCCCGAGTCTCGCACTCATGGCGCACAGTGGATTTGCCAGAGGA
Source organism: Thrips palmi (assembly GCF_012932325.1). Lineage (NCBI taxonomy): Eukaryota > Metazoa > Arthropoda > Insecta > Thysanoptera > Thripidae > Thrips > Thrips palmi. The sequence goes on along the minus strand of NW_023144630.1, from coordinate 4,179,587 downwards.
CCGGCGGAGACGGTCAAAATCCCAGACGCGTTTGAACTCCAGAGTTGCTCAATGGGACTCGAACCGGACGTGTGACCCCACCAATGGATTGCTCTCCGAACGAGGAATCCATTGGTGGGGTCACACGTTCGGTTCGAGTCCTGTTTAGCGACTCTGGAGCTCAAAACGCGTCTGGAGTTTTGGCGGGCTCTTGGTGTCCGCACAGTGTGCTTGACGCGTCCTCGTCTTTGCTGCATTGCAGTCGATCCGGTCGCGCATGGAGCGCATCTGCAAGTGCCACGGCATGTCCGGGTCGTGCTCCGTGCAGGTGTGCTGGCGCAAGCTGCCGCCGTTCCGCGTGCTGGGCGACGCGCTGGGGCAGGCCTACGAGGGCGCCACGCAGGTCAAGCTGGCGGAGAACAAGCGGCGGCGCCACGCGCGCGGCAAGAAGCTGCGGGCAGTGTCGCGCGAGATCAAGCCCCCCAACCGCACCGACCTGGTGTACCTGGAGGACAGTCCGGACTACTGCGAGCGCAACGACACGTGAGTAGCCTCACAGCGGATTTGCCCGATAGGGCCAGAAGACCGGCGCCAGCGGCCGAAACTCTAGACGCGTTTTGAGCTCCAGAGTCGCTAAGCGGGACTCGAACCGAACGTGTGACCCCACCAATGGATTCCTCGTTCGGAGAGCAATCCATTGGTGGGGTCACACGCTCGGTTCGAGAGCCATTTACCCTTGACGTCCCGCCTGTTCCAGCATGGGCATCCTCGGCACTCGCGGCAGGGTGTGCAACCGCACGTCGCCGGGGCTGGACGGCTGCCGACTGCTGTGCTGCGGCCGCGGCCACAACACGCGCATGAAGGAGGTGGAGGACAAGTGCCAGTGCCGCTTCGTGTGGTGCTGCAACGTCGAGTGCAAGACCTGCCGCGTGCGTCGCGATGAGCACACCTGCAAGTAGGGGGCAGTCTCTCTGTCCCGCCCCGCCCCGCCGGTTCAAAAGGATGTTCAACCTTTACCACTGCAACTCCCCCTTCCCCCCGCCTGAGTGTCCACCCGGTCCGCCCCTGGCCTCATCGACTCCCGGATGCTCTCGTTGCTCACCGACTTCCCTAGTTCTTTGCCTGAAGGAAGCGCGGCCCGTTTTTCCACCTTTCCATCCTCTGACCTTTAAATGGGGAAGTCCCATATGGGGAACATATGTTTCGATTTACTCATACTTTCTTCATCCCTTTGGTACATGTTAAGATTGACGGTAGATGTAAACAGGGCGTTTCTGCCCCCTCTGCTGTATACTAGCCTGGAAGGCGCTGGAAGGCCTGGAAGCGTCATGTGAGGAGGCTCCTTTGTGAGTCGTGGGTCGGGTCGGCAACGGAGCATCGGTACGGAAGTACGGAGTGGACGCGCTTCAAGAGACGAGCGAGACGCGACTAGCGCCCGAAGGCAGGCAACCCATCAGGCACCTGATGGGCCACTTCGGCCACTTCACGCCGGGGGCTTGCCCTCCCTAGAGTCCTATAGCGTACTATAGGACTCTAGCCCTCCCCCGGCCCATTTTGCAAGAGTGTAGGAGCGACTTGTAGGTAGTCTTCTAGTTTTTGGGTCTATCTCATTCTCTCAATTCTTTCAACCTTGGAAAAAAGTCATTAATTTGACTTAATCTTTGTTACTGTAATTGGTTCTTACTTATCGTTCAGGCATTCCCTCTAGCTATTCTTTTTATTGTCAATGATACGGTAGTAAGGACGCTGCCCTTAGCTCATGGCAGTAATGATTTGGTGTGCGGTAAAGAAACATACTTTTTGTAAATGTGGTTCTTTGTTCTCTCTGAGATTAACGTATTGATTAATTCTGTCTATTGAAGTCTGATATGATTGGCAATGATTTTATAGTAAGTTTTAGTGCACAAAGTGCTTACTACCTTCTTAAAAGTTGGCCTCAAGTACATTTTCCTTAGGCCAACATTTACTTTTCAAGTGGTTTTTGTCTTTGGTAGAAGTCATTGGTGTGTCTTTAAAAGAATTTTGTTGCAAGTTTTGAACCATTTTTGTTTTTTTACAACAAATCCAAAACGATTAAAATTTGATGTGATTATGAGTTTCTTGGTTTAGAATTCTCTTTGTTATATGTTATTATTTATTATTCTCTGCCCTCATTTTTACCAATTTTGTCATGTTTTATTTTGTAAATATGTTGTTATGTAATTTTACCTCTGTTTATGTGTTGTAGAGCAGTATTAATAGTTTATAATAAGTCATTTTTTTCCCAAAGCCAACCGTAATTATAGACTTCCATAGCATTTGAAAAATGAACTGGAAGTTTTTGACTGGTTGTTGCTTAAATTCCGAGTCAGTTCTTCAAAACAGGAAGTAATGTACACAAATACTTGTATGATTTTGCATTCGGTATTCATTTCTTGTCACATCAAGCAAATCAAGATTACGCCTAGTCCTAATAATGTAGAGTTACTTGTCAATTTTAGGGTGTGTGCCAAATCTGTAATTTCAGGAATGAATACCAGAAACCCAGTGTAAATACGAAGTTGTAGTGATACTTTTTACAGGGGTTCATTATCGTCTGTAATAATTTTTGTCATCCCATCTTTCCCAATCCCCTAGATCATGTATGTTCCAACTTGGTTCAACTTTTTGTAGGTGTTTGTCACTGCACATACCCCACTTTCTGAGTCTTGTAATCCTCAAGTCCACAAGATGAATAAACTGTTAATTTGGTTTTTACATTGCCCACTTACTTGCAACAGTTTAGTGAAATGTTATCAGTTTCAGGAAATCCCCAGTCTGGGTCTCAAAATCAACCACATGTAGATGGGGGAAGAAAAACTAAAACTCTTTCAATTTTGAAGTAAAATTTTATTGGCTTTGATACATTTTAATCTCCACAGCGTAAAGTAATTCTTGCACTCCTTCCACTGGAAATACACTTGGATGCAAGCTTGGCAGCTACAAAAATATACTTAGTACTTCTATATCCATAATATTTCATTCATAATAATTAACACAATTGATTCTGAAACATATAACATAGGGGAAAAGGCAATAAAGATAAGCACCAACATTAAACAAATTATCTGAGGCAAAAACTTAAAAAAAAATCTACCATTCTCATTTCAAATTTCAATACCATGTTAGTCCTCAATCTCAACAAATATTACATCTTCAATGTTTGGCAACGAGTTGAAACATTGGCAAAGGAGACACAAACTACTCTGTCAACTTTTCATCACAACTTACATTTACTGTGAAGTAAACACATAAAATCACACTTATCACATTTACACAAGAACTTCATCATTCCAGAAGTTCTTTGATTTTTTTCATACATACACAAACAGACTGCGATGGCTTATGGATGCAAGAAGACCCGCAGTGTAAAATATCGCATCAGCATAGACTAGTGTCATCCTTAAAACAAAACTACATTCACACCATTTTCTTTCTTTCATTTCCATCACAGAATTTTCTAGTAAAAAAGGAAAGGAGGTAAAACCAAATAAGGAGTCCAGATTTGTGAATGGTACCTACACCAGATATGATATAGCTTTACAAGTGACATGACTGTAACTTTAATTAGAAAAGGGAAAATTAATAAACCTTACCAAGATGAAATGTGAACAAAACTTCAAATTTTACCAAAGTATCAGCCAAGGGGCAGGAATAGTTTTATGTGGCTGTATATAAATGGAAAACAAACAGATAGTACGGGACTTAAGGGTTAATTTAAACTTATAACATGGTAACCACTTCAAATAATTATCAGCAACAAAGCAGTGATGAAAAAGAAACTTATTTTGTGATGCAAGACATGTGCCATCAACTTTTAAAACCAATTTGTTAACCAGAAGTAAGAAAAATATATGTAAGGTTACAAAATTAATCTATAAAAGAATTGCAACAGAAACTTAAGAACAAACAAAAGGAACTCAAGCATAAAAAGACCTGACAGCTCACTAGGTGCAAAAGTCTGTTTGCAATAATTTCATTTCTCTCCAAAATTTCTTATGCGTTTTTAAAACCATATATGTCTTGTGATGTAACAAAAACAAGCACAATTTGTTAAAATACAAAAGTTTGGTTATGATAGTAAATGTACTACATGAGTGCCTGTGAACAATAAACCCTTATGTTAATCTAAATACCAACTGCTCATTCAATGCCCTTCAACTAATGACAAAGGCAAGCAGCTAGCCTATACCGAGCCAAGTGCTCTGGCAGTAATTTACATCAATGTAAAGGAAAAATCAGGAAAGTTTGAATCTCTTAATGTGAAGAAGGAAATGAAACATCAGTACTATGTGCTTTGGTAAAAGTCACCATTCAGTAATCGAGCAGGGAAGAAACTAATTGGATAGTGCTGATAATACAGCCAGTATTTGGTTAAATGATGTTGGAAATAATAAAGACCGAATTACAAGAAAGAAAACTCAAGTAGGGAAAAAGCTACAGTTTTTGCAAGCAATTATAAAAATTTGTGAAAAACCAAAATTTTAATGAGACAGCTGTGAGATGCTCATGAGAGTCTACAGAGCCCTTTGAGTTAATGCTAATAGTAACAGGAAGAATGATATTCCATCACTTATAACTATTCATTCACTTCACATATTTGTTAACTACACAATCTCTATCATTTCAAAATTAACAGCCGAGCCACTTATCAAGAGCTGTGTGTCTGAAAAAACTACCACAGTTAAGAGGACACTAGGTATGACACTACAGTGACCATTCATATAATCATGTCACACAATACCAATATCACAAGTTTGAATGCAGCATAAATTAAAAGCATGCTAAGCATTTGGAATTTTAAGTACAGTTTTCTGTTGAGAACTACAGAACAATTAGTCTGTACTATTGGCCTGTATGTTTTTTCTTTGTCAGTAAATTTAAACTATGTTCCGAGGCTTCACTACAATGTGACAGGATACCATATTACTCTCTTTGTTGGATGAAATTATTGATGTTACCATGCTCATAATGAGGATAGGTAATATTTCTACTTGATGACAGTTTGCAATGAGATCCAACATACACAAGTCTATTCCAAAAACCAGCCCAAGGACAATGCAATGATACAGATCTGACTTCACAAGAATCCGTCAGAGAAAAGCACTTACCAACACGGCCTTGTCTTTTGATTTTAGTTCATAAAATAAGAACAGTGTTATTGTCATGTGACAATTACCATACTTTCTGAAGTTGAAACACAAATTTAAGTATGCAACAGAGAAACAGCATTAAGCCATCTGTGAGCATACAGTGTTTAAAATATAAGACAGAAAATATGAGGGCTGTCAGTCACAAAGAAAGTCCATTCTCCATGCTTCTGAATGAAGTCACTTTCAGAATAGCATCAAAAAGAGATTTTCAATCTGTCTCCTTACATACAAAAGAGAACTAAAACCTTGAGGTTCAAGCGGTAAAATTACAAACATGGTCAGACTAAGAAGGTCACACTAATTTTTAAATAATGCGCCGCAAACTGGCACACTGCCTCCATCAAATAAAAACTTTGAGTGGCATCTGTTTTTTTTTTTCAACATTTCTGGTTAAGTAGTTCATTAGGAATTAAGGTTGAATCAGATTTTTAAAACAAGGGTCAACAAGATAAAATGCAAAGTAAAGGCAAGAAAGATAAAATGTACGGACAATTTTCATGTCGAAGTGTTGGAGAAATTAAAAATCTAATAGCACGTGATGTGGTCATAAAATTGGAAAGCAATGTGACTTAAATCAGGGGACTAAACTATACCTTGAGATAAACAAATATTTAAACCATAAATTATCCTTATCTTGATTCTATCCTTAAACCTCACACTACCGGAAATTAAAGATACAGCCATTCTATAGAACAGGCTGCCTGAATACAATGCCTTTCATAAACAGAAAGCCATACTAAATATCTGGCAACCATACCCCATCTTAAAGCATGTCATAATCAAGATAAGTATGACTTAAAGGAAAGGCTACATTCACCAATGAAATTATAGTGTAGATATGGGTGCACATTTTAGCTCAGACTATAATCGTTCCGGCAAGCAGCTCAGGAAACATGATGCATTAACACAGGGATCTTTAAGTCAAGGAACCATAAAAATAAAAAACTAAAACATCACAGATTGCAAAAAGATGAAGCTTGCAGGGGCATAGTTCTTCACAAATTTGAATGCCATCTGAAAAATGAACCTGCGCTTCATAAGAAAATCAGTGTTCACTTGTTCAGAGCAATCATCTTAATTAGGGCATTAAACAGCCTGCCAGAGTCCAAGGACAAAAACAACTGAAACAGCGTTGAAATAATTTCAGACTCTCCAATTTGCAGATTCAAGAAACAAAAAATTAATTAAACATTGTCAACAACTACTAAAATTTGACCACAGCAGTACAAAGTCAGCGTGCCTTTCACTCTAAACAGGGTACTGCACAAAGAAAACAAAGCCTGGTGAAAGTAAAGCCAAGCATACAGCACACAGGTTCACGTTGCTTATGGGGATGAAACAGGATATGTTCGCAGAAGGGCTTATCAAAACCTGCAACATCGCCAGAGGCAATTGGTAACTTGTTCAGCAAATCCGATTTAACTACAATTGGTCTCGTAGCTGGTGAGCAGAGCTGCATCGACAGGCTCCATACAGGACGGACAGGTGAAGCTGCGCATTAACCAGTCATCAATGCACTTTTCATGGTAGATGTGCATACAGGGCAGATAGCGCACAGGGTCTCCCACCATGAACTCAATCATGCAGATGACACATTCCCTGTTCTTTTTGCAGCCGTCGTAGGCCCCAGAGGGCAGGTGCTGGATGAGGCCTGCCCGTTTGGCTATCTTGACCTGCTCCTCCTCCGTCAGGAAACTCACGGGACGGCATAGGTTGGGCGAAGGGTAGTACACTGGCATCGAGGGGACATTCACATTTTCTTGGTACACTGGCGGGGGGCCCATGCCGATGCCGATGGGGCCCATATGATCGCTGGATGTTGACTCTCGCCCCGCGTCGCCTCTGTCACTACCTCTCAGTAGCGAAATATCGTCTGTGGTGGAGCCCTTTAGGCAGTTGCCCATCTTGTACGATGCACCAACGCAGAGCTACGCCGAGCTACGCCAAGATACGCCAAGCGCGAGTCAAGCAAGGGGCATTACTCTTCCAGTGGAATAGTCATTTAAGCCCCCAGCCTGTTGTTGAACGCAGTATCAAGCTTGAAGGCCACGAACCAGAACCACGACAAAGCACAAAGCAGTCCACCAGCCTGGGTCCACCAGCCTGGGCAATGGACCTTTCCTTCACACTTGTTCTCGACACCACGTCCGAAACGAACACCAACAATCTGGGGGCCCTGGCGCTGCGACTGGCTTTGTTTATTTCCCGAACCACGCTCTCCCATTGGACGAGAGCCTCCGGAAATGTGTTAAAATCGGGTTCAAAGTCAAAGCCAGCTCGTGGGGAGGGGGGAGAACACAACGCGTTTCGCACGCAACACTTCTGCTACTACTGCCTTTGCGCAACACAAGGAAAGGCCCCCTTCTTTGCGCGACGTTCTTCTGTCTTGCGCCTCAGCATTTACAATATGAGGAAAACCTCAAATCTCTGGCTCTAAAGCAAACCCTTGTGAAACCAGCGGCGACCTCCGAATTTCTTTGCGAGAAAAACTGCGGTCGCAAACTGGTATGTCAGTCACAGTCACGAAAGCGGTTTCCGGGTGCGAAGCAGTTCGAAGCTGAGACTCCAGAAGGGTGCCTCTCCTGGCTCGATCCGGGACGGGACGTTCGGCACGCAACACTGGACATCTCCCCTCCATTTCCAGTTTTTCTCAGTCTTTTCAGTTGAACTTCTTTCTGCCCGCTCTAGTAGAAACTGTTTTTATTTCATCGTTTTCCATGGACCGGGTTTAGAAGGTAACGTCTTGTAGATTCAAGTGTCGTCTGCTAAGTTCCCACCGAGTGTCAACAACAACATAGCAGAACATGTTTGTATTTGACAGGACTTTCTAGCTACGCCTACACCATCTGTCCTTGTTGGAACAAGTTTTACTGTTTTCCTGCATATGCTCACAGTCGCGTAGGACGTCTCCCCATGATGACTCTTCTGTGATTGTACCCGAGTGAAAACGCGTTCCAGAACGTAACTCGTTCATTTGGCGAGTGAAAGTCATTTGCAGCAACTTTTACTATAGAAACTGACGGATGCAGTCTATTTGCATGTTCATTACAGACCCTTCTTACCTCTATCTTCGATCAATGACTCCAATCATTCATTTAGCCCACATTCTCAATTGAAGGTGGGACAGCAAAGTTTATTTTTAAAACTTGGGCCAGTCTTGGTTTGTGGGTCAAATCCCTGTACACTGTCTAAAAATTTTGTCCTTGCGTTTTCTGCAGAATAGAGAGGTTTGGCTAGAACATTTACATGAAATGATTATGCTGTCATTGTCAAACCTATGCCATTCAGTGGATCTTAATATTGTAATGTGTATAAATCATAAGTAGATGTATGAAAGATAGAGAGTGAAAGAAAGCTTTGTCCTAACATTATTAAAAATGTGCTTTGTGTTTCAGACACCATGTCCAACAATGAGAAGAAAGAGGAGGGTACCTCAATTCCAGAGGAATCCACCCAGTGTGGTGGGTCTCAGGCTACAGCAGAGATCGCTTCATCAATCGAGTCAGAGACAGTGTCGGATTCTGGCTCTGACAATGTCGCAGAAAAAGAAGTCAGTCTTAAAGGCTCTGAGGACAAAACTAAAATAACTCTGACTGATTTACCCACAGAGGTAGTATTCAAAAGTGAAATTTTGGCAAAAATATTTTACCTATTTAAAATCTTATCTATTCATTTCTGCTGTAAAGGTTTTTCTTCAAATTTGCTCATACTTGAGCGCACGACTTCTTATGCAAACTCTAAGACTTGTCAGCAAGAGACTGAATGAAATTTTGTCTGATGATTTTATTTGGAGATCTCGGATCTGCAAAAAATGGGGACAAGTTTATCCCCCTATTCCAGGTCAGGAAGCTGTTTGTTTTTATTCTTTTTAACTGGGGCCTTGGAAGCTTGCTGTTACCAAAGTGCAAACTGTCTTCGTGGTCATTTACACAGCATTTGCTGTATAAAATGGCGTACAATGTTAACACTTTGGTCAACAGCAAAATTATTATAAGAGTTTTTTAAATCTCAATTATCTCAATAATATTCATTTAACTTTTAGCGGACAGAGACTCTGTTAACTGGAAAGCTGCTTGCATAAACCTGGAAGAACAGCAGGAACGTTGGTCCAATATGCAAAGTGCAATGAAACATATATCTTGGAGAGATGTTCATGTAGCATCTATTGATGCAATTATGCTCATCAACGTATGTATTTTTTACATTCAAATTTTTGCAAAAAATTTGGTTTTTAATGACACTTTTTTAAACTTTTGTATGAATGTGGACTTTCTCTCCAGAGAGGAGAGCTCTGTGTTTCAGGTTCACGTGATCGAAACCTTGCTGTTTGGGATGTGAAAACATGTAATCCTAGACCCCTCACATACACTGAAGCTCACAAAGGGTGGATATGGGGTCTTGCTGCCAAGTCTGATTCATCATTTTATACTTGTTCTTGGGACTGCACAACAAAACTTTGGACTTTTGATGAAGGCAGGCTTTCAGCAAGTGACACTTTTAAGTAGGTTTCATTTACATAGAAATTGGATGACTTTGGCAATGCCATAATAATTTACTTATTTTTTTCCCAAATAGAAATGAACGTGCTGCTGCTGCTGCAATGCTGTGTGTGGCTTGTGGACCTAATCTTCTGGCTGTTGGCACATATGATAAACGAGTCATACTCTGGGATCCCAGATGTGAGTCAAAGCCAATTCACTCATATTCTGCTCACCGTCGTCCTGTTCTGAAGCTGTGTCTCTTAGAAGAATCTGGCACAACTGATTCAGTTGTGTCAATTAGTGAAGATAAAACTTTAGCTGTGTGGGATGTTCGTGCTGGAAAGATATTAAAAAATAATGTCAAGGTAGCATTTTATAACCAGTAGATTTAATATTTACCTCAATTTAGTTTAGGCAAATTAGGTATATGACTTTCTTTATTTTATCCTCGTGTCTTTCTAGATTGGTGCCAGTGACCCAGAGAGTACAGCCTTCCCCATGAGCATGTCACTCAACAGTAATATGCTTTATGTTGGTGATTCAAAAAATAAATTACACTTGATAGATCCTCGTAAGAGTTCCCCCACAAGATTTGATGTGATTGCTGTAAGTTATTCATTTTGGTTGAGGGTTTGGTGAATATTTAAATTTTCTTTTTCAACTAGATTTTTATTTCAGTCTTATGATGCTGGTCACAGAGATCAGTGCAAGATAACTGCTGTTCGACATGGGTTAGGCTGCATAATCACAGGATCCTCTGATGGAACGGTTAGAGTGTCCACACCTACTCACCATCCAGAGTTTATTACGAGTTTCACAACTATAGGCACAGAAGTGGCAGCTGTAAGTCTTTAAAGATGTTGACCTATCCTGACTAATTTTCTACCACTGCACTTCTACATGTGACTTTTATTTTCTTGCAGCTTGATTTTCAACATGGCATACTTGCAGTTGGTTGCACTAATTGTGCTGTTGAGCTCTGGGTTCCTGATCAGGAAGTTGATGCTTAAGGTAATACTTAGCATGAAAGAAATAATAATGAATTTTCATCATTCAAAGATTGCTTTGCTAAGTTGTTTATTGTGTTACAGATGCTGTAGTGCCCCTGAGACTACCAGCTAAATCATGTGATATAGTGCAGATCTATGCACATTCCTTAAAACTATACAAAAACTTTCCTCTTCTTTTGGATAAAAGTTGGTACAGAAGTTAGATTATTTTTCTACCTGTGTATCTGTCCTTACTTTTTTTGAGAGTGTAAGCTGTATTAAAATGTTTTCAGAGTCTTGTCAGGTACATTTGATTGAGGAAATGTATTTTAAATGATTTAAAATTCCCCCCTTAGCCAGTAGTCTTGTGTTTAACTTATGTTTAACATAATATTTACCAAAGTTATTTCCCCTTTGGATGAATGGGAAAAGAACAATGCTTTCAGTATTTTATGTCTTTGCATGCTTTCTTTCCTATTTTTTTTTTTGGGTTTGCAGAGTGACGTGTCTTTTTAGGTGTGCGACCTTTCTCACTAGTTTTTCATAGGAAATTGGTTTACTTTAATATCTTTAGGAAAGAGGTGTGGATTTTTGAGCAAGTGTTTCTAGTCAAAATTGTGAAAACAACAACTCTTTTGACATTTTTACCCTATTTTTTAGGCTTAAATTTAAATTTTGCTAGAGTGTTTGTATTTCTACTGTGACCATTATTAGAAAGCCATCTGAAGGGCACATCATCAACTCAGTCAAGTTCCATGCTGCTAGCAGTATCAACACTAATACTCCTAATTTTGTTTCCAATTTGTTGCAGAGTACTTAGAGAGCTTAACTTTACTAGTAGATGATTTGACTGACAAACAACTACACAGATTGATAAGTGTTTATGATGTCAAATTTACTTCCAAATAATCAGTGGTTCATCTTTAATGTATTCTTATGATTGTTGGTGTACTGTCAATTAATCAATTTGGGTTCCTTTGTGGAATCAATCAACATAGATCGAACCATAGTAAAAGCTGTTGTGCTCATTATGAGACCACTTAAGTAAGTAATGTAAGATCATAACTTATTTTTTATAGAAAATCATTCACATTGTTTATTATGTTAACTCACATATAATTTATTTACAATAAAAAAAGTAGTAGTGTTTTGGTGAATATGAATACAAGTCAAATGCACTTTTCCTTAGGAGACTACTTTCTGCTTTCTTTCATGGTACAAAACACTTGCAACATAACAAAGGTTAATCCGATTAGAGTGATTATATGACACAATTACAACTAGAAAAGCTTACAGGACTTAACACAATGATACACACATTGACAAAAACTACGGAACCACACTACTATACCAGGATTTAGCAAATTATTTTCATATTAAATAAAATTAAATAAAACAAAATTGGGAAAACATTCTATAACACATAACAAAATGACAAACAAGCTCGACAACAACTCATTTCATGGCATTAATGGCATACCTAATTTATTTTTGAATGACTTCTTGGCTTTGCACATATGATTTTACAATGACTTCTTTCCACCGGACTAAAGCAGGTAAAAACCTTACTTTGAATAGTATGATAATTCACTGCATCATTTATAAAATGACAGCTTCACAAATATGCCTTGTCTATAAGTTCATCCCAATTCACATGAACAGAAAGGACTTGTTGCAACCATACCTCATAGTGCTGTTTAAACTCTTCAGTGAGCTCCACTTGCTGCCCAAGAACACTCTGGATACTTGTATCAACAGTTGATTTGAGTTCAGAATCAGGCCCATTGCCATACCTTCTATTGTTAAACCGATCTACATTGCCTCTAAGAGCACATTCTTCTGCTTGGAAATCCCATGGACGAGCATCGAGGTCGTTACCAAAAGCCCAATCATCGTTCAGACGGTGGCGAACCTTGGAATAAATAGCACTCATTGTTTTCATGTTTGATTTTCTCCATTGACGACCAAGGTATTTGGTCTGCATCTTAAGAAGTTTCAGAACATACAGTTGCATCATTGCGTGTCTGACTTTTAAAGTCCGTTTTAATATTGGAGCAGATTTGAATACCACAAGCATCATTATTCGAGAGTGTTTCCACTTGGTAAGTTTGTTCAATATACGAAGGAGATTGACACATGAAAATACATTTCTCCAAGAGTATAGTTGGCTGTCCCCAATTTCTAGACTCTCTACTGTCAGTTCAGGCTGTTCGCCAATGACACAGGCAGGGAAATCCAGAATTGGAATCACATTTTTTGCCCGAACATATGCTGTAATGTTCTGATTAAAAAACTTGAGAACAAGAGGAATGCAATTGGCAAACACAAGATGCTGTGACATGAACTCAAATTGATAAACATGGTTAATTTTAAAGTGCTTTAGCAATAGCAGCAGTATTCCAGAAACTGCTTTCACAATTATTTCTTTGTGACGGTTAACATCTGTGCCAAGCTTCATTGACTGAACAACAGTCATTGGCATTTCTTCAGGGAGTACATCAGCCATGATGTTAATAGTCTCAGTCTTGGCTTTGGAAGTTGGAGCAGCAGCTAAAAGAATTTTTAACAAAGAAATCACATATTGTGGCAGATTTGGTAACATGGCCTGATAGAGGATTTCTGCTGGAGTGAGGGGCACCTCAGGTTCCTGAACAGAGAATGGGCTCTTGGCCATGACTTCTTCCTTTTGTATTTGGAGTTCAGCTAAAGAGGTATACATGTGTTGCTTCAGAACAGAAACACCCTCATGGATTGGTTCAGGTAGTCCAATCAGAGTATCTCTATCCCCCGGCAGGGGAAAGCCGACAAACTTCATTCGAGTATTGTCCAGAAAGTTGTCCAAATCTTTGGCACGAACTTTAGGCATCCATGGCAAGCCTTTTGCTTTGGGTGGTTCAGGCGTTTCTGGCCTGGGGCTTGGCGTCTGTGGAGCATCAGCGTTCTCCGCAAACATCCCATTATTGGAGTCTTCTTCACGGTCTTCATTTTCAGACTGTTCAGATGACTCAAAGTCAAGGGCAAAAGTGACATCTAATGACCCCTGCTTTATGAGGCTTCGTCTAAACCGACGACTGCTTTGCTGGTTGTCTTGAGCCACTAAGAGATCTACTGCACTGAAAGGCGGTGATGAGGCACGCATCATTTGGGCAATTTCAATTGTGTCTTCCTCGATGATGGGCAGCTCTGCATCCTTGCGGTATTGAGCCTTCAGCTGCTTCAGGGCACTCATGCCACCCAAGGTTAGCAAGATTACTTTCCACAACAACAGGAGTACCTTTTTCATTGGAAAATGAGGAGCAGAGCCACTGCAGAACCTCGTTACCATGGAAAGGAGTTGCACACTGAGCACATCTTCTCCAGTTGCATTAGCAAGATCAGACCGAAAATGTTCAGCTTGCTTTTTGTAATTTTCGTCGCCATCATTCAAAGACAAACGCATGACCTCAACAATAATATACAGAACACTTAAAATTATCCTTAGGTCAGTTGAATCAGCAAGACTGACAGCAAGCTTACTTTGAGCACTTATTGAAGCAACACTGTTTTCAATGTTGATGTTGAGGAGATCAACAAATGCAAAGAAGACACCACATTCATTCAGAAGCATCACATTGTAACGTGTAGCCTGCTGCTGCTCTTCGTCAGATTGCTGCTCTGCCCAGCAACCTTGCGCTAAGTATAAGAAGCATCTTGCCGCTCTCATACGGCTTTCACTTTTGGAAACCTCAAGCAGATCCAGCCACTTTAGGATCAAAGACTTCTGTTGGTCCTGAGACAACTTCTGCCAAGAGGGACTAAGATGAGCATCTTCCATCAAATCTTCAAATGCCTTCACATTCAACTGAAACTCTGGTTGTTCTGTGTAGCTGTACAGCTCTGAAATTTCATTCAGAGGTGAATCACTATCATCATAAATGAAGTCCAAGTCCCGATTCTCCAAACTCTCTGCATCACGATTCTCGTAATCTCTCTCTCTATCCATCTTGATTCTTTTTGACGCAATTTCAACCAAATTAACTTTTTTCATACGAGGAATTCTGTATTTTGTTCTGTTTTCTCCAGAGTATTCTCCAGATTCAGCGTTGTCATTTCCATTAGCATCCATCTTCTGCATCCATCATCCAGCTCTAGGCAGAGATGGCAGCCAGTCAGGCTCGTGCGGCCTAGAAACAGAGAACAAGTGAATTAAAAACCAGCACCTTATCTGCAACAAATGGGGAAAAAAAAATAGCTTAATGGACATTGTTGTCATATTGTTAATTATCGCCAATATCGAGGTTTACTTTAAGACATCTGTCAAAACCGGCCTGTATGAATGGATGTAAGGATTGGATATCTGAAAACGCTCTTGCAAAACCTAAACATGGATCCCACCAACTAATTTTCTCAAAAATATGAAAATTCCAAGGCTTAACTGTCTGAGGACAACTGTAAACAAAACACAAAGCATCAAAAAGAAAGTCCCCATTGAACATTGGAGGTCTCTAGTGCACTAAAGAAACCCACACTCTCTACTATAATGAATGGTGATTCTTCAAGGAAATGCCTTTCCTAGATATTAAATGAATATATTAGAAACCTTTTATCATTGGTAAACTCAGATCTCTTTCTTATTGATGGACACCTATTTTATGTTAAACAACTTTGAAGAAGTTACCATGAGCAAACTTTTGTTTGTTTGAGGGAGATCAATACACCACTTAGTTTCAGAATATTCTGTAAACTGGCCACGTATTTTCATTCATTTTTGAAACGAGAAATAAATGAAATGACATAAGTCAAACTAACCTGCATAGCTGGAATTTTATTGTCAGTTGACATCTTCTTAAATAGTTACATTAACACGGTAACAAGATGAAATGCACTTGAAATTGTGGGTGCTGCCTGCTACTTTCCACCCAACCGGGCAATGTATTCAATGAAACCATGAAATGATTGACAGCATTAAAGATCCTGACCAATCTTGACTTTTTGACTGACGTCACAGTGCAGGCCACAGCCTCTGCCCTGTGCCGAAAGCAAACGTGACGTCATGACGGGCCCCATGTCTGCCAATCAGCTTGTCACTCTGGCCACACTCTGGAACACAATGGACGACAGGGTTTGCGAGAAGAGTGTCTTCCAAAATAAACCTGACGAAAAAATCATGCGGTCTTCCTTGTACTTACAATAATGTTCTCTGATCGATCCAGTGACATCTAGTTTTCCCACACGTAAAACTGTTCAATGAAAGTTGCTATCGGATGCTGAGGTTGGTAGAGGCCTGTCAGCTGATTTGCGGCCTTTGCGGCAGTGAGGCAGCGGCAGGAAGGAGCGGTTACGATGTTGGTTTCGCGCCATACCCGTTAGCACTAGCCCCGAGACGCACGGTTGTGGACGGATTCGCGCGAAGACAAGACAGCGACAGCGAAGACTGTGAACGACTCAAAGTGCCATCGCGAAGGACGGCAGCATGGCCGAGCGATTTGGAATGGCCAAGCCCGTAGACGGCGGCAACCACCTTGACGGAGACGTAGGTGAGTGAGTGCTCGCTGTGTGGCCCACAGTGGGCCAGAAGACCGGTGGAGGCGGCGCGTTTTGAGCTTCAGACTCGCTAAATGGGACTCGAACCGAACGTGTGACCCCACCAATGGATTGCTCTCCGAACGAGAAATCCATCGGTGGGGTCACACGTTCGTTTCGAGGCCTGTTTAGTGACTCTGGAGCTGAAAACGCGTCCAGAGTTTTGTCCACCTCCACCGGTCTTCTGGCCCACTACGTGGCCCACTGTGTGGCCCCCCGGGCCTTCGGCCCATCAAACTCTCCGAGGCAAGCTTCCATGGCGAGATGTGTTTCTGTTTCCTCAGTTGTGCCTGCATCGGACAGTGAAGACGAGTTCCCTCCAGCCTCAGTCTGCTTCGGAGGCCTGGAACCTGGGATTAAAATTTATTTCGACTCGCAAGGTAAGAAAAGCATCATAGTTGACGGTTGGAGTTCCGCAGTGGCGTGTGCATGAGTGTGTGTGTGTGTGCACCCCCGCCGATCCACCGATGATTATTTCTCCCCGCTTGCTGTGCGCAGGCAATGCTGTTCCCTGCAAGGCCGCGCGTGCCACTGCGGCGAGCACTGCGGCCACTGCACTGGTGGCCCGCGACTTGCTCGCTAACTCCCGGCTGCAGCCCCTACCTGATGCCCGACCGCCGCGGAAGTCCGCGCCAGGGGGCCCAGCGCCAACGGGCCGCTCCCCGGAGGCTAGGCCGGAGGGGCCTGAGCCTTGGCCCGAGCCGCGGTCACCCCCGGTGTCGCCGCCGGTGTCACCGCCGGTGTCCTCGTCTGGGAGTTCCAGCGGTTCCAGTCGTTGCGGCGGATGGCGGCGGTTCACTCTGCGCTCCAGCCCCGGGGCCTGGCACTCTCCGACCAAAAGCCCTCGCCGCGGCAGCAGCAGCGCTCCAGTCCGGGATTTTCTGAGGCGCTCCCCGCTGCGCTCCCCGCCCCTGCTCTGCAGCCCCTGCAGCCCGTCGGACGACGCGGACCACGCCGACCTGGCCACCGCCGCGAACCTGCGCGCCGCGGCCGACGCCCTGCGCGCCCTGTCCAGCGGCCCCAGCGGCCGGCTGTCCCTGCTCGACTTGGAGGTCTCGGCCAGCTTGCCCAGCCCGGGGCCCAGCCCGGGTGAGACTTCGCCGGCTCTCTCCGCCCCCTCCGCCGGCCGGCGCCTCGTCGACGTGGCGCTGGTGGCGCGCCGCACCTCCACGGACCACGACTACCCCATGCTGGACGTCGGCGACATCGTGGAGGTGGAGGCCGACGAGCCCGACGCCGACGAGGTCATGACCCCGGACAGCCTGGAGGGCCTGCACGGCCTGCACGGCCTGGCAGCACGGAAGACTGCCTGCTCCCCCCATCGCGGCTGCATTCAGGATGTGTCACTGCTTGTGCTCTCGCACGTGCGGAATGCACGGGCCATGGATCCACGATACACCAGCTCGGCCCCTGACAGTGGCGGTGCTCATGTCGATGGCGGCACATGCCCCGCCCCCGCCAAGGACGACGCCAGCCCCGAGGACGTCACCACCCTTGCCCATGGTTGTGCTTCCCTCGTCGATGACGTCACCACCCTTGCCCATGGTGGTGCCTCCCTCGTCGATGACGTCACCACCGCACTGTGCTCCTGTGGGCTTCCCTGTTCGTCAACAAGACATCCTGCACCCCAAAATGACCGCGGCCAACCCCTCCCCTCGCCCATGCCAGGATGGCTCGGACTTGGAGACCGCCGGGCTGTCCCTCGTCGGGAGCCAGAAGCCTGCGCCGCCAGTGTGTGTTCATCCTGTCGGCCTGGAAGGGGGCCTGCAAGGGGGCCTGGAAGGGGGCCTGCATGGCGACGCGCAGGAGGACTGTGGTGTTGCAGCCACGGACATGCAGCCAGTGGAGGAGGGGGTTGGGGGTGAAGATAGCTCCATGCAGCCCCAAGAGGCACTTTGGGACATGGACGGTCTCGGGAGTCTCAGTCTCGAAGAAGAGGTGGAGGGCCCCGCCAGCTCGGCTAGTTTGCACAGCCCTGACTTGTTTGGTAATGAAGAAAACATCGGCAGCTTGCCTAGCTCCTCCGGCAGCTGCCCCATACCAGCCAGCCAGTTTGTTTTCATGGCAAAGTCTCAGAGGGAAGTGCCTAGCAATGCTGACACAGACAGCTCTCTCGGAGAAATCAGTGATATTGAGAGCGTTGGTGGTGACATGGAAGACAGTCATGGTGGGCCTAGTCCAGCACGCCAATACTTTGTGCATTCAGACTTTGAAAATCAGGAAACTTTAGCTTCGCTAGCAGAAATTCAGGAGCATGAGAAAAATGCCTTTGGTTTAGTTGGTGCACAGTGCTTAGATTTCAATGTGCCATTGGATGCTTTTCAAAAGACTCCTTCAAAGCTAGTTTCTAGAAATTGGATTGTGGACATTGAGGCAGAAACTTTGCAGCAATTCCCTTATTACAAAAATGATTTTGAAGAAAACTCTCCTCATGGCCAACAACAAGATGAAGATGACGGTCATTCAGAAGAACAGCCCATCACTGAAAATGGTTTGCTGAGCGAAGAAAGTTGCAATATGCCCTCAGTGGATGAAGCTCAAATTTCTTATGGCTCGTCCTCAACTTCTACTTCTCCCAACAGGGATCTGGATGCCCTGCAACTAACTCAAAGTGCTCCACTAAAACGCAGAGCATCTTTCAAACGATCGGAGCAACTGAATGTGAAGCGAAGTAGGAGGAACTGGGAACAGTGGTATGAACAATTCAAGACTATTGTAACAACTGGAGAGCAGAAAAAAGTTGCACAGGCACAACTACTTTCAAAATTCTCCAATGAGACAGATGCAGAAGATAATGCTCAGGTTGATACTGATTTAGAAATGTTGAGTCCTGTGTTGTTTCAACACGAGATAAGTTGCAAGAGTGGATTGGAAGGTGTTTCCATTCCCCATTGTTCCACACCACTGAGCTGCAACCGAGGAGAGAGACCCTTTACCAATGCGTCACAAAGTCCTTTTGCTTTAACAGACAAAGATCAGTTAGTGCCTGAAGAGAACTGCCCCCCTAATGCAGAACCATGTAATTTTTACTTTTCTTTCTTCCTTTAAAAAAAAAAAACAAACTGTTGAATAGTTCTATTTTTTGTTAAATTATGTGTCTAACAAGTTAAAGTTTTCTCATTTTAGGCTGCAGCACAATGGCTTATCCATGTCAGAGGAGACTTTTTAACTGGGAAGAGCCATCATGGAAACCTTCTGCTTCAGAGGCAAATTCATCTGACCTAGAAAATGAACCGTAAGAAAACTATAACTTAAATCAACTATCTTGAATTTTTTTCGCCCCGAGTGGTAAGAAACTCATGTGTTGTGTGTTTTGCACAGGTCAGAAGAGCCACAACATCAATATATTGCTCAGAGATCTGTGCTCAGATTGGGTCTCTCCAAACGACATCGGCCTAAACCTTTACATCCGCAGAAGCCTAAATGGTGGGTGCTGCAACAATGCACTCTTCTGTAATTTTTATTTGAGAACTAATTTAATCACATCATAAAGGTAAATCTTAAGCACCTTAATTACTTAGAATTTTTTAACTTTCAGAGTCATGCTCAGATAAAATTCCTGCTCCAGGTGGCGAAAACAATCTGTGGCTGAAAAGAAATACACAATAGACATTAAGCGACGAAAATATTGTAACCGGTAATCAGCACCTCATAGTGATATTTATTTCAGTGAGAACCCTCTAACACTCACTTCTTGCTACAGAGCACCTTAGAAGGTTTTTCCAGTGGTGGGGGTGATCCATAGCTGCCATAATCTGAGCCAATCCATGTCTTTCTCTGAAAGCGGCCTATTGGCTGCCACTTAGAAGTTGGTATTGCTGCTGAACCTCTGTAACATATCAATTCAGCTGTCCAAGGGGTCTGCCTATTTGCAGATTGTCTGTTTTTATTCATAAGTTATTGAATATTTATATTTACACATTTGTTTTTACCTTTTAATGAATTTTTAAAGGATGTGTCATGTAAGAATGAATTTCATCTAATGTTTTCTTTGTTTCTTATTATTTTATATTTTTGCCAAGCAAAATTGTTACTTTTAGCCCAAAACAAATAAAAGTAATTTTCTGAGTACAATCAAGGTTTCTCCCTTTCACTGCTTGGTCACTCAAACGGGATAAACACAATTCAAGTAAGATAGAACTGTATTTACTACACAATAAGCAATCAGTCAATCAAGAATACGGCAGTGAAGTAAGTGAGCAAACAGCCAGCTCTTCTATTTAGTGCTCTGTTACAAAAAGAGACATCTCTAGGTGACATTTGCACACTACTCTAGACTATGCAGCACTTAATCTAAAATTGCTTTGAGAAGTACATAAACATTTCTAGTGCAACTAACTCCTAATCAGCATGTGTTGTGTAAAGAGAAAGGACTAAACATGCAAATGTGAGGGGTAGAAAAAAATTGGCTTTAGGATAACTTCATTTTTATTCCAAATCATGCGAGCATTTCTAACCACATTAAATGGTCAGATCAGAACTTGATTGAGCAACAAATATAAGTTACAAAAAAAAATTCTATAAAAAAATAAAATATAATGTCTGTTTACTTGCATCAACTTATGACAGTACAATTGAGTACAGAAAAATAAGGGCATGTGGAAAAAGATGAGTGTGTCTACCAAATACAACATAATTAAGTGGGTTTCTCTTGTTCTCTTGACTTCAAAATTGATATTAAGGGAATATAGTATTGAGATAAATTGCCCAAAAGACAGTAGATAACGTAAGACAGTACACGGCTTAACATTTCAGAATAAATCTTCACAAACAAATATTGGAATCTCATTAATTTATCATAAAGGAATCATACAAAAAGCAAATAAAAAGCTAAAAGAAGTGACATAAACATAAGGACAGGAAACTAGAAAAGCTAGTACTTAGGAACCTGAGTGGGATTAGTAATTGCTCCCAGTTTCATGTAATTGTACCTGTTTGTGGAACTTTGGTTTGGGGCTGCAACCTGGCTCATGGTAGGCATACTTGATGTGCTTGAATCACTTTTGGCCAGGGTCCCATCACCTCGTAACTCAGCAATGCACTTCCAACTATTCATGTAGTTTGCTGGAAGGGAAAGCATAAGTTAAAATCAAGTATGCAACTGCATATCCCAGAAAAGTTCGATATATTTTAATCGCCACTCACCCTTCCACAATCTAACACACCCATCATCACCAGATGAGGCTAGGATTGTGCCTAGGATATTCCAAGAAACACGCCACACTGTTCCTGAGAGATTGTCTTCAGGTTGAGCAGTTAATTGGACATTAAACCGTTGCGATGATCCTTCCCTAAAAGTAAATGTAAGCATGAGTGTTCTCTTAAATGATGAGGCAACAAACAAATTAAATTACGTAAACTTACGGGGGAGACCCAAGGGTAACAATACGAACGTCCTTGGTGGCAATGGCCAAAAGATGAAAACTTCTACCAAGATTTGGTGCAAATGCAATGTCATGCACTGGTTCAGTGACTCCAATAGATTGAAGTGATTCTGTTTTCGTCCACCGTCTGGAATTTTCACTGTATTCAAAGATGGCAACTTTGCTACCATTGAGTGGATTGGGATCATCACTGCCAACAGCTATCATAGGAGGATGTAACCTGCAATGCCGTATTGACGAGAAATTAATTACTGAAACAAACCCTGGTGTTCCTTCATTTCCAACAGACAGGCTAACCTGGAAAATGAATGACTCCATGTCAAGCAACTACATGGTAATTTGCATTGTACTTCAAATTGAAGAGTCCATTGGCTAAGATTCATAACATCGGGAGCTTCATAAATGCGAATTACACCATCAGTAGAACACGTTGCAAGTTGAAGACCCAGCGATTTCGGACCAAACTTGACATCAGTTACTGAAGTCCTTGAATCTACTAAATTTGTCCTTCGAATCCAAGTTTTCAAGCCTCTTTCACCTTGAGGGGGGGTTTCTCCAACTGAAATAGAAAACGTTGATGTGAAATTCATGATACATTAATACTGTTGTCATGTTTTAATTACAAATCTCAAAGATGACTAACTTATTTCCTCCCAAATAGCAGCAGTCCGATCAAACGAACATGTTGCGAGTACTTGTCCGAATTCTGGATGAGCCCAGGTAACTTTCCATACAGAGCCACTGTGAGCCTTCCAGCTGGCAGACAAAATCCAGTTCTTTTGTTCATCCTGATCCCAAACCTGAAAGCAAAGAACCAGAATAAAAATGAAGAGGAACAAACTTAAGAGCAAAAGAACACAGAAGTTAAAATAAAAATATAAATTCATTATTGCATGGAACAAGCAATTATTAAATCTGATTTGGCCATTTTACTGGGTATTCATAGACAAAATTCGACATAATAGTTACATGCATTATTACTAAAAATGTAAATAGTACCTTCACAGACTGATCACTTGAGCATGTTGCCATTCGTTGGCCATAATAATCGTAGGCAACATCATGGATAAGATCTTTGTGTTCAGCATTGATGCTGTGAGCTTCGAACATCCTGTTTTCGGAGGTTTAAATAGTTTCTTTTCCTTGTAGACGCACTACAGTAAAAAGTAAATAAATAACATAAACTTCGATTCCGCCGAACCAAAACCAACCTCTCTTTCGCTCGACCGACCGGTCGACAGTCGACAATAGAAGTAACAACATCAAAAACCAAATGATTGACCAAACAGGGTGGTTACATTGCGTTATAATGTTCTTATTTTACGATCATTGAATAAATTCAATTGAGAAATCAAAGTTTTAACTACAATTCTTTTCTGAAAAAATAGGAATGTAAACCAAGTATCAACTTTACACAATGAATGACGCGCTGCATGTTGGCAACAAAAACAGACGTCGCTACAGCAGAGGGCGGGAAATCCGCATCCGTGTGACACCGAACGAAAATCGGTCGTTTAAATTTGGGGCGCGATTTTGGGAAACGAGTGGGAAGTAAACTCATACAATGGTACTTCGAAGGTGGTTATTTCAGTAACTGCTCGTGATGGAGCTGTCGTCGTCTGGGCCGAGTGCGAAGTGCCACCAGGTGCCACCGCCCTAAACGGCAAACGGGCGAAGGCGCACAGTGGGCCAGAAGGCCGGTAGTGGCGGACAAAACTGTAGACGCGTTTTGAGCTCCAGAGTCGCTAAATGGGACTCGAACCGAGCGTGTGACCTCATCAATGGATTGCTCTCCGAACGAGGAATCCATTGGTGGGGTCACACGTTCGGTTTGAGTCCCGTTTAGCGACTCTGGAGCTCAAAACGCGTCTAGTGTTTTGGCCGCCTCCACCGGTCTTCTGGCCCACTGGTGAGGCGGTGCGACACATCGCGTGGCGCCATGCCATCCGTGCGGAGCGGAGGCCAGCAAGTCAAGCACGTCTCGATTCAACGACTTCTCGCATCCCTCGGGGCACTCGAGGCGCTCGTCGCTCCGTCTCTCTCGCACTCGTGGGGCGGTCCGTAGGGGTGCGAGAGAGACAGAGCGACGAAGCAGTGTTCGGAATCAGACGGCAGGTCAGCAGTGATTCCGGCCCGTTCCGGCCAGGCCAGGGAAGGTGACTCGCCCAGTGGGTCAGTTCCATAGATAGTGGCTACAGTCGGACTTGGATGTCGGGCAGGGTGGATCGTGATGGCCCGTCGTGCCTGCCACGCGCGCACGCGCACACTCACACGCACGCACGCAGCTGCTGCACAGCAAGTTACTCAAGTTGGACCGGTGAGTCAGTGGGCTGATTCCGCGGACAGCGTTCCGCCGCTGCCTCTCTCCCTCCCGCCCCTGCGGGACGCCCTGTGAGTGAGTGCGAGAGAGACAGAGCGACGCAAGCTTTGTTCGGCCGGCAGACTTGAATGCAGCGCGGGGTGCGGCGGGGTGCCGGTGGCGCGCCTGGTGAGGTGAGGGGGGAGTCAAGGGAAGTTCACACCGCGCAGCGCAGCAAACGCAGCAACGCAGCAACGCGCAGCAAGGTCTCCACGACGCGATTTCAAGGGTCGCGTTTCGGAAAGCCCCGTCCGCAGACTCTGTGTGTCTGTCCGTCTGTCTGCCCGTCTGTCTGCCCGTCCGTCCGACCGTCCAGGCGAGCATGCTCCCGCAGGACCGGCAGAGCTTGCAGGTCCATTAGGATGGGAAGCCAGCGAGACGCAGTGCATTCGTTAGCATGTTTTTAAAATCAAATTTGGCCGCGACCTTCATTGTGTGGTCCGCACTGGGCAAGGCACTGGGCCCGGCCTGGCGTGGCGGCCTGGCCGCCTGGCGGTCGGCGTGGAGCAAGGCGCGCAGGCACATCGTTTCACTCCGCGGTAGGCTACTCCACTCGAAGCCCGAATCGCTACGGTTCCTCTGGGTTCCTGAGCGCCGCGTTCTTCCGGTCCGCGTTCGCCTTCCCGGACATCCTGCCAGTGGTCTCTCTCTCGCACACACGTCACGTGGAGGTGCGAAAGAGACAGAGCGAGAATGGGCTCGGGCTAGCGCCTGCGAAATGGCATACGATCAATTGTGGTCTAGCCCTTAATGGTAATGGTAATGGCTAGGTAGGCACCATTAGCACTGCTGTGCACGCCGCTCGGGCGGGCTGCCTATCTCGAGTTCGCAGGCGCTTCGGCAGCACACTGAGAGACGAACTCGCTCTCGGTCGTTTGAGAGTCTTCTCTCCTTTTGCAGTGCCCTGGCAGTGCCCTGGCAGTGCCCTGGCAGTGCCCTGGCAGTGCCCGCGTGGGGCAGTCGGGCAAGCCCACCTGCCCGGGCCGCGTCCGAAGCAGTCCGAACCGGCGGCGAAAATTTGAAGCGCCGTCTCTGTCAGCGGCACAGGAGGCTGGCCTGCGCGCTGCTCGGCCAGCTCGGCGCGCTCGGCCGTTTCCGGAAACAGCCGAGTGCGTGCCGACGGGCCTTTCGGCCTCCCGCCTTGCGCGTCCGCCCCGCCCGGCCCGCCCGCCGATGGATACACTGCGATCCGCGATGAACCGAACAACCGGACCATGACCGGACGACCGGACCGGATCAGGAGCAGATGAAACAATCTCGCAATTGCAGCGTGCCGCCACTGCTAAGCCTGCCAAGCCCCACACTGCAAATCCGAGCACACTGCCCCGACAAGGGCGAAAAAAATCCCTGATGCGTTTTGAGCTCCAAGGAGTTCATCCTGACTCGGACCGAACGTGTGACCCCACCAATGGGTTCCTCGTTCGCAGAGCGAACCATTGGTGGGGTCACACCTTCGATTCGAGTCCTGTTTAGCGACTCTGGAGCTCAAAACGCGTCCAGGATTTTGACCGCCCGCCGGTTTTCTGGCCCACTGTTCGCCCGCGGATAAAGGGAGTGGTCTTGCAATGTTTCCAGCACGCTTTCCACGCCGCTGGCCTGGAAGGGAAAATCCCGATGGAAACTCGATGGGAATCCCGGCGCGAAACGCGTCACTTTCCTGGGAACAAACAAACCAGTCGCCATAAAGGTACCTACACCTACATGGCGGCGCGATGCGCGGCGCGCGATCGCCAGTGGAAGACTTTAGGATGGCTCGTTTCCAGCTCCAGCCTCTCCGAGCCTCTCCCACCGCCGGTTAGAATGTTTACCCGGCGTCGCTTCGGCGCTTGGCGCTTCGGCTCGTGCTCCACTCACGGGCAGCTCGGCTCAAAATAGCCCGGCCGGTAGGCAAAGCAAGGCGAAGCCGAGCGCCCCGGTGCGCCGGGTGGCCTACGTTCCCACCGCAGGCGCTCCGCCCGCCGGCCGCGCGCCGCCGCCGCTGTGTCGCACAGTGGACGCGCCCAAAATCCCGAACGCGTTCAGCTCCAGAGTCGCTGAATGGGACTGGAACCGAACGTGTGACCCCACCAATGGATTGCTCTCCGGACGAGGAGTCCATTGGTGGGGTCACACGTGCGGTTCGAGTCCTGCTCAGCGACTCTGGAGATCAAAACGCGTCTGGAGTCTGGACCGCCTCCACCGGTCTTCTGGCCCACTGCGATGCTGCGCTATGCTGCGTGACGGCGAGCGGCCATACGGCACGGCTCGTTGGCCGGGACCATGAACACAAAACGCCCGTGGAATTCCCTTCCCTTCGTTGCCGCCCGTTTCGGCCGTTTCGGCCGTTTTCACGCGCACACAGTGGCAGTCGATAATGTTTCAATCGTAATGGGCCGAATGTTCCCAGAGCCCTGGCACGGCAAGGCTGGCAGTCTGGCACCGTCTCACAGTGGGCCAGAAGACCGGCGGAGGCGGCCGAAACTCTAGACGCGTTTTGAGCTCCAGAGTCGCTGACCAGGACTCGAACCGTGCGTGTGACCCCACCAATGGATTGCTTGTTCGGAGAGCAATCCATTGGTGGCGTCACACGTTAGAGAGAATTAAAGCGTGCAACATGGCGAGACAAAGTGAAACGAATGAAAAATAAAAAACACATCATCTCGACATTACGCAGTTCTCACCGCCGCCTCCGCGGTGTTGTTTATGGCGTAGCGCGCGGAGCAGGTTCAGGGTCTTGCGCCTGTACTTATGCACACACACACACACACCACATTTAAGAGGCACCTTAAAACAATACAAAGAAGGTGGTGTTCGCGAACGCGCCGATCGAGGGTCCTCCCTCGGGTCCGCGGAGGAGGGGACCGGAGAGGACCGGAGGGGACGCCACAGGGAAGTCCCGCGGCATCGTGGTTGTTGTGGACGCGGAGGAGGCGAACCTCGTTACCGACAGTGCGGACACGGCGGCCACGCGCGGCAGCGTTCAATTTCCCACTTTTAAATCGGGCGCCTCGCTTAGCTGGTTCGGGGCCCGGCTTGCGCGGCTTGCGGTCGCCGTGGTCGCAGAATCCTCCACACCACACACTCGTCGCTCCGCCTCTCTCGCACTCGCGGGGCGCCCCGCAGGGCTGCGAGAGGGAGAGAGAGACGGAGCGGCCTGCAGTGGCTGCGACTCGCCCGCGAGTCCGCGACGTCGGCGATGACGCAGGAGCACTCGCAGGCACTGCCGCGGTATGAGTCTAATCGTTTTTTCTCGGTGATATTTTTCCGCTGCGGGGTCGCTGCCACCGCCGCCTCTACACGCGAAAACAGGAGTACAGGTGGACAGGCGGCTCGTGTTGTTCAGAACGTCGGCAACTTGCTTCGCGCCGGCTTGGTGGCGGTAGGGTAGCACAGTGGGCCAGAAGACCGGTGGAGGCGGTCAAAATCCCGGACGCGTTTTGAGCTCCAGAGTCGCTAAATGGGACTCGAACCGAGCGTGTGACCCCATCAACGGATTGCTCTCCGAACGAGGAATCCATTGGTAGGGTCACACGTTCGGTTCGAGTCCTGATTAGCGACTCTGGGGCTCTAAACGCGTCCAGAGTTTTGGCCGCCTCCACCGGTCTTCTGGCTCACTGTGGGGCGGCGCGGCGACGCAGGACCGCGGCCAGGACGCTGCTCAAGACGAAGACGCTCCGCGGGCTCCGCGGCGACCTTCGTGCCGGCGTGCCCGGCGTGCCGCCGGCCAGGCGAAGGGAGGGGGGCGCACACGCCGGGCAGGCCGGGCACGCCGGCACGGCTGGAGGCTGCGTGACGTCACGCGCGCTCCGTATAAAACTGGCGGTGCTCGCTCACATCGGCACTCGTTCCCTTGTTCTCGTCCCGCAGCAGTGCGCAGCAGCCTCTTATCAATCGCCATGATGCTCCGAGGCCTCGTCGCCGTGCTCCTGGTGGCCGCCGTGGCCGAGGCCGCCCTGACGCGCCGCGTGCGTCGGGACGACGACGACGACGAGAAGTACACCTCGCGCTTCGACAACGTGGACCTCGACGAGGTGCTCAACAGCGACCGCCTCCTCTCCAACTACTTCAGGTGCATCATGGACGAAGGCCCCTGCACGCCGGACGCCCGGGAACTCAAGCGTAAGTACACCGGTTTCTCCCTTCAGGACCCAGTGCAGTGGCGGGCAGAGCCCTTCGGGACAAGAGGGGGAATCTCGTCGACCCTCCTCGGCGCGACAACAGGCGACCCAACAATCCGAAAAGGGGCACTCTTTCTCGAAGATGCAGCAGTAGACCGAGACATTTGCCGCGCTTTTGGCGTCGGCTGTACCACCGCCACTCTAGATCTCGACCCGCGCGCGCGCGTCGCCTTTTGGTGCCGAATGTACCTGGCAGGCGCCTCGGATGACACGAATTTGCGGCCCATCATTAAGGTTACGTGTGCTGGCACCGTCAGGACCGTCGGGCCGCAGTTGTGCAACCGCGCCCGATCAAAGTCAGTGCCAGGCTGCCAGGTCCAAGTTCGGCGGCCCTGCAGCTCGGGAACGGGAACGGGTTCAGCGGCCCCGCTCCGAAGGGTCCCTTCGTCGCGCTGTCTCTCTCCAACTCGTGGGGCGTGTCTGCAGGGCCTGCAGGGCGTGAGAGAGAGAGACAGAGCGACGAAAGGATACGACTCTTCGGAGGGGACACCGGGGGACTCCCGTATTGCGTCACGGGCCGAAAAGAGGCTGCTCCAGGCTCCAGGTCCTGCAGGGTCGTCGCAGTGCCGCGGACGCGGAGTGCACCAGCGGGGACCGGGGACCGCCAGCGACCGGCTGCTGGCTAGACACAAACGTGATCTTGACATTGAGACTCTCCAGCGCGCGCGGGCAGACACACGCACACACTTGCCGCGCCAAGACAACTCTAATGCTATGCACTTGGCGCCTCGGCGCGACGCTCCCACGAAGGCACCAACTCACATTGTCTCCTTCGCTGCGTCCGCAGCTCGGGAATTTTTTTTCCGGTTCCGTCCCTCCTCCTTGCCGCCTCGCCCTGCCGGAACAAACTGCACGAAAAGAACCTTGGCTTTTTCCCTGTTGTTTGAATGCGCAGAGTTCATCCTTCTTATGAATCGCAGTCAAGTGGGATTATGCACCATTCATTGCGTTGCCAGCAAACAGTCGAGTCCTGCATAATAGCTTCCGATGAATGGAGACTGCAGGACAGGGACACTGTAAAAAAATGTTTTGTCGACACGATAGTTTTAGTAGTCCCAATGAACGAAATTTTGTCCACTGTTTTGAGAGCGAGCCTAACGACTTTCTTTTCTTTGTGCTGCAGGCGTGATCCCCGAGGCGCTGAGCGAGAAGTGCGCCAAGTGCTCGGAGAGGCACCGCGCCGGCGCCGAGAAGGTGCTCACCTTCCTCATCAAGAACAAGAAGGAGCAGTGGACCCGCCTGGAGAAGAAGTACGACCCCACCGGCCAGTTCCGCAAGCTGTACGAGGAGGAGGCCAAGCAGCACGGCATCAAGCTGTAAGCGGCTGACGACCACGACAGAGGAGGCGCCCTCGCAGTTGGCTTTCCAGTGTTGGCACCAATTTGGCGCGAAAAACCGCTTCGAGTCGTCGAACGCCTTCCTTCCACCGCCCCACCCACACGTTCACCATCGCGCATCCCATCCCGGTTCGAGGCACAACGTTTTGTTTGGCATTCCCCCTGGCGGGAAACGTGATCGACGGGCCATTCAATTAAGCAGTGTGCGCAAAAAGCCGAAAAAAAAGTCCATTTGTCACGTCGGGCTGTGAGTTTTTTGGGAAAAGACTGAGGCAAGTCGAAGAGGATTTATGATTGTTGACCACTTTGCACTCACCCCATTTTAGGATCCATGGTTACCATTACGCACCAAAATTGTTGGTGGTACAGAACTGATTGAAACTTGTATACTAGAAGCAATTGTGATAGTAAAAATAAACTCCGCTTCCAAACCACCTGGTTGTGTTCTTCATGTTCCTGGGCCCTTGGGAGAGTAGGGGTGCCCATTGGAAAGACCCGTTACGCTATCTTAGCCGGGCCGATCCGGACCCATGCTCCAGGCTCGCGGTCCGGAGATACCAAAGTGTCCGACAATCCAGGAATTTATTGCAAGCAGATCCTTAATTTTTCACCAAGACTGAGTACATTTACTCAAAGTGTTACATTACAAATATATGTATTTCAGAAATAAAAACAATCTCTTTCAATTTTGGCCTTAGCAATTAAAAACAACAGTCATTAACCAACTCAGACTAAATAGTTGGGAAAAAGTCCAAGACTTTGTAGAAATACATAGTATTACAAGAAACAATTCACACAATGCAAAATTGACATTATCAGGAAACAACAAATTAAAAAGGGGGAGAAACAAATATATTTCCTTATTATAATTAAATGGTGAAGGAAATGGATTGTACTTAGATATCTATCACATGTTTATTTGAGTTACTTCCTACCCTTCCCATTATTTGGTTAAATTTATTGGGATCCATGCGAAGAACAAGGACTTTACGTTTGGGGCTAACAATGTCTTCAGGCTTCCTGCTTGGTGCAGTAGCTTGTTTTTTAACAAGGTATTTCTCTACAATTGTAGAAACACTATTTTCTACATTAGGAGGCACATTATTGGGATTTGTGACATTGGATGACTTCTGAGAACCAAATTCTAGAAGTGCAGTTAGGAGGTCAGATTCTGACTGGCTCTGGCACACATCATACTGCGATATGAACTGATTTACAGCTGAGAGATACTTTTGAGGTTCACTCAGGAGTCTTGAGCTCAGGTCACTAAACACATTATTAAGGTTTAGTCTTGCCATTTCAACATCCTCACATTGGTGGCCCTCTTTACTCGTCAAATCATTAAGCCCTTGGTCTGTCATCTCCACATCTACATTAGATACAGTGGCTTCAGAATTTAAAATTTCACCACTGGTGACAAATTCACCTACACATTCTCCATGGTCTAACATATCAGTATTATCTATGTAATCATCATTGCTAGCTTCACCATGACTGTCAAGTAACGCTGAGTTGTCCATAACAGCATCTACTTGGCCATCTGATAAAACAGCATGACTTTCAGAATCATTTACAATAGCAACACTATTTCCCATTTCATCTTCTCTGACACCTCCACTCTTTGACATAAAATCATATTCATATAAACTATTGATACTTCTTTGTATTTCCTCACATTCACGTTTTTCATTCAGTCCGGAAGCTGTGTACGGAGTGCTAACAACATTTTCGGAGCTACTGTTGACATTCTTTAAGGCAGGCATTGTCTGAAGCTGCCCTGAATTTCTAGACATAATTGAAGTTTTCTTCTTGTAATATGATCGTTTACTTGATTTTTTTCTACCATCTTTCACTTTCCTTCCAACCGTTTCATAATAAAGTCTGTAGCACCATGGTAAAGGAGGGCATTTTGCACCATCTTGGATCACTTCCGAATACTTCTCACCATATTCCCTCTTGAGGTCTTGTAAGTGAAGACGTCGAGCAGCAGATGGTGTAATTCTTGCCCTAAACATATTAGAAAACTTTTCCCTCAGCTCGGGTAACGGGCGCCGGTGACGGAGGGCTTCAGCAGTGAGCGGGTGGCAGTGGTTGTGATATATTCCAATCACACAGGGGAATTGCCCTAGCAGCAAGTCAGTACTCCTGGGTCAGTAAAAGAAAACATTAAAATTCAAAGTAGAATAAAAAGTATGAAAAAATACTGCTAAAAACATTAAATTGTACTTACGATTTCATTTCTTTGTTTTTGATGGTAATTGATAACCTGGCTTCACAGCCAAGGTTCCGCCCACTTGCTCTCTTGAGAACTTTATCTTTCTTACAAGAATTTTTGTGGCATTTGAAGCATTTCTGAAAAATTAAACAGGGATTAATGATTGTAGCAGAAAAAAAGTTTTTAAGTATCTTTATTGGAGATGATACAACTAATATTTTTGTTGATCAATCTCACCTTGAAAATAATACGGAAAGAGTTTTCCTTGAATGTTTTGGTGACTCGGAAGTTGGTCCCCGAAATGGCCTCAAAGTCTTGCACCCACTGCAAGGCATCTTCTTTTGAAATGAAAGTCGTACGTACTTCAGCCTTAAACTTTTCAGGATCTTGCAGTTCTTCAAAAGAACTAATGTGATATTGCCATGATTTTGGTAAAATGTCCTGAAACGAGTACAGAAAACTTTACACCATGACATTGCATTGCTACAAAATTGGAAAAAAAAACAGCGGGTACTTACATCAAGCTTCTGCGGACATGGTAGACTTTTAGGGGGTTCCTCTTTCTTCTTCTTAGGTTGCAAATTTTCAGGTTTACATCCACTGTACAGCACAATGGGCTCTTTACTTTTCCATAAAGGTCTGGGTTCCCGCCACCACGGTTTGGGCTTGGCATTGACGCTCTGCTCCGGCTCTTTGGTTGCAGGTTCTGAAGATTCATTCAAAGCAGGACTGTTGGCATCTTGGACTATAGGTGGTTCTTTCTCATTAAATTTCTTAACTTTTCGCTGTTTAGCATTGCTGGAATATATAGGTTCAGGCGATGGCAGACGTTTTCCAGTGTGCTTATTCAGTGGTGGAGCACTAACAGGTATAATTGGATTAGCTGGCTTTGGCTTTATCATGAAAACTTTATCGCTCAACCTTTCAGCAATTCTCATGCCCTCAAGAAATACAGGTTCTTGTTGCGTCGTTGAGACGGAAGGATCATGATGAACAGCTTGCCACTGCACTGGTTGAGCACTGACAGGTGTAACTGGGTTAGTTGCAGACAAAATTGCACCTGCAGGTGGTTTCAGCAAAACGACACCTCGGTTTGGATTATCAAGTAGCTTTACAGCAAGTTCCTTGTGAATGCTGTTGGGAAGTTGAGGTGTCGTCAAGGTAGCTTGCACAGGTTTAACAGACTGACAATACGCTGCTGGTGGAGCAGCGACAGAACTGACAGGTGGAGCTGGCTGTGGTGTAGACACTACTTTCCCCACAGTTGGCTTCAACAGAACCATGCCAGGGGGCAGTCTGAATATTCTGGCAGAGGAGACATTTGAAGGAACCTCTTTCAGCTGACTGAGGACATTTGCTGGTATGGCGGACAGAGGCAAGTGGATAGTCTGCTGTTGCTGCTGTTGTCCAGTCGCTAGAGCCGCAAGCGGCACGGTTTTCGCGACCGGCTCCATGCTTTCCTTCTCATCCGTCAGGAAACTGGAAAGAAAACCAAAACCCTCCTCTGCGACAAATTGCCTCAAGTTTTCTTGTTGTTGTTGCAGATAAATGTCAACAAACAGGAGAGAACTCTCGGGCCTGAAAACCGCGCCCGATCGGTGAAACCTTCTAGAAGGCTACGGTATGGCTTCTCAGATCTTTTTTTCGTGGTTTTATAGCTTTATTTGTGGCAAAGAAATAACTAAATTAAGTTAAGAGTAATTTTAAGAAAATGAGACCAAGTTCTGAAATATATGCGATTCAAAATTGTGTGGAGTCAGTCGGTCCTACTCTCATGGTTGATCATACTCCGTGTTGAAATGCCCTCCATTCTTCTGTTTACTCAGAGCTAGCAGAAGACAAGTCCGCAGTAGACATTGACGGCTCCGCGGCTTTCTGCTGTCAATGTGCGCTTCTTGAAGCGACGAATTCCGAATGATCTCAAAAGAACTGGTTAAGTTACCGATTCTGTCGGTCAGGCACTTTTCCTGAGTCACCTGATCGGGTTTCTCAGCAGAATGGAAGAAGAACAGGTTAGTTTTGAAGAAAAGGAAGAAGGTGGTGTGGGCCCGTCTGCGGTCTTGCGACAACGGAAAATCATTTCAAGCGCCAAAGAAACCTTCGAAAATGGTAAGAATCGTTTACCCTTGCTCTATATTGGTTCCGCTGTATCTCTTTTTCCAATGTGGATGCAAACCAATGATTTAGATAATGTTGCTCACCTATTCTGGGCATGTGCGCATGTGTGCTATCCTCTTGAGAGGATCCTTCCGTTTTCTTGCTGTGCTTGCAGCATACTAATAATAAAAGATCTGAATTAGATGAGATGCACATTTATAGTCGAGCTTTGATTCACTGTTGGAATGATTGATGATTAATTTCGACACTAGAAGGTTAGGTCACCACATGGTTGCAGATGTCCATTATTGGTTGTAATATTTCTTATCTTACCAGCCTCTAGGATGCTTCGAAGGAAAATCCCACAAACTGGTCATTTGATGACTCCTCGAAGATTGTGGATACAAACAGTTCCCACTCAGGTACCCTAGTAAACAATAATTTATTTTAGAAATTTGGCTCCCTTATTCCTTGTTTATTTTTCTTTTTCTTTTAAAAGGAATGCGATGTGGTCCTTATGTTTCCACCGGGCACTGCTGATTCTACATTGATGTGGTTATTATCTCGCTTAAGAGCGGGCACTCTTGTTGCTCATGTCAGGCATCATTCATCATCGGACAGCTATGGATTTTATCTTACTGCTCCCTTTAATGTGTAAGCATTCTAAGACATGCAAATGTGTTGTTTACTTTAATAAGATTTATTTCTAATGTTTGTTGTTTTCATTAGATTGTTGAAAGCTGCTGAGGAGATTCATCTTCCAAAGCCCCTCAAAGCTGAATATGGAGGAGGGTTGAAGGAGATAGTTCAGGCTGATATCGGCAGCTTTGAAGGAACAGAATGTGAAGAAAACTTTTTTACCTCTCATGAAAGACAAACCCTTGTTCTCCACCTTCTCCATTCCCTTCGGGCTGGACCAGCTGAGGCAGCGGCTTCCGATATCTTTGGGAAATTACGCTTAATTGAAGGACAAGCTATTGGTATGTTTGAACAACGTACCCTTTTCCTAAACCCCTTTCCTGATTGCTATTTGATTTATTTAAAGGTCAAATTTAATTTTGTTTCTCATTTTATTTTAGTGCCAAAGTGCCTCTCAGCAGGAGTCATTTCTCAAGTTTTCCCTCTTCATGATCTTCCATCACTTCAGCAACTACAGCATTCTTGGGTTCGAGCATTCCTGAGTCTACAACCTCTAGGTAAGACATGGGTGTATTCTTTTACAAAAACGTCAATTCAAATTGAGCTGTAATACTGTTCCTAAAAAAAAGGTCCTAAACAATTTGCTTGATTGCAAAAATTTGCAGAAGTAAATAAACAAATTCTTTTACAAAAAATTATTCTTACATCTCAATATATTTAATTCAGAATTCCAGAAGAAAGTAAAAATAAAAACTGTTCTAAAAGAAAATTAATTTTCTTTCAGTAGTGTGTAAATATGCACAAAAGCTATGAACTTTGTTTCGTTTTTATTAGCAGATGGGGCATTTGGATTATCTTGTGTCATAATGAAAGAAAAATATGAGGTCAAGGTTTCTCAAATAATTCAAATAAGCAATTTCTAACCTGGGAATGCCTTTTTAAACATAAGTCTAGAAAGTGGAAATTGAAGAATACAAAGCATGATGAAGACTTGCTATTTAAAATGTCTCAATTGAAAGGTATTTTAATCTCTTGAAAAATGTGTATCTACTTTTGTATGTGTTTTCATTATCTCTTATCTTTAGTGGCATCTGATGTGTGTTTGTTTAGTGAATGTCTTTTGTGAGAATGTTGGTGTCTGAGGTGTCTTCACATGTGCCTAAAAAGTAGCTTTTTCATTTGTAGTCTTTTCTTTGTTTTCCCCTTATCTTCTTGATTTTTGGGACAATGGAATCATTTATTTAACACTGTATGTAGACATAGACAACATTCTGGCTGGGGTGGGGAATTCTTTCATCAAATTTTTTTCTTGATCTGAAAGTTGGTACAGTTTCATACTGAGAACTGTAATTAGCACTTAATTAGTGATACATTTCATGCTGAGAACAGTAATTAGAGAGAAGCTAATGTGTGATTGAGCTGCTGTGATAGTTTTCCTGTCCTGTCTGTTTTCCTCTTTTTCAGTGTGCTGAGTTGGTGGGCTCGTTTTTGTGCTGAATAGATGTTGTTTATGTTAGCACCAATATTAGATCTCAGTATTGCCCCCTTCTTCTTCCGTTTGAGTGATTCTTTTGCTCTATTCTTCCTCTATCTGTCCAGCTCCTCTCCCTTTTTACCTTTTTTTCTGTCTGATGTTCCTCTTTCTGTCTTGGTAGATGCCATCTCTGAATACTTTGGTGTGAAGATTGCCATGTACTTTGCATGGCTGGGGCACTACACTGCAGCGCTTCTTGTTCCTGCATTCGTTGGATTCATGTTCTGGGTAAGCATTATGTTTGCCAAGACATGTTTTGGAATCTGTCTCACATTCTTTGAAAACTGGATTTAATCTCAAGACTTTGGATCAGTTCAGCTCATCAGTTTAGCTAAAGGGCTAGTCCCAAGGAGTATATTGTATCCTTAATTTTCTTTGTGCCTTGTGATTCTTATGCATGTTTAAAGCTAAGAATTTCCAGAGCCTGGGTGTTAGATGTAGCTGCATCTAGAAAGTGCTATGATGTTCATATTAAATAATAATTGACTTGCTGTTTTGCCATTCTAAATCCCATTTTTGTGAGAGGTGCACGGTTTTTTAAAATCTAGAATGGAAATATTTTGTTCATACTTTCTTTGAAATGGGCTATGTGGATTTGCCCCTGAAAGACTTGCAGTAACACTTTTCTTTTAACTTCGGCAGGTGGGATTCAGTGGACGTTCTCAACATGCTCAAGACGTTGGATATGTACTGTTTTCTTTCTTCAACGTTTTATGGGCTAGCATTTACTTGGAAGCCTGGAAGAGATATTCAGCAGAGTTGGCATATCGCTGGGGAACACTTGATCAGCGAGATGAACTTCTTGTGGAACCAAGACCCTTGTACACGGTAGTGCTCAAGACTCCCTGCTTTGAGACTCTACTGATGTTTGTTTAATTTTGCTCTTGTTAAACTTTACGTTTTGTTTGGTCCAGGGGGTGTTGGAGGTGAGTCCAGTGACAGGGAGACTGGAACCCTATTACCCTCCATGGAAAAGACATGTTTTTCGCTGGTTTGTAAGTGTACCCATCATCGGCTTGTGCCTTGCTATTGTATTCTTCGTCATGATTGTGATACTCCAACTCCAGGTGAATTCAAAAGTCTCCTCATCTTTACTTCATATAGCAATGTTAATTTTATCTTGCATGAACTTTCTACAAGCAATATCATTGTTTGCAGGATTGGTGGGATAAGCGCATCGAGTCTAATGGCTATCCCTTTTGCCTGAGCTACCTACCTAAAATTCTTCTCGCTGTTGTCATCAGTGTTCTTGATGAAGCTTACTATAAAGTTGCTTGCTGGCTAAATGACAAAGGTATTGTTCCCTCCATATATTTTATTTCAAACTATTGTATCTTAGCAAATAACAAAGAAATGGGACCTGTTTTAATTAACCTAGTACAAATTTGGGTCAAGTCGTGTGTTCACCTGTGTTCACCTCATTTACCATTGGTCTAAGTGCAAGCAGTCTGAAGCTGGTACAGTTTTGCTCCAAATTAATCAAGACAATAATTTGAAGCTTAGTTTCCTGTGTGTCTTATCATTATTTGAACATGGTTTAATCTTTAAAACTCATAGTGCTATTTAGTTTTTACAATTAGTTAAATCCAAAACATAAGATAAGATATTTGACAAGTTATGCATATTTTTTGCGAACAGAGAACTACAGACTTGACACGAAGTATGAAAATCATCTCATCGTGAAAGTGGCTTTGGTTTGTACTTTTTAACAATCTCGACATTTATGCTGCTACTGCTGTTGTAAATGTGTAGCAATGCACAGAGTGAGAGATGTATGGTGGACTTGCAGTACTTGCAGAACAAACACTCTGTACATTTTGATGTGTTTTAGGGGAGGAATGGCCTAATTGCACTGCATTCATAGATTGCCCCATTATTGCTACCTAAGTGTTTGTGGAATGATTCACTTGTTGTCTCTGTCATTGTTTCTCATTTATCATAAATGTGTAGACATTTAATTTTTTTTTTTTAGTTATTAATTTTTTGTTCATGATGATAAAATAATATGATATAAGCCAAATTTATCAGTTATAGCATGCAATATTACGTGTTGTTCCTGTGGAGCGCTTCTACATACTTAACAATTTGTTATAATTTCAGCAGAGAATGACGGAATGGATGCAGGCAGCTAATACAGTATCAGTTGGAAGTTAGTGTTCTGAGTGCATGAAAAGTAGTCTTGAAAGCATTGGAAACATTACCAGCTTTATTCCTACTCCCCTCTTTTTTTCTTGAGTTCTTTAAACGCATTTTGCATATTACCAGCTCGAAGTCCATCCTGGTCTGTAAAATTTGTATTCTGACCTCAAACTGTAGATAATAAATGTACTGTGTGTGTCTATCTGATTCATAGAAACACAGTTTACAAGGGCAAAACTTAGATTTGTGAAGATGCTCTCACCTATTATGCCCCTGCAAATCCTCTTAGGTGTACTATTTGTGCGGTTCACTATTGCATATTGTATGTTGATGTTGTGTAGATTGTGGTAGAATTCTCCTAAAAATGTGGCAAGGAATGCTATGTGTTTTGCTGTGGAAAGTTTTAGTGCACGTCTGAATGGCTGTTAACCTTGTTGCAGCACAGTGCTAGTGGTCTTGTATTCTGTGGCCATCTGGTCTCAAATGCTTAACTGATTCAAGCTTCATGAAAATGCTGAAAAATAAAAAAGGAACATACACTGATCAGGACAAGAAACAAGTTTTTCTTGGTTTCTAATGGTTTCTTCTTCTCATTCTGTTTTCAGTTTCAGTTTGTGAACTCCTTTCTTTCACTCTTCTACATTGCCTTCTACTTACAAGACCAGGAGAAGCTGAAGGAGGTCTGTATTAAAATGAAAACCCTTTTTTATCAGAGGGAAGAAATTTTTCAAAGTTAGTATCTTAACATTTTTGTGTCATCTCTTTTATTTCCAGCAATTGGCCGCATTATTAATAGCTCGCCAGGTGATTGGCAATTTAAAGGAATCAGCATTTCCGTACATTCTTGAGCAGCTGCGACTAGCGAAGCTGAGCTTCGACTTATTTGGGGCACTAAGTCCATCCGTTGAGAACAAAAACCCTCCAAGTGCTGAACCTGATTCACAAATTGGACAATCATCTGAAGTTGACTCGAACAATGGCGTTTATGAAGAAGGGCGATCAGGTCATGGCAATAGAAATGTCAGTCAGGCAGAACTTGAGAGTGCACTTTACAAGGTATAGTAAATTAGCATTTGATAAAACAGTTTCTCCACTGCAGTGCATGTCCATCCTATTATCTTGACATTTCTATTTCAGTACAATGGCACATTTGATGATCATTTGGAGCTCTTCATTCAACTTGGATACGTTGTTCTCTTTTCATCTGCTTTCCCAATGGCTGCTACCTGTGCTTTAATAAATAATCTCATAGAAATACGATCAGATGCTTTTAAACTGTGCTTCATTTTTCAAAGACCTTTTGGGCAACGTGTTCCAAACATAGGGACTTGGCAGGTTGGTCTTCAAAACTGTTAAAATCAACCTTATCTGTTTGCTTATTCTTCTTTGGTTGAAATTTATCATCTTGCTTTTCCGTGTGACCATAAAAAGAATGCCATGGATATGATGGGATTCATAGCTGTTCTGGTAAACTGTGCTTTGATTGGGCTCTCTGGACAAGTCCATCGAATGTTTCCAGAAATGTCAACAACTCAGACAATACTTCTCATTGTTGCTCTTGAGGT
The DNA here is from genome assembly GCF_012932325.1 of Thrips palmi. Classification (NCBI taxonomy): domain Eukaryota; kingdom Metazoa; phylum Arthropoda; class Insecta; order Thysanoptera; family Thripidae; genus Thrips; species Thrips palmi. The sequence continues at coordinate 4,139,979 of NW_023144630.1, read as the reverse complement.
GAGTTTTTTCCATTCTTATTCCAATGTGCTCTGATTGGTGCTATGCGTTGCCAAGAGTATTCCTTTGCTGAGTTGTTTCTCAACATTTTTCATATTTTTTCAGCATGGCATGCTGGTCATGCGGTTCTTAATTACGTGTGCTATCCCTGATTTACCAAAATGGGTGGCCATAGAAATAGCTAAAGTGGAATTTGCTCGACGAGAAGCTTTAAGGAGACTATCATCTACGGTTCAAACGCCTGCCCCGGAATCATGCTCATCTCAGCCAAGCACTTACATTGGAAGGTTGGTTGCGCAATCAAATGGTTCAATGATTATTTAAATGACATTTTGCATTATGTTGTTCATGAGTAAGTTTCATTTTTTATGGAGTGGTTTAAGTTTGTGGCACAGGTTCATGGTCTCACCTGCAGCCCACGGTAGTCAGGAAGGGTCTGAAGATGAAGCCCCTCATAGTGCCAGTAGAACGAACACCCCTCCAGCCTCTCGGTCGTCCATCTCTGGCATTTCCTGCCGAGAGCGGGAGGACGGGCGGGACGGGCCGTCCTCCAGGGGAAGCTCGCCCATTTCCAGCGGCAAAATGTCTGCCACCCTCGCCTTGGAAGAGAGTATCCTGGAAGCGAGTCGGCGGCACACTCCAGACAAATCGTCCCCAGCAAGCACCAGTCGCATGTCTGTTTCTAGTGCCCGTCGGTCGCATGACTGGGCGGAGGGGCACCTGTCCAATGGTGGGTAGACAAGGAGAACAGTGGCATGGTGATGGGGAATTCCACCCCGGGTTGTCTATCGAGTCCCTGCAGTTTGGAGTGATTGAGTGATTGTGTCCGCAGTGTCGGGACGCAGCTCCCACGCCACGACGCCCCAGCAGACGCCGCTGCAGGAGATGCCTGTGCCCCAAGCCGCCCAAGGTCTCCAGGGTCTGCAAGGCCAAGGCCACGGCCAAGGCCACGGCCAAGGCCACGCGGCCCCGGCGCGCCGCCCCCGCGAGTGGCTGGGGGCGGAGGCGGAGGCAGCGGCCCTGCAGCACCACCTCACCATCGGGCCGCACGGCGGCGCGGACTGGGTGAGGCGCCTCGCCCTGGACGGCCCCGCACGGAAGTCCAGCGAACCCGAGGCCCGGCGCAGCACTGACTGTCTCGCGTCGGCCGGAAAGGTGGCTGCCCCCTGTTCCGTCCCTCCACCCCCATCAATTTGGTTTTATCTTGTGTTTTTATTTTGTTTCATCAACTTTTTCAGGAGTTGGCTGCATCTTCTGACTCTGATCTACTGAAATCGGCACCTCCATGGACTGCAGCGTACCTGAAACCGAAATTGCGCCTTTCTCCAGAAAAAGACCAGTCTTTCTCTGATAGCAGCCACACAGCTTCCAGCCAGGAAGTGGAAGAGACAGCTCAAGGTGTGTTAAGATGATGTCTGTGTTGTGAACTAAGGCAACAGTTCCTTGGGTGCAGTGTACTAATTTCATCTGTCACAGCTTCAACAGGAGCTGTACCCAAAACAGATTTAGATCCTGCCAAGAAACAACGAGTCAAACAAAGTCTGATGAAGAGAGCGAGAACAGTTGCAATGTTCTCTCTGAAGCTGAAAGAGAGACGAGCCCGGGAAGCTCAAGAGCAGTCAGTGAAGAAAGCGGAGCAGAAAGCTGAGCAAAAAGCAATGGAACAAATGCTGCACCCAAACCGACAGCCTGGTGGGGAACTTGGCTGTATTCCATTGGAAAAACTCATATCGGTTGAGGATGTTGCTGTTGATCTTCAACGGCGTAAGAACCATAACCATTAATGTGATATTCTTCATCCTTTGATTTTTATTATTGTATGGACACAATTTTCTGCACACGCTTTTTAAGACTGTAATTTAGCATAGACAAGCTTAATGTAACATTCTATATGAAAGAATTACTACAAGGTATGCACCAGGAATCAATTACCTTCTGCAAAATATTTGATGATGCATTACAATGTGCCTTATGATGTTTAGTTTTGTCCCAAATTTTAGGTGCTTCTCTATCTAAAACATAGGTTAAGGAAAGCTCCTTCATTAAATCCGTTCTTAAAGTGCATTCCATTGCACTCTGACTCATTGATGGTAAATGATATTCCTGCTTATGAATGGCGTTTGTTTGCCATGTTATTCACACTTCCCTTTTATGGCTTTTCATAACTCACGTGTGGTTGTAGTATCTTCAATTTTCAGTGAGGATCATAATCTGTCTGTGAAAGGAATCCATGAACTATCAATCCGTCCGGTTTCCTACCTTACACCCTTAAGAATCTTGTTCTGAAGAAGCTCCTCTTGTTATCATGTTTTACTCTTAATCTCTAGAGATTTATTGGCTTTCTGTTTGCCTAGAACTTTGATGTGGTTATTGGTGCTGTTTTCATGTGTTGCCATTGACTGGAAATTTTAGTTAGGATTATTTATGTTTTGTAGTTTCTATTTATATTATGTCTTTATGTCTTCATGAAGCAGAGGTCATACTTTTGTATTTCTTAAAGTGCGTAGATTGGAGGTGAAATGCCACTTCCAAAACTGTTTAATTAACAAAAAGTATGTAAAAAGAAAGTACAAAAAAAAAAGACAAGTGGTGGTAGTAATTTTCTGCTCACTATTAAACTGCTATTGGAATGTGATAGTTACATTTGACTGAGGCTTTTAGGAGTCGTACATCCTGCGGCTTTGGCCTTTGTGTGTTGCTTGTTCATTATATTTTTATTAATGTTATGGTCTATTGATTTCCCTCTCATTGATCTCTATTTTTACATCTGTTTTATTTCTCTCTCTCTCTCTCTCCTTTTTTTTCTTCTCAAATTGGCAGCTTTTATCTGCTTTGAATTGAGGCCTAACTAATACATGAAATACCTAGTCATTTGATTGACACATTTGCATTCATGAAAATGTCTTTGTTTATTTATAGCACCCAAAGCCTCATTTAGATTGTAGGTATTTATGTTTTGTATCAGAACATGAGACCAATGCAGTTGTCTTATTACTTGTATAAACTACTGTCAAAACTTCTCGCGTTGAGAAGTTTGTTGTCAATCATCTGAAAAAAGAAAATTGTTGTATGAATTGCAGAATCTAGTTTGAAATAGATCTAAAATGAGTGTAAAGTCCCAACAGGGGCTCATCCATTTTTTTGCTTTTGATGAATTATGTAACTGTGTTCCCTCTGTAAGAAGGCATTGACGCATCAGTTCTTTGAAAATGCCCCTCCCCCCGGGCTTTTTGTATGCTTTTCATTCAAGTGAAAGTGATTCTAACTTCCGGTACCCAAACTAATAACATGTCAAGTTTGTTATTTGCTTCTTTTCTCTTTATGATCCACAAAGGTTGCCATTTTATCCTGACCAAAATAATCATCAAAGCAAATAATGCCATTTCAAACAAGTGGAAATAATTCCTTTGTAGACTGAGATGCTGTTTTGAAGTACTTTTTATTTTGTGTTGTGTGTGGAAGGGAACAGTCTAGTCCAGGCAATAATACCTTGTCAACTCATCCCAACTGTATTCATATTCATGTGGGAGAATCTTGTAATTGTGCGTACATTAATTAGTGTTTTAAGGGAAGCCAACTATCTATGTTGTGAAGTGCGTCTTAGTCATTGTACCAGCCAAGAGTTGGCATTGTAATTCTTTTTAAAACTTGTTGTATGACCTGTCCATGTGTAATGTATATTCTAAACGCATTTATCCAGCCCATTGTAGTTAGCTCATTAAATTTTAAGATAGGTGCATTTATATTAATCTAATTAAGATATATAAGAGAGAGTCTGCAGTTTGACAAAGGGAAACAATGAAGGGGGGCTGATAGAGAAACAACTGCACATTTTACTGAAATAATTTGTTCCATGCACAAAAAAATTTGAGTGCCTCCATTTTGAGCCGAATAATATGGGTCTGAGAAAAATTTGCTTATCGACTTAATGCACACAGCTTTTATTCAATCTGTTGTGTCCTCATTAATATGTTTGTACTTGGGTTTGATATGTCTGCCTCTGTGCAATGTGCCGCTCATGTACTGTTTGCAGTCCTGTATGGCTTAGTACTGTTTAGCTTACAGTTTCTGAAGTTAATTCGAAATGTGCTTTTAGGGTCCAGTGACAAATTAAGTGGTCTTCCAGCTAACGTGTCAAGTGCTGGAGCACCCAAATTGGTTGTGCTGTTTAAATGATCTATTTAAAAAACAATGAACAATTGAGTTACTTATATGGTTTATGTAATATGCTGTTGCTGGACCACAGAAGTGCAAAAAAATTAGTATCAGCTTTAAATAAAGTTTACCCTGAAACTATGTTTAAGACTCACTTTATTCTCTACCTTTACCCCCTCCTAAACCTGCTCTACCCCATGCATGTCTCTCGAACGTGGTGTATTCCCGATCTGTCAAAAAGAAAAAAAAATACCTTCATTTTATTTTGATTCCTTATCAAACATTATTGAACGAAGAAGCTGGTTACCCACAGAAAAAAGAAGCATTTTTCAACTTAAATTTGTTTTTCTGAGATTGCTGGCATTTTCCGCCACTGTATTTCCTCGGAGCGGTCCTTTGGTGGGGGTGTTGGGTGTTGTGGCAAGCCTAAATCGCCGAGCCGAGCCGAAGGGGGAACCGAATCTGTTTCTGTTGTGCTGGCGTGCGGTGCGGGCGTTCGTGTTCGTTCAGTCGGCCAAGCACCACCACCACCACCATGGGCGACGTCGTGGAGGGCGTTAAAGCAATGAACATCAAGAGTGAAAAGGCATGAATGAATACTTATACAGTTCCCTTGACTCGTAGTCATGAATAAGATTGTGCGCTCGGATTTGGTGCGAACGTTTGGGTTTCTAGTCAAGCGGCACGCATCGATCAAAGCGGTATGGTACTGACACGTTGCAGCGGGTTTTGTTGTTAATTTGACGAGAAAGTGGACTAGTTTTGTTAGTGTCAATGAATGCAGGGCCATTCCACGCCTGTTTTTTTCGCGGATTTGTCCGGGGGTGTGTAGTGCCCCCCTGTCTGCTGTCTGCTAAGTCGTGTGTTGCATCATGGTGCATCTGTTTCGTTGAGGTTAACTCTCCGTCCGGTGCTGCCCTTGCCGCTCTAGTACGCTCTTATTTCGCACGGATTTGAATGAAAAATTTACCTCTGTAATTCTCTTTGTCTGCTCATGACATTTTTCCTTTTTTAAATTCTCATGGTTGTTTACTTTCGACTCTAACGGATGATTCAATCTCTCTGGCCAGGTTATCGTTTGGTGCTGAATGAGACATTTTTTCATTGATTGGGCCCTGAATCGATTGAGTGTGCCGGACTCGCGAACACCATTTGCTGACTGCCTGTTCCCAAAATACTGAAACAATGTCGGAGTTCGACCTTTTGAAAGAACTGGACAATTACTTGTCTCAGTTTAGTTACGTTGGTGGTTATCAACCTACACAAGAGGACCTCAAAGTCCTAAATTATTTGGGGCGGAAGGACCTGTCTGGAGAAATAGCGAAACATTTGCATTTGACTCGCTGGCTGCGCCACCTGTCTTCCTTTACCAAAGAGTCCCAAGCTGTGCTTCCCTCCACTGCGACAGCAGTGCACCCTCAAAGGAACAACCTGGAGATATTGGCCTTCATAGAGCGATGTGCCGTCAATGATACACACTGTCCTCTCGCCAATTCTAAGGCCAAGAAGGACGAGGTAAGCAGAATGGACAGGTGTGGCATGTACAGAAAGTAAGATTTTCTAAATAAAAGCATGAAAATTTTCATTTTTGGCAATTTTAACTCAACATTTGTAGGCAGTTCAAGAAGGCTGGCTTGCTGCTTTTCTATGAATTCACGTGCTGTGTATACTCAGAGTTTCATAATGTATTTTCTCAATTAGTTTTGAACCTTTAATTACATGTACTTCTACCAATCCTCATGATGTGCCTCAAAGTTAAATAACACTTTCCACAAATTTTTATAATCCTTAATGCTGTAATGCCCACCTGTTCACCTGCTACCTGCAAAGCTGTAGATTGTTTTTAGTAGCTATTTTACTGCATTTGTTTTGTTTGCCTGGATTGAGTGTTTTCCTGAAACATAATATTTTTTACTTGGTGATTATTGTGTAAATGCTGGATTGTTCATGTTTTTTTTGCCTGGATTGAGGGTGTTTCTTCAATGTAATATTTTCTAGCTAGTGATTAATGTGGGAAAACCTGATAGTTCATCATTTAAACTTAGGGCAACTCTCTATCTCAGTCCTAATAATGTTTTATTGTTCTGTCCTGTCATAGGTCAAGAAGAAGTACAAGAGGGAAGAGGCAGGACCCACTGTCTCTGAGCTCAAACCATGGCCTTCTTACATTCAGGTAAAAATCAGGATTATTGTTGTAGTATCTCAAATATTTTTATACCTTTGAGCTTATTAATATGTTTGTCTTTTAGGATCGTCTTGTTTTGTGGGACAGACTAAAAGCGGAGTATGACGCTCGCATTGCTGCCAAGACTCCAGAGAACATTACTGTCACGCTGCCTGATGGTAAAGCTATCCCTGCTGAGTCATGGCGTACAACCCCTTATGAAATTGCAAGAGGCATCAGGTAAGAATTTATATTGATGTAGTATAAATTTGTTAAAATTTGTTGCAATCCTGACTTTGTCTTTTCTTATCAGCCCGGGCCTTGCTGACAATTCTGTGATTTCCAAAGTGGATGGTGTGCTATGGGATTTGGATAGACCTCTTGAGAAAAGTTGTTCCCTTCAGCTGCTCAAGTTTGATGATGATGAAGGTAATACAATTTGAAATTGCTATTTCAGTGAGGGTTTTGTGCAAGAATTATGTTAAAGAATTTTTTCCTCATTCTGTTTTTTTGTTTTTAATTGCCCCTTTTCAGCTCAAGCAGTATTTTGGCATTCAACGGCCCATATTTTGGGAGAAGCTATGGAACGTGTTTATGGTGGATGCTTGTGCTATGGTCCCCCCATTGAAAGTGGCTACTACTATGACATGTTCCTGGCTGACAAACAGGTCTGTTTACACTTTACTTTTAATTTGGTGTCTTGCTTATTGTATTTCATGTATTCTTTATATTTTATTTCTCTTTTTTCTATATTCAGGTTTCCAATCTTGATTTCCCAGTATTAGAAAACCTAATGAAAACAATTGTGAAGGAAAAGCAGCCATTTGAGCGTCTTGAAATGACCAAAGAAGACTTGTTGGAAATGTTCAAGGTGAAGAACTTTGCCTGAACAGAGGGTTGAAATGTTCAAAATATGACTTACTGAAGCTTAATGTTATATTAATTTTCAGTACAATGAGTTCAAAGTCCGCATTCTGAATGAGAAAGTGACGACGCCAACCACCACTGTTTACCGTTGTGGTCCCCTGATTGATCTCTGCCGTGGTCCTCATGTTAGAAATACAGGCAAGATCAAAGCTCTGAAAGTTACCAAAGTGAGTGCAGAATTTTCATTGCTGGTGCTCCAAAACTGATTCTGTTAGCTTTCCATCCAGATTTCTCATTGTGTTTTTTCTTCTAGAACTCTGCTACCTATTGGGAAGGCAAGGCTGATGCAGAATCCCTTCAAAGAGTTTATGGAATCTCATTCCCTGATCCGAAGCAGATGAAGGAGTGGGAAAAGTTCCAAGAAGAGGCAGCCAAACGAGACCATCGTAAGCTTGGCAAGGTAAATTTTTCCTTTTTAATTTTAATTTAATTTTTTTTTAACTAGTGAGCATAAGTTGTAACATTTGTTTGCTTGTTTAGGAACAAGAACTGTTCTTCTTCCATGAGCTAAGTCCTGGTTCATGCTTTTTCCAACCGAAAGGAGCACACATTTACAATTCTTTAGTTGAATTCATCCGTGAGGAGTACAGGAAGAGAGGGTTCCAGGAAGTTGTGTCACCTAACATTTACAATGCTAAACTCTGGAAGACCTCTGGTCACTGGGCTCATTATGCGGTAAGTCCAAAAATATAATTGTTTATTCCTTTTAAGTTACAATAAATAACCTGTACCTGAACTTATCTATTGAAATTTATTTTAGGAAAATATGTTTTCATTTGAAGTAGAAAAGGAGCAATATGCCTTGAAGCCCATGAATTGCCCCGGACATTGGTGAGTAAGCTGCTCATTTCGGTCAAGCCTCCAATTTAGTTGGTGTTCACTCCTCACAACTTTTCTTTTTTTCAATTTCTAGTTTGATCTTTGACCACCGCCCACGTTCATGGAAGGAGCTGCCCTGGCGAGTAGCAGACTTTGGTGTTTTGCACAGAAATGAATTCTCTGGTGCTCTCAGTGGTTTGACAAGAGTGAGGAGGTTCCAGCAAGATGATGCCCACATTTTCTGTATGCCTGATCAGGTCCGTTTGGTGAAGGATTGTCTGGATTTGATCTCAGTTTATCGGTTAGTGACATGTTTTTTTTTTCTTTTACAGATCAAGTCTGAAATCTCAGGTTGCCTGGATTTCATGAAGCATGTCTATGGAATCTTTGGATTCACTTTCCAGTTAAAACTGTCTACCCGCCCAGAAAAATTCTTAGGTGAAATTGAAATATGGAATAATGCTGAAAAGGCAAGTCTATTCAACATATGAATGCAGAAAATTTGTGCAGGTGAGGTACCATGCTTATGTGGAAATTTTACAGGCGCTTGCTGAAAGTCTGAACGAGTTTGGGCAGCCATGGAAGGAAAATCCAGGGGATGGAGCCTTCTATGGACCCAAGATTGATATCACAATCATGGATGCCCTTCGTCGTCAACACCAGTGTGCCACAATCCAGCTTGATTTCCAACTGCCTGTGCGCTTTGATCTCTCATACATTGGGTAAGTCCTCTGAAGTTTCTATCTTGATAGCATGTGTTTCACCCAGCATGTTATTGTATTTGTAATCTTTTTTTTTCCTAGGGATGATGGTGAGAAGAAGCGCCCGGTAATGATTCATCGGGCCATCTTGGGCTCAGTTGAGCGCATGATTGCTGTACTTACTGAATCTTACGCGGGCAAGTGGCCATTCTGGTTGTCGCCACGACAGGCTATGATCATCCCAGTGGCAGTCCCCTTCAACGAATATGCCACAAAGGTTTGTTTGGTGCCAATATTTTCTAATAAATGTTTATCCTTTGTCTTGTTTTATATTTATGATTGGGTCTTTCCAGGTGAAGCAACAAATATTTGAAGCTGGTTTCATGTGTGATGTAGATGTTGATGATAGTGACACAATGAACAAGAAAATCAGAAATGCTCAGTTGGCTCAATACAACTTTATCATGAGTAAGTTGTCTGTTTTTTTTGTGGTTGCAAACTTCATTTATTCTTGTTGGGTTCCAGTATTTGATTTTCGCTTCCCTCTTTTTTAGTTGTTGGTGAGAAGGAAGTCAACGGAAACACAGTCAATGTCCGCACCAGAGACAACTTGGTTCACGGGGAGTTCTCTATTGATGCTGTCATTGACAAGTTCAAGGTGCTTGCCAAGACCCGCACTATCAAGAGTGAAGAGGACTTCTAAAGTTACTGTACTATTATTATGTGATCAACTGATTTTCTTGGGTTCAAAATGTCTTGGTAGCTTTTTTTTTTTTACTTTTACCAGTGCATATGATCGTGAGTGAGATGAATTTTTAATTTATTGATGAAATAAACTGTGGGAGATAACTGTAATTGGCTGTTTAATTTTCTTTTCCTCTCAATGTTCGAACATTGAAAACCAGTGAATTGGTTGGTCCATCATTGTGGAACAGTATAATCAAATGGGCATATAGTAGGATATACAAATCTAAGTATTTTTTTATTTCTTGCTTCGTGCATTCAAAACATTACCATCAAAAGCATTCAGAAGGAAAGAGACTCCTCTCATGGCGAGGGGAAGTCCGCTGGGACGCTTCCGGTGAGAAGGTCTCTGCGTCCTGATTCCGAAGAGGAGTTGCATGCTTCGTGGGGCGTCCCGAAGGATTGCGAGAGAGAAGATTCCTGGGAATCACCCTCCTGGCAGTGGACTGGCTTGAATCTCACTGACAGCGAGCACCACACTCGAAACAGGACGACGCCGCACGTGCACGCCCCCAGGCGTGCCGGATACGCCGGCGGAGCCCGTCTGCCACTGCAGACGGACGGGCCTCTAAAGTTGTTTCCGTCGCTCTGTCTCTCTCGCACTCGCGGGGCGTTCCGAAGGGGTGCGAGAAGGACGCGCCCACCCGCCGCACAGTGGGCCAGAAGACCGGTGGAGGCGGCCGAAACTCTAGACGCGTTTTGAGCTCCACAGTCGCTGAACAGGACTCGAACCGAACGCGTGACCCCACCAATGGATTCCTCGTTCGGAGACCAATCCATTGGTGGGGTCACACGTTCGGTTCGAGTCCCATTTAGCGACTCTGGAGCTCAAAACGCGTCTTGAGTTTCGCACGCCTGCGCCGGTCTTCTGGCTCACTGAGAGAGGGGTGGGGGCAGAGGGGGTGGGCCGCGCAGCCTGTGGCCGGGCAGCCTGTTGGGCGCTGCCGCTTCGCGCGCTTCGGCCGGCGTGTCTGCAGCGGCTCGGCGGCCTGGCTGGTCCCTGCCCTGCCCGCTCCGCTGCCTGCAGTCCCTCAGCAGACGCCGGCGCGCTCGCAACCTGCCCCGCACCCCGCTGCGCTGCGCTCCCCCGAGGCCGTGCTCCGCGAGCTCCGCGAGCTCCGCGAGCTCCGCGTCGACACCGGCGTCGCCGTGACGGTCGTGACGTCGCCGTGACGGTCGTGACGTCGCCGTGACGGTCGTGACGTCGCCGTGACGGTCGTGACGTCACCGTGACGGTCGTGACGTCGCCGTGACGGTCGTGACGTCGCCGTGACGGTCGTGACGTCGCCGTGACGGTCGTGACGTCGCCGTGACGGTCGTGACGTCGCCGTGACGGTCGTGACGTCGCCGTGACGGTCGTGCGTGACGTCGCCATGGCGGCATGCTCCGCGTGCCGCGGGTCGCTACGCGGGCGGCGCTTGACCGGCGCGCTGCCCGCCGAGCTGGCCGGCCTGGCCGCGTCCCCCGAAGCCCGCCGTTGAGTCCAAGAAGCAAGAAGCCGACCCGCCGGAAGTCGACGTTTTTCCGTTCCGTCGCCCAGCTAGCTGCGGCTTCGGAGTTCGGACAAGACTTCGGCCCGGCTCGGCCCATCCGGCGGCACCTGCTCGACGTCACCGACGTTCCACCGTTTGAGCAGCGAGGAGCGCGACCGCGCCCCGTCCCCAGGGCGCGCACCCGGCACCCCCAGGACCACGCCGGCACGCCACGGTACGTGTGTGTGTGTGTGTGTGTGTGTGTGTGTGTGTGTGTGTGCGTGTGTGTGTGTGTGTGTGTGTGTGTGTGTGTGTGTGTGTGGGTACGTGCGTGCGTGTGTGCGTGTGCACGAGTGTCAGTGAAAGAGTCTATGTGTGTGTGTGAGAGAGAGAGAGAGAGAGAGAGAGAGAGAGAGAGAGAGAGAGAGAGAGAGAGAGAGAGAGAGAGAGAGAGAGAGAGAGAGAGAGGGAGGGGAGGAGGCAGGGGGAGAGAGGAAGGGAGTGAGAGGAGTGAGAGAGAGGAAGGGAGAGCAAGAGGGAGAGAGAGGAAGGGAGAGGGAGAGAGAGGGAGAGAGAGAGAGGGAGAGCAAGAGGGAGGGAGAGGGCGAGCAAGAGGGAGAGAGAGGAAGAGAGGGTGCGAGTGTGAGTGTGCGTGCGTGTATGAGTGCGTGAGCCTTGCGTGCATGCATGTGTGGTGTGTGTGAGCGTGTGTGTATGCATGCGTGCACGCATGTGTTTGGATGGCCACGCACGCAAAGCTGCCGGCGGCGCACTTGTTAAACAACCCCCTCCCCCTCCCTCTCTCCGAGGGGCCGCGCCGCCTGGGTCCTGGCTCTGCCCCTGCCGCCCGGGGCCAGTATGAGGTGGCGGTCGCTGACATCGTGTTTGGTGTTGCGGCCGGCAGGAATGCGCGGCAGACTGATTACGAGAGTCGTTTTCGTCGCTCTGTCTCTCTCGCACTCATGGGGCGTCTCGTCTGGGTGCGAGAGAGACAGAGCGACGAAGGTGACTCTCGGGATCAGCCTGCCGGCCGCTGCACAGTGGGCCAGAAGACCGGCCAAAACCCTAGAGGCGTTTTGAGCTCCAGAGTCGCTAAGCAGGCCTCGAAACGAACGAGTGACCCCACCAATGGATTGCTCTCCGAACGAGGAATCCATTGGTGGGGTCACACGTTCGGTTCGAGTCCCATTTAGCGACTCTGGAACTTAAAAAACGTCTAGAATTTTGGCCGCCTCCACCGGTCGTCTGGCCCACTGTGCGCTGGATGCAGCGGTGTGCACGGACCCGCAGCCAAGCCGCCAACCCGCACTGTGAAACGGTGCTATGCTGCCGCCCGCCCAACACCCACCCGCAGGCCGCAGGGACAACAAACTTGTTTCAAATTCACAACTCTGTGACTCGTAACTCGCCGCGCTATTTCTGGACTTCAAACGACACTCACTGCACAGTGGCCCAGAAGACCGGTTGAGGCGGTTAAAATCTCGGACGCGTTTTGAGCTCCAGAGCCGCTGAATGTGACTCGAACCGAACGTGTGACCCCACCAATGGATTCCTCGTTCGGAGAGCAATCCATTGGAAGGGTCACACGTTCGGTTCGAGTCCCATTCAGCGACTCTGGAGCTCAAAACGCGTCCACAATTTTGGCCGCCTCTACCGGCCTTCTGGCCCACTGTGTGGCGGTCCGTGTCCGCGCTCGGGGTGGCGCCTCACTTTGCCGCATCACTGTTGCGGCGGGGAAATTCCACGAATTCTTCTCGTTTCTACCGGGCGGGGCGCGGGGACCGCGTGGCGCGTCAACAGAATGACATAAAATAAAATTAACAAACGAAAGTAAATAAAAAAAGGTGCCGCAGACGTGCAATAACAATGCCAAAGCCGATGACAGCAAAGATTAATTTTCCTGTTTCTTTCTTTTTTTTTCAGGGGTTTTCGTCCTGCGTGTCGTTCCCTCGTCGCTGCGCAGTGACCACTGAGTGACAAGGCGAGGGAAGGCGACCCAAAATGAAGCTCCTGCTCTTCCTGTGGACGCTGGGTTAGTACAGGCACGCACTCACGGCAAATGACCGTGACCGACGCAGTCGCGCACCATCGCCCCGCCCTAGCTCACCCGACCCCGCCCTGCCCCGCCCCGCTCCGCCCCGCTCCGCCCCGCTCCGCCCCGCTCCGCCCCGCTCCGCCCGCTCCGCCCCGCTCCGCCCGCTCCGCCCCGCTCCGCCCCGCTCCGCCCCGCTCCGCCCCGCTCCGCCCCGCTCCGGCGCCCGCTCCGCCCCGCTCCGCCCCGCTCCGCCCCGCTCCGCCCCGCTCCGCCCCGCTCCGCCCCGCTCCGCCCCGCTCCGCCCCGCTCCGCCCCGCTCCGCCCCGCTCCGCCCCGCTCCGCCCCGCTCCGCCCCGCTCCGCCCCGCTCCGCCCCGCTCCGCCCCGCTCTGCCCCGCCGCGCCACGCGCTAGCACTCTCGACGGCACTCCCGCCGCCAACCACCGCACCGGAGCGCCCGCAGACCGACGAGTAGGCAACCCGCTCGCACCGGTGTGTAGCGGTCCACCCTGCTGCCTACCTCAAAGGCGCTCCAAGCAGTGTCTCACTGTGACAAGAAGACCGTATAGTCGCTGAATGGGACTCGAACTGAACGTGTGACCCCACCAATGGATTGCTCTCCCAACGAGGAATCCATTGGTGGGGTCACACGTTCGGTTCGAGTCCTGTTTAGCGACTCTGGACCTCAATACGCGTCTAGAGTTTTGACCGCCTCCAACAGTCTTCTGGCCCACTTTGAGGCTCTCCTCCTCCCCCCCTCTCTCTCTCTCTCTCTCTCTCTCTCTCTCTCTCTCCTCTCTCCTCTCTCTCTCTCTCTCCTCTCTCTCTCTCTCCCCCCCCCCCTCCTCTCTCTCTCTCTCTCTCTCTCTCTCTCTCTCTCTCTCTCTCTCTCTCTCGTCCGCTTTGTCACCAGGTCGCACTGCCGCGGGCTGATCGCTCTGTCTCTCTCGCGCTCCCGCGCGACGCCCCACGAGTGCGAGAAGGACAGAGCGACGAAAGCTCTGTTCACCATTCATTTGCGTTGCGTCCTGGAGTCGCGAGCGGCAGCACCCTGTCGCCCGGCCAGGGCTTCGGTAGCATGTCAGGGATTTCGGGGCAGCAGACTGCTTCCGTGACAGTCGTCGCTCTGTCTCTCTCGCACCTGTGCGGGACGCCCCGTGAGTGCGAGAGAGACAGAGCGACGGAAACGACTCCCGGAATCTCTGCTCATTGAGCGGAGGGAACGTGCCTGGGCCCTGAGCCCCGCTGCTTTGGCTGGCTCGGAATTATTAATTCCTAAACGGGGAATCACGAGGCACGACCATTTCTCCTGAAACGAACATGTCTGCCAACATTCTCCGAGGAAAATGCGACACATGCTTTATCATTATTTGGCAAATATTCGCCGCTACTCGTTATTTCGGGATGTTTACAGACTTGCTGATTTTGTTCCTAAACTCGCTGTGCGAGGAAAAGAGCAGGGCGCCAGGTCCGCGGGGTAAGGGGCGGGGGTGCACTGTGGGCCAGAAGACCGGCGCAGGCGGCCAAAACTCCAGACGCGTTTTTGAGCTCCAGAGTCGCTAAATGTGACTCGAACCGAACGTGTGACCCCACCTATGGATTCCTCGTTCGGAGAGCAATCCATTGGTGGGGTCACACGTTCGGTTCGAGTCACATTCAGCGACTAGGCTCACAATGCGTCCGGGATTTTCACTGCCTCCGCCGGTCTGCTGGCCCACTGTGGAGCCTCTCCGGCGCTGTGCTCCGCGCTCTCCGCTCTGCCGCTGCACTCGGCCTAGAATTGAAGCGAGCTGCTTCGCCGGAAATTCGAAGAACACGGTCCGTGGGGCGCACAGGGCGCACAGTGGGCCAGAAGACCGGTGGAGGCGGACAAAACTCCAGGCGCTTGTTGAGCTCCAGAGTCGTTGAATGGGACTCGAACCGAACGTGTGACTCCATCAATGGATTGCTCTCCGAACGAGGAATCCATTGGTGGGGTCACACGTTCGATTCGAGTCCCATTCAGCGACTCTGGAGCTCAAAACGCGTCTAGAGTTTTGGCCGCCTCCACCGGTCTTCTGGCCCACTGTTGGGCCCTCGGGGCGCTCCGCCTGGCCTGGCGCGGGGCGCGGGTTCGAACACCGGGCGAACGGCTCTCGAGGCGAAACACGCTCTTTGGCGTTTTGCCTTTCCGCCGGTTCCAGGAACACTGCTCCTGCATCAACACCGGCAAAAATTTTCCCATGTAGCGTCGAGGAGGCACATCGAGGCACATCCACGCCGGTGTTTCGCAGCATCGCAGCACCCACACTGCAAAAAAAAAATCGTAGTGTGGTACGGGAAGTGTATGGGGAATGGGGTGTGGGGTAAAGTACGAACCTTCCGCTCTACTTCTCCGTAGTCCGCAGTCCCCGTACGGACCTCACACCGGTAGCCTCCGGCAAACAAGAACAGAACTTCCATGTAGTTGGGGACGCACAGTGGGCCAGAAGAACGGTGGAGGCGGCCAAATCTCTAGACGCGTTCTGAGCTCCAGAGTCGCTGAACAGGACTCGAACCAAACTTGTGACACCACCAATGGATTGCTCTCCGAACGAGGAATACATCGGTGGGGTCACACGGCTCGGTTCGAGTCCTGCTTAGCGACTCTGGAGCTCAGAACGCGTCTAGAGATTTGGCCGCCTCCACCGGTCCTCTGGCCCACTGTGGAACGGTCCAGGTAAGTAATTAACCCTAATAGACCACATGTTCCGTACTTTCTGTCTTCAAAACTCTTTTCCACCAGTGTCGCAGCGGGTTGTTTGGCCCGCTCGCCTTTAAAAGGCAACGCGAGGCATGGTGGGCCCGCGGGGCAGTGAGAGGCTGGAGGGGAAAAAAGGAAAGAGGGGGGGGGGGGGTGAGGGGGCAGTTCGCGGGATGAAAATGGAATGGAATGTTATAATTGAAGTAGTGCACATCTCTGACGGCAACACTGACATCCCTCTGGAGGTGCCCCCCCCCCCTCCCCCCCCCTCCCCACCCCTTCCCCTCAGCCCCCGAAATCCCGCCACGGATGCTTGGCTTGCTGACAAATGGGAAACAGAGTGAGGCCTGATGCTTCATCTCCCCTCGGTCTCCCACAGTGGGCCAGAAGACCTGCGGAGGCGGCCAAAATGCTAGACGTGTTTTGAGCTCCAGAGTCGCTAAATGGGACTCGAACCGCACGTGTGACCCCACCAATGGATTCCTCGTTTGGAGAGCAATCCATTGGTGGGGTCACACGTTCGGGTCGAGTCCCATTTTGCGGCTCTGGAGCTCAAAACGCGTCCAGAGTTTTGGCCGCCTCCACCGGTCTTCTGGCCCACTGTGCCAGGTCTCCCCTAGGTCGCAGCTGCCACGCCCGATTTCCGCCCCTCCACACCGACGCGTCGACGTAGGCCCAACTATAGGATCAGGGCGACAACCCCTTTCCCCAGGGTCGCCACAAAACTGGGCAAAAGATACACGCTGCAAATCCAAGTTGGAACCCGCATGACGTATTGGACATCTTGTCCACGTCATCTAGTGCTCGCCTGTTCCACCCAGACCGGCGTCGGCGGTCATAACTACAGGCGCGTTTTGAGCTCCAGAGTCGCTAATTGGGACTCGAACGGACCGAGTGACTCCACGAATGGATTGCTCTGCGAACGAGGAATCCATAGGGCGGGGGTCACACTCTCAGTTGGAGTCTTGTTTGCGACTCTGGAGCTCAAAACGCGTCTGGAGTTTTGGCCGCCTCCACCGGTCTTCTGGCCCACTGTGCCCCTTCCGTGTCCGTCCTGGAGTGTCCTGGAGCGTCCTGGCGCACGCTGGAGCGCCTTCTCGGCCTCCTTCTCCAAACTCGAGGCTCGAACTCGACTCGCCGATCGGCGCGACCGACGGGGCGTGATCCTCCGCTTGATCGGGCTATCACGCCATTCAATCTAACTTGGAGACTTAATTGTTGCCAGGCTGTTTGTGTTATTCGAAGACGGCGCGCTGCCGTGCGCAAGGGGTGGGGGGGGGGGGGGAGAGGGAGGCGGATTTTAAGGGGGGGGGGGGAGGAGAGGGGAGGGGGGGGAGGGGAAAGGGGGGGAGGGGAAGGGGGGGGGAGGGGGGAGGGGGGGGGGAGGGAGGGGCGGGGGGGGGGAGGGGGGGGGGGGGGAGGGAGGGGGGGGGGGGGGAGGGGAAGGGGGGGGGGGGGGGAAGGGAGGGAGGGGAAGGGAGGGGAGGGGAAGGGGGGGGAAAGGGGGGGAGGAGAAGGGAGGGGGAGGAGAAGGGAGGGGGAGGAGAAGGGAGGGGAAGGGGAAGTTTGTTGGTGCGTCGCTGCTAATGACTATGCAAATAGAGCCCCGGCGAATCGCAGCGCTCGGCAACAAGTCGAAATGTGGCGGGCATCGCGCGTTTTCCTCTCACCTGCCTCGCTCTTCCACCGCCATGCTTCCATGCTTCCCCCTCGACTCTCATTTTGTTCCATCCGCCTGTTCGACGAATTCACTCACTGACACATACACACACACACACTCACCTACATACACACACACACACATACGCGCGCGTGCGCTCACGCTAGACACGTGTGCGCAGAGTGAAGCATCCATGGGACGTGATCGTCGTCACAATCATCAATGGCCAATTCACATGCATACTGTACATACCGCACGAGCGCAGCGATTCATTCATTCATTCATTCATTCATTCATTCATTCATTCATTCATTCATTCATTCATTCATTCATTCATTCATTCATTCATTCATTCATTCATTCAGTAATTTATTCTCACTGAGAAAACCGTACAAACTATCTTAGGCCTTACAAAGAAAAGCAGTTTGTTATACCGAAGTATTTTGAGCCTACATAAGCTTACAAATAAAATGCTACGTAATTTACGAACCATTTCTTCGTATAACAAAGTATTCGCGTTATGTAAGCAGTTCTTCGTGAGGTTTCAAGCGTGCATTCATTCCGCCATGCATTTGTCCGTGTCCTCGCTTTTTCGAGCGTTCTTGCATTGGCGCGTCCACCCAGGCCCCGATCGTGGCCGCTGCCCTTCAGTATTCATCGCTGCACAGTGTGCCGCCCGGATTCTGATTCCGCTGGCAGTGCTGCGCTGGTCTGCGCGTTGCGGCCGGGGAGCGTGTCTGAGATGGGGCGTGCCGGCCGTGCCATCTGCGAGGGGCCCCCCCAAACTGCCCCCTGCGAGCCCCGCCCCCCCCCGCCCCGCCCCCCCCGCCCCGCCCCGCCCCGCCCCGCCACGCCCCACGCGTGTCGGAGTGGTGACCCCCGCCGTGGCCCCTCCACGGCCCTAGTCGGTCCCCCCGCACATCAAATCGCCGGCCCGCTCCCTTTTCCCCCCCGGTCGCTACCCTCCCCCCCACAGTGGGCCAGAAGACCGGTGGAGGCGGCCAAAACTCCAGACGCGTTTTGAGCTCCAGAGTCGCGAAACGGGGCTCGAAAAGAACGTGGACCCCCCCAAGGATTCCTCGTTCGGAGAGCATCCATTGGTGGGGTCACACGTTCGGTTTTGAGTCCCATTTAGCGACTCGAGAGCTCAAAACGGGTCAAGCTGTAGCCGCCGACGCCGATTTTCAGGCCCCCCCCCTCCCCTCCCCTCCCCTCCCCTGCCCTCCCCTTCCCTCCCCTTCCCCCCCGCAACTCCCACACGTCGTTGAGCCGGCCCCGCCAAACCCAGCAAGCAGCTCGTAACCCCCAAAGGACCGCCACATCTGAGCCCCATCAAAACCCCCACCGTCTATGTTTGAAAGCCCAATGCGTAGCGTACGCCCCCTCCGCCCCGCCCCCCCGCGCCGCGCCGCGCCCCGCCCCCCCCCGCCCCCCCCCGCCCCGCCCCGCCCGCCCGCCCAGCCCCGCCCCGCCCGCCCCGCCCGACCTGTACTTACAGGCATTCCGCGCGGCTGGCTGTCGTGGCTGCTTCTGACGCTATCGTGGCCGCTGTAGACGATTCCGAACGGTGTCCGGGCGCTCTGTCTCTTCGCTCCCACAGCGCTCTGCAGGGGTGCGAGAGAGACAGACCGAGGATTGGCACGGCAGTGCTTTTCGACTCGCACCCCGTCCTCAAAG
>NW_023144630.1:4104575-4120406 GCF_012932325.1 Thrips palmi | reverse complement strand
CCTGCTGGCGGAAAGGGGTGGAGAAGCTGATGAAACGCTCATGAATAAGGAAGACCACTAAAGGAGCAGCCTTGCGACAAAGAGTGGCGGCAAAAAAGGGCAAACTCAGAGAGGGAGAGAGAGGGAGAGAGCCGTGAAAAACGGGCTAATTTTCGTTGTTGATTTTATTCCTCACAGTGTGACTTTATAACCAAGAAGAGTGCAGCGGTAACTCCCGGGGCGGAGCGCGCGCCACTGCAAAAAACGACTTTCTTTTTTCAAGTGTCTCTTCTGCGGATGTTAATGGTCGAGCTTCTCGAGGGATCCTCGGCGTAGCTCCACCCCCCTCAAGGCAACGAGTCGAGGGTTCCCCGGGGTCAACTTCCATCGCGCTGCGCGCATATTCCACCTGCAGTGCGGTGCCAGATGGCCAGACGCGAGGAACATGTGGGCCTAGTGTCACCACGCAATCTGAGCGGCGCACAGACGGGCAGGCAGACAGACAGACAGACAGACAGACAGACAGACAGACAGACAGACAGACAGACAGACAGACAGACAGACAGACAGACAGACAGACAGACAGACAGACAGACGGTCGGACAGGCGGACGGACGGAGAAGAAACTGATACGTCGATGGCGACACCCACGCCCACGACGGCCAGGCCGGGCCCATGTTGACAAGCGATATACACCCCGCTACCTGCGTCAAGGGCAGAGGCCGGGGTAAATGAGAAAGGGGAGGGGGGGGGTACACGTCGCCAGCAGGCTGCCTGGGGGAGAATGTGGCGGGGAGAATTGGGTGGGCGGCGGCGGGGCAAGGCTGCTGGTTAGTTGCTGCCATGAAGGTGAACCCCCCCCCCTTCCCCCAACCACATGCATACGCATTACCCATATACATACATACAGGCTACGTACAGTACTAACTCACACGTACTCCTTCATCACCCCCGCCCCCTCCCTCTCTTTGCATGTGTGTGTGTGCTTCTTTTTGTGCCCGCATCTCCGCGGCGGTGGCCCATTCAGCAACCGTCACCGCCGTTCAGCGGTCTTTCTTGTCAAGCGGCGCGGAGCCCCGGGACGAGAGGGGACGCGTCCCGGGGGCCGAACTAGCAAGCATGTCGCCGACTAGGGGACGGAGGAGTGGAGGCCGAAATCCCCGACGCGTTTTGAGCTCCAGCGTCGCTAAATGGGACTTAACCGGACGTGTGACCCCACCAATGGATTGCTCTCCGAACGAGGAATCCATTGGTGGGGTCACACGTTCAGTTAGAGCCCATTTAGCGACTCGGGAGCTCAAGACGCGTCTAGAGTTTCGGCCGCCTGCGCCGGTGCTCTGGCCCACTGCGCGGGCGAGAGCCCCCGAGGCGATGCAGTCCCGCTGGACACCAGTGTACCGCGCGTTGCCTACCCCGCGCCCCGCGGGCTGAGGCTGCAGGCCGCACCACGTCGAGGCTATGCGCGGCTGACGTACACGCCACTGCAAAGGGGCGGGGCGGGGCGCGCAAACGGCCATTCACAAGCAACACGCCCCACTCGGAATCTCGACGCGATACACTGTCAAAAAGCAGACGGACTCGTGCGTCAAGCACGGTTGCGCCACTGTCACCATTGAAACGTTTCCACTGAAAATAAGACCAGTGACTTGAGGGAAGAATCGTAGGAGGGCCACTGGCAGTGTCCACTTCGTGCCCAGGCTTCTTTCTTTTCCTTTCGGTCGCTGTAAAATTGGTCCAACTTTGCTGGGCGCTGCACCAACAAACGAACCTAAACGGCATGCCGCCGCAATTTGCTCCTCTTTTTTTTCGTCCATCAACGTTTCCTTCTTTTGCTCTTATTTTTCTTTTTTTTCTTTTTTTTCGTCGCGAATTGTCAATTATTCAGCGGCCCAGTCAACACCGCTGCGCATCGACAAGGCCGTAACCAAATAAAACTGCAAAGTCCGGACGCGCGGCACACTGGGAAAAGGTGGCCCGGTCGAGAATAATGAGAGTGTCTAAAAAGCGCCAAATTTCTTTTCAAAAAAAGGACGTGTTATTTTTTTTTAAATTTTGAAAGAGAAAGAGAGAAGAAAGTTGAAAATGAGTACGATAGCAGCCCTCTAGTTGAGCAACCCGAACCCGGCTGACCCGAACCCGGCGTGCGAAGAGAAACACCCGGCCAAGCCGCGCCAAGCCGCGCCAAGGCGGAGGGAGGGGGAAACACGATCTACGGAAACGCCCTACCCGGCACACTGCCAGAGATCTCGTCGCTCTGTCTCTCTCGCACCCCTGCTGGACGTTTTCGTTTTCGCGTTTTCGTTTTCGCGTTGTTTTTGTTTTCGCGCTGTTTTCGTTTTCGCGCGTTTTCGTTTTCGTTTTATCCCGTGCGTGCGACAGAGACAGAGCGACCGCTGTTCGGAATCAGCCTGCTGACGTGCAGACAGCTCCATCCCGCAACACGTGCGTGCCTGGCGGGTTTGCCTACGTCGCCATTGACAGGGGCCTTCCCTCCCCTCACTTTCCGTCGGCTGCGCAGCACGGAGCAGCAGCCTGTAGTGTCCTGACGAATGCCGCATTCGTTCTACTCGAGTCAAGTTGAAGGGAGCGGGAGCGGGAGAGAGAGAGAGAGAGAGAGAGAGAGAGAGAGAAGAAGGGGGAGGGGGCGCCTTATCAACGTGCCCCGCCTCTCGCTTTCCCTCATTTTCCCTTTCACTTTCCCGCTTTCTCCATTATCTTCTTTTCGCGCGGCGTTCCTCCACCGTAATATCATCGCACACAATTACAGTCCCACAGTTAAAAAAAATAAATCTTTTGGAAAATCCAGAAAAAGTGCAGTCTGGAGCTCCTTTGGAAATTCCTAGAGCCCTTGCCGGTCAACTGTTTGTCCCCGAAGGTAAGCAGTTATTTTGTTTGAAAAAACAACAACAAAAACAACTAGATGCGTAATACGGTTAGAAAGGTGGGAGGCACATTTATGTGGGCAAAGTGATTAATTCTCCCCGTGCGTCAATTTGTTAAGGGTCCTCTTGGGAGCGGGGGACAACTGAGGGGGGAGGGGGGGGGGGTCGTCATTCCAGCCGCCATCAGGTCCATTTTAATCAGATAACCGACGCGGTTATGATTTCATTTATTTTATTTTTATTCCCCGCCTTTGGAGGGAGGAAGGCTTGCCAGCCGTTCGTTGGCGGCGGCGATAAGGAGACCTGCCCAAGTATTCCGGACTCTCATTCATTTTTTTTTATTGTTTCTTTTCGAGTATTTTTTTCTAAAGCCATGCTGCAGCAGGCACAAAAAAAAACAAATCACTTACAAATAAAAAAAACCTTACGTCAAATTGTTTGTATCTTAATTGATTTTTTTTAGTAATATGATTAATGTTTTTTTGGGGGGGCTGGTTTTTTTTGCGACACCGGCGTCAAAAAACGCAACCGCCACAAACGGAAGCCTAATTTTTAACGGTGTGCTGCCGGCTTCGTCCTCCACACGGCCATCCCCAGAGTGTCGCCCTATCTCCCTTTCACTCCTCCGTTTCCGTCTCTCCCCCTCCCCTCCCCCTCCCCCTCCCCTCCGCCGCTAAGCCGAGCGGGCACGATATCACGCGAACGTCAACATTCCGCCTCAGCTCAGGCTGATGGCAAAATGGATTTGCGCTTGTCAGCGTCTAACGCGTGGCCGTGGCGTGGCCCTGGCGTGGCCGTGGCGTAGCGGCCCAGTTTTTGGTCCGTTTTTTACTTGGCTGGCTGGTATTTGAACCGGAGAACGAAACACTGGCAGACGTTTGCCCGGAGGCCCGGATCGGGGTGGCCGGCCCGGCCGGGCGCACACACAGACCGACCGCCCGGGCTATTCCGCACAAAACAGGAAAACTTGTTAAATTTTCTCATCTAAGTTGAGCTTTCCTGCGCGTGTTCGGTCCCGCCGAAGCGCGCCGAAGCTACTCTTTCAAAACTTGATTACGAAACGAAAGGGGAGCCATCTGACAGTAGCCACCATCCGAGGGGAGGGGGAAGGGGGCGCCGGAGCCAAATTCCCCCCAAAGTTGGAAACGGGATTGGAAGCTAGGCTGCCCCACGCACCGCCCGACCGCTCTTCAACTACATTGAATATCAGCCGCAATGGACTTCCTTAAAAAGGCCCCTCGCCGACAGCGGGGAGTGCGAGTGAGAGAGAGGGGGGGGACATCTGACATTTCAAGAGCGCCTTGCCACGCGGCCTGGATGCACTTCGCCAGCCGTCGCGACGCGCGCCGCCCGAATATAGAGACCGCCCTTCTGATGGATGAATCGCCCTTTTTATAAAAACACAAAAAAAAATATGAAAAGCACGATGAATGGTGCCTCGTCCTCGGATTTTTACATTGAGATGCATGCGGCGTGTCACCGAGTCAAAATGCAACCTAGAAAGGGACCGCTCCATCCAGCCGAGGGTGAGAACTGGAGGCAAGTTTTGCTTCGCACACAGACAGGCGCGCGCGCGCGCACACACACACACACACACACACACACACACACACACACACACACACACACACACAGTGTGAGTATCGGCACCAATACTACGTCAGTGCGGCCCCCGAAATAAAAGCCACCTGAAAGCGACGCGGCCCAAAGGATTCCTGCTCGAATGGTCTGAGAGTCCCTCTGCCCCTGTTCCTCGTTCCTTGGCACGGCCCACAGTGGGCCAGAGGACCGTTGTGGCGGCCAAATCGCCAGACGCGTTTAGAGCTCCAGAGTCCCAAAACAGGTCTCGAATCGATCGTGTGACCCCACCAATGGACTGCTCTCCGGACGAGGAATCCATTGGTGGGGTCACACGTTCGGTTCGAGTCTCGTGTAGCGACTCTGGAGCTCATAACCCGTCTGGGATTTTGGCCGCCTCCACCGGTCTTCTGGCCCACTGTGCTGCCGCGGCAGGGCCGTGGCAGGGCCTTGGCAGAGGCAGCTTCGATACTCGATTACCCGATGACTCGATACACAGCCCCAGCCTCAGCCACGCTGGCGCCAAAATGAACCTGACACAGACGATCCCGTATTGAGACCACTACACCGCTCTAAAAAAACCATATAATTATTTGACCGCATGGATTTAGAGCGTAGCTCTTTTATGAAATCAAAATTGTCCCGTAAGAATTGCCTTAAGTCAAAAAGATCCCCATCTATAAAGGCCTCCTCTGGTTCCGAGACTGAACGAAAAAAGCATGAGTAACTGACAACGGTCTGTTCTATTTTATTTCATACTTTTATCAATTTTTTTCTGCGAAAAAGATATTGGAAAGTTGACAACTGCAAGAGGAGAAATTCCCCAAAACGTGGTGGGGCACTGGCAGCCGATGGCAGCCGCCCCCGATGATTCTTTGCCGGCCTCACTCGCCTGGACTGGCGTTCGTTCGTTGGTTCGCTACGTGTCTCAAAGTTTCTCCTCTGCGCAGATTCCTCCCTCTTTGAAATCATCGCTCTTGATTAATAAAGTTTGAAGCCATGGAGGGAGAGCATGGACACGCAGCGACACGGCATCGACACCCAGCGCCCTGCCGTGCATCCCGTCTTTCGACCGCGCTACTTTTCAAGAGGAAAGAAAACGGCCTCCGTGTGTTGTTGTCCCCTCCCACTGCTGGGAAAGCACCCCCGAACGACACAAAATTTGGAAACAAAAGACGCCTGGGCACAAGTCGTTGTAACTCTCTTTTTTTGCAGATTTCTGTGATTGGCGGTGGCTGGGGCGAAGAGCGAACAGTTCCACCAGCAAGCTGAAGGGGGGGGGGGGCACCCATCTGGTGTCGAGCACACTAATTTCGGCGGGGAAACCGGGCAACTCGGTTTCCGGCCTGGTGTACGGTGTACCTCACTTACGGAAAATGACCTTCGAGGCGGGCTGGTGGGCTGGTGGGCTGGCGGCGTGCACGTGCCCCCGGGCTCCGCGCCGCACGTTTAAGGCATTCATTTTCATATCCCTGCCCTATAATTTGAGCCTCCTGTTTTCGTCAGCAGACGCCATTCTTGCCTCCCCTTACTGGCGCCTTTTCCGCACAGAACTCCGCCTCTTCCACACTCCATTATTTTTTTTTATTTTTTTGTTTTCGTTGCTCGACCCGTTTCCCGTCCGTGCTTCCGGGGGTCCGCGCCACAGTCTCACTAACAACACTCCGGTCGCGCTGCCCCGCTGTGCTGCCCCACTGTGCTGCCCGGTCGGTGCACATGCACGGACCGTGCGCGCCTTGTTATTCTCCCCCCCCCCCTCCATTCGAATTCCCAGCCTTCCCTGTGTCAATGCTTCTGCATCGTGACACCAGTCGGCATGTCCCCCTCCCCCTTTTGCCTTCTACTAACCCCCGCGCTGCTGCCTTCGGACTTAAAGGGCGGGCCCCACCACTGGGGGCAGGGGAGGAAGGGGGGAGAGGGGGTAAAAAGGGTTAAGTGGAAAGTAGGGGGGGCAAGTTGGCTCGAGGTAGGCGGGGATTGGCCGAGCGCTCCGGGCGCAATACGTCCGTGCGAAAAGACGCGCCCTCGCCCCGTCTCTCTCACCCCCACAGAGCGAGTCGAGCAGAGACGCGTTTTGAGCTCCAGAGTCGCTGAACAGGACTCGAAGCGAGCTTGTGACCCCACCAATGGGTTCCTCGTTCGCAGAGCAATCCATTGGTGGGGTCACACGTTCGGTTCGAGTCCCATTCAGCGACTCTGGAGCTCAAAACGCGTCTTGGCCGCCTCCACCGGTCTTCTGGCCCACTGTGGTGCAGTGCAGCTCCTCCCTGCTTCACGGCCGTCGCTTTGATTGCGGGCGCTCAATAAGGCGCGGGGAAGGACAGCCAGTCTTCTGGCGTCGCTGCAGCAACTTGGCCCAAAGTTTGGGGGAGGGGCGGGCCTGGGCGGGCCTGGGCGGGCTGACAGGGGCATAGACAGGCAAACAGACTGACAGGGAACTGTTTAAAGCCCAGGTGCTGAGAATGACGGTCGCTTTGGGCTGTTTGCCTGCAGGCCTGCCTTGGCGCCAGCGGCCAGCTTGGCCGCCGGGTCCCTGGGCCAGCAGGCCACAGGGCCAGCTAGGGCAGCTGGGCCAAGCTAGGGCCTGCCAGGGCCATTGCTAGGGCCAGCTAGGGCTGCTAGGGCCAGCTAGGGCCACTAGTGGTCCGTAGGGCCTGCTTTGGCCTGCTAGTGCCAGCTAGGGCCAGCAGGGCCTGCCAGGGACACCAGAGGGCCAGCTAGGGCCAGCTAGGGCCAGCTAGGGCCAGCTAGGGCCAGCTAGGGCCAGCTAGGGCCAGCTAGGGCCAGCTAGGGCCAGCTAGGGCCTGCCAGGGCCAGCTAGGGCCAGCTAGGGCCAGCTAGGGCCAGCTAGGGCCTGCCAGGGCCTGCCAGGGCCAGCTAGGGCCAGCTAGGGCGAGCTAGGGCCAGCTCAGGGGGTGGAATTGATTTTAGGGGTCGGGGTGCAAGTGAGTGGGGTGAACGCGATTCCCGCCACCTGGCGCCGGGAAGCAAGGGAAGACGGCTGCGGCCCTGCGGCGCGCTGTCCGGCAAACAAGAAGTCGGATTGGCGCTGCTCGCCCCGCACAGTGGACTTGCCAGAAGGCCGGTGCCCTGGCCCTCGCTGGCTGCGCTGCCCGGTCCGGGTCCCAGGCAGCCGTGCAAGGGGCGTGCTCAGTGCTCGCTGAGAGGGGGGAGGGGGGCTTCACCTCGATTGCCGGCGTGGATTTCATCGCAGCGACTCCGTCAAAACCTCCGCCGTCGCCACTCCGGACTGCATTGTCCGTGCAGTCCCCTCCCCAGCCGCCGCGGGGGAGGGGGAGTTTATCACGCCCTTGTTTAGGAGGAAACTGGAAAACTGGAGCGGAGAGGCGCCCTTTCGGCGGACCTGGCCCCGCCTGGCCCTTAGGGCGGCAGGACTACACCGTGACTACACTGGCTGCACAATGGGTCGAGTTGCTGCCGGCCGGCCGGGCGGGGCGCGCTTCGCCAGGCACCGTCCGACCCAGCGGATGCCGTGCCCCACCGGGGAGATAGCGGCCCCAAGGCTCCAAGACGGAAGCTCCCTTTTCGGCTCGTTTCGGAAACAAGGTTTAGTTTGCCTGCCGTCGCCGGAAATGCAGCCCTTGTCGTTTGGACGCGTTGTGCCTGTCCCGGAGCATACAGTGGGCCAGAAGACCGGTGGAGGCAGCCAAAACGCGATGGGACTCGAACCGAACGTGTGACCCCAGCAATGGATTCCTCGTTCGGAGAGCAATCCATTGGTGGGGTCACACGTTCGGTTCGAGTGCCATTTAGCGACTCTGGAGCTCAAAACGCGTCTGGAATTTTGGCCGCCTCCACCGGTCTTCTGGCAAATCCACCGCGCAGGGGCTGCCTACGGCTGCCTAGCTCATTCCGGGCCACCGCGGCCCTTCGGCCTGCCCTTCCGAGGCCCCTGCCCGTCCTGCGGGAGTCTGCTACGTCTAGATTGGACTCTGCTGTAAACGTGGCGGACCTGCATCGTGGTCAGTTGCTCCATTGTGCCTCAGCCCTCCTCGTTTGATCATCTCGACCCGAGGGATGAGCTGGCCGGAATTAATCCTCCCCCTCCCCCGCCGGCCCTCTCATCTCCACATCAACCCCACGAATCTCTGGAAGTATTCCAATTAACAAGTGCTCTAGTGGGCATTATGTGGGTGAGGGGAAAGGGTGGGGGTGCATCGGTTGTCCTCCCCTTCCCCCGTCACAAGTGGAGTAAATAAAAAAGGGAGCAATAACCGTGGCGGGCCTTAATTTGATTTGAAACGGTGGACAGGCGGCGCCGCGACACAGCGGCAGGTGATTGGATTGGACTTCAAAGGACGCAGCAACGCGACAGCAGCGCGACAGCAACGCGTTGTCGGCGGGCCCTTCAGGCTTTGGCCCTTCAGGCTTTGGCCCTTCAGGCTTTGGGCCTTTAGGGCCTCACGGCCTCTGGCTGCCTCTGCTGCCCTTCGGCGCCGCTTTCGGCACGGCTTTTCAATCGCTTTCGATGGCGATTTTGAGGGTCTGTCCAGGGGCTGTCTCAGGTCTTTCTACGGGCTGTTCAAGGGCGCGGCGGCGCACTGTGGGCCAGGAGAGCCCACTGTGTGGCTCTTCGAGCCCATGGACAACCGGCTATGACGACAACGTACCTGTTAGCCGTCCCGAACAAGTCCTTCCGAAACGACGACCGGTCTTAATCCAAAAGGCGCACCTGCGGATAAAAGTCACTTTCAATGTCTGCGGGCAGTGCGTCGCGGTGTGTCGTCGGTTGCCCGCCTGCCGCGGCGCTCGCGCCCTCTCGGCAGAGGCAGAACACTCTTCCCGCCAAAACTCATTTTCTTCCCGCCAAAACCCACGCCTGCTCTGCCTGCCCCTGGCGTTGGCGCGGCGGCGCGGCGCTCAGGTTCGGTAATCCAGCGACACATGTCCCTCGCTCTCTCTCTCTCGCACTCACAGAGCGTCCCGTGAGGGTGTGAGAGAGACGGCACCGACGGCACGGGGATTGGCGTAATAAGAGGTCGTTAAGTGCGACGCGGGGTGGCGCGCTAATTCTGCGAATATTAACCGGAAGTTCGGCGGTCTCCGGAAACAGCCGAACCGGATTGGGGATTCGGGTCCGAAAAGCCGAACGGGGCGCTGTCGGCCCCGACGGGTCGGCGAGCAAGGGTCATTCATTAATGGGGCAGAATGAGGCGCGGCTCGGGGGAGTGACGCTGCGTGACGCGGCGTGACGCGGCGCCTTTTCAAGCCTCTGTCTTCCTTTCGGCTGATGGAGAGGGCGTGGGAGTCGATTAGCCGTTCGGCCGATCCCGGGTTCAAGTACCGGCTGCAGCAAACGATAATTCCTCTTTCTGTCTTTTTTCGCCCTGCCTTTTTTATCTCTGTTTCACAGCTTCGCGTCGCGTAATCCGCTCCGTTTCTCTTTTTTTTTACGGACCGGACTTCGGGCTCCTTCGCAGAAAGCTTCCTGAGCGCGGGTCTCGGATCCTGCAGGATTCTTCCTCCCTGTGGCCGCCGGGAAGGAGATTCTGGGCCGTGCAATGCACGCTCGCATTGAAGCACAGCCCCGAGAGTCGTTTCGGTCGCTCTGTCTCTCTCGCACCAGCACGGGACGCCGCATGAGTGCGAGAGAGACAGAGCCATGAAAACGATTGTAGGAATCAGTCTGCCGAGTGCACATCTCGTGCTCGGACCTAGGCAACCCCCGGCCGCCTCCGCAGTGGGGCAACCCTTCTTACTGCCTCGAACAGGACTCTCTAAAAACCTCACAGACTGATACGTACGGTCAAAACGCAGAAAATTTTACGTTTCGAATTATTATTTTGATCATTTGTAAGCTTGCGAAGGAAATACATCGTGAAGCAATTTTTCTATTTCATAAGGTTTCCACCAAAGACAACACATCCTACCAGTTTCATGAATAAAAATAAATTACCAACTGAGATTTTTTTTTTCGCCTCAATTATCCAATCAAGGTGCAATTTAAAACTTGAGAAACTTGGGGTCGCGAGGGAATGGGGGAAGTGCGTGGACTTACCGGGGCGCTCCGCAGCGCTCGGCTCGGTCCGCAGCGCCGCGCCTCGCGGGGGGTGACGGGGTGACCGGGCCGCTACGCCGCTACACTGGCGGGGCCCCCGGCGGGCGGCAGGGCGCGAGGGAGTGCGGTCGCTTCGAGTGCTACGCTACGCAGGGCGGCGGGCGGCGCTCGTGGCGGCGGCGCCAGACACACCTGCTCGGGTCGGGGGTTCGCGTCTCACTGGCGGCGCCGCGGCGCAGCCAGCACGGCCAGCACAGCGCTAAGGCAGAAGGCAGTCGCGGTGACCGCGGCGCGGAACGACCCCGGGCCTGCGTCGAGTCTGCGGGCCCCGCCTGGGCCCCGCCTGGGCCCCCCGCGGGGCGGCCGGAGCGGCGCATCGGGAGGGGGAGGGGGAGGGCAGGCAAGGGGAGGCCCCACCACCACCCCCGCGGGGTGCCACCACAGGCCTCCGTGCGGGGGTGGAGGGCCAACAGAGCGCCCCGCGCCGCGCCGCGCCCCGCCCTCCCCACCTCAGCTGTTGCATGCCGACGCCCCCGCAACCCGACGCGCCCCGCGGCTGTCAAAGCAACACTGTCCACCATCGGCACCTGGACCACCTGGACCGCCTGGACCGCCCCCGCCGGGCCGCGAACCGTCTCGGAAGCTCGGTGTTCAAAATTGGTCCTTCGCCATTGACTCTTGTTGTTTCATTTCCAATCGCATACATATTTGCCTTTGTGAGACGCTGGCTGAGATCGAACCATTTGATTTGATGCACAACTTCATTTTATTCTACTGGCTATATTTACAGAATATGAACAGTACGTCATCCTCTACGAGAGGTCTGCGTTGGACATTTAGCATGTAGCTTACTTATAAATTAAAAAAATTCTAGGTAATTGCATGTTTAACAGCATTTTTTTCTTAATAAAAATTTTGTTACTACAAAACACCAAAGATATGAGCACCTATACAAATCTACACCAAGAAAATTATTTAAATTTAATTACAGTACAGCCAAATAAGTGCTATCCAAGTAGCTGCAAATACAGGTCATAAAACTAACCATAAGTTAAAAGATCTACAACAATGTCATTATTATTATTATTATTTACAAACCTCAGGCACCACAATAAAATTCATTTGGAAGGTGCTGATGAGTTTCTTTTTCTAATAAGCTCACAGAATAAACGTGCCAATTAAATAGCAAATGCATTTCCCAGAGGACTCTTTTAGAGTCTGTATCAGCCCTTCAGTTTAACTATTAAAAGGGATTTTAAATATAATGACTGATCACAGAATAGTTGCTCAATTAGTAACACCTAAAGATTAGATTTTGAAGATGAAGCAGAAGACATGCAAGCCTTCAGCAAGTGACACAATTAAAAGACTAGTTCTTTTCAAAAATACCACCAAAAAATGGGAAAGAGAAATAAGAAAAACACAAACCAATTAAATTCAATCTTAGAACAAAAAAATCATGGGAATGGTCACAAATTAAATACATTGTGCTTTGCAATTAATCCAATCAATTAAAGCCATGAGAAATGAAGCAAAGAGGTCTTGTTGTCAAACAATAATTCATAATGACTGTCCCAGCATAAATACACAGACACAATAGGTAACTTGTGAATACAACAAGGGAGCACATGATTGTACAGTTGTGTGTTCCATGCTGATTGCCTACACAAATGATAAGCCTAGGGAACTGAAAATATTTCATCAATTGACTGATCATCATGCATTTCAGAATTGCCCATGGACGTTTCACTCTCAAGAAACTCTCGTAACTCCGCTTCTAAGTCTCGAACTGATGTTCCAGAACTGGTGGGATTGGAGGCCTGAACTGTTGAAGCTTGAACGCCTGCAAATTGAAGAAAGTGTAAGGAGAGAGCTGTGCCTTCAGGAAATAAGACAACTTGAGTTTGAACCTCCTTCATATTTACCTGTCTGAATATGGTCACCGGAAGTTGAAGAGCTGACGCCTTCACTATCAGGCGTTACCTGCACACCCATAGCCTTTCGAACAGCTGTTACAGGAACAATTGCAGCAGGAGGAACTCTCTTTGCCAAATCAGTGAGATTTTCTGTTATCTTCTCAGCTAAAACAAAAGAGTAACGAGAAATTTTAAATTTTCAAAGTGAAAACCGAACTGGAAGGCAAGCATGAAAAATTTAGTGAGATTTTACCTAAGGATACTTCTGTTATGGATGGCTGCAACACTTGTGACAAGTGCTGGGGTGGTGCAGTGCTCAAGCGGTCACTTTGAACTTGTTGCAAGTTCTCCAGGAGACCACCAGTGTGGTTTAGCTGAGCTTGAGCCTGCTGCTGCTCCTCTACCTCTTTCCTCAGCACCTCTGCAATAGAAACATCAATCACATTATATAAGGCTGCATCTGTCAATTACATGTCTCAAAGCAAAAAAAGGATAAGAATGAGTTACATACCAACTCCCTCCAAAAAACTTGTGTCAATACCAAGATCACCAAGACTTCGTAAGGAATCCAAATTCATAGCCTGAACTGGTATAGTAACTGGAGGAGTAGGGGTGGACTGGGACTTTGAATTTGGACATTGGATTGGTACAGTGGGAGAAGTTGCCAGGGCAGTCGTACTTTCTTGACTTCTAGCACTGTCTAGGATAACTCGCATTCGTTCCTCCTCTTCTCTCATTTTACGTCTATCCTCAAGATTCTTTTTTGTTCTTCTGTGTTCACCATGTGTTAAAATGTCCAAAAGATTATCTACCATTGTAATAGTATAGTCATTGTCCTTTGCAAAATCCAGTATGCTGAAAAAGAAGCAAACAAAAGCATGTTAGAGACCCCACCTCAATCATGGATCATTGGATCCAATCCTTTCAGTTAAAAAGGATGCATACCTCTCAGCATACTGAACAGCAGCGTCATCACCATACGTTTGATACACAAGATCTGACTCATCTTTACTTAAATTAGCAAAAGTAGAGTCATGTGATGGTGCGTAAGACCCAAAAGCACCATAGTAAAGCGGTTTAACTGTAAAGAAAATGATCAGTAATTATAAATCAAGAAAACCAAACACATTCAGAACAATTAATTTCATGCAGCATAGGTACACACGAATATTGGTCACTTGATTGAGCACTAACCTGTTTTGGCCAAATTCCGTTTGTCTTCTCTGAAACCTTGAAGCTGCCCTGTACCAT
Source organism: Thrips palmi (assembly GCF_012932325.1). Taxonomy (NCBI): domain Eukaryota; kingdom Metazoa; phylum Arthropoda; class Insecta; order Thysanoptera; family Thripidae; genus Thrips; species Thrips palmi. Next base: position 4,106,781 of record NW_023144630.1, on the reverse strand, counting down.
TGGTCAACTTCCCAGTGACAGCTCCAAGTAAAACTGCTTTCTCTTTCTTCTCTACATCAATTCCATCTCCAGGTACTAATATATTAAGAGATGTGGTACCATCCTTACGCTGACGTAAAAATCCCATCTAAGTATTGAAAAAAATATTTATATGAAAGTCCGATTTCCATAAAAACAATGGGTGGCTTGACACTTGGTAAAAAACTTACGGTTGTCTTTGGCTTCCTGGCTGCAAGCTTTGCTGCAGCAGCTTGTCTTGCTCTTTGAGCTTGTTCAAGAATCTCTTCAGGAGCAAGGTCATCAGGAATAGCCTCAAACTTGTTACTGTAATCAGGAAAATTCAATAGAAACAATTTGTACTTTGTGGTAACCAATTAAACATTTCCAAATTTTAAGTTCATCATTGATCAAAATGATTGTCCCCTGCTCAACATGATTGACTCAACAGAGAAGCCATTAAGAAAATGTTAGCAATAATCCCAAGCAGTTAACTTAAGTTTTAACTTTAGTTTAACGTTTGAGAACTGCTGTTCAGTTTCTAAATGGCAATAGTCATCCATGCTGAACTGGGCCTCATACTGTAGGCCAAAATAAGGACCCCAGCATTTTACACAAAGAATGCAGAGGGAATACAACGGCCAAAAGACTTTGAAACCATTTAACAAAACAAAACAGGCTCTTACAGGATGGGTTTCTGCTCCTTCTTCTTAATATCAATGTCCATACTTTCTTCACCAAGCGAGGCACCCTCCATTCCCATATCTGAATTGGTTGCCAAAGGGCTGCCAGGAGAAACAAGCTCTGAAGCAGCAAGTCCTTCACCAACATCAAAGCCCAAAGCTTCTCGCCCGATATCAACCATGTAAGTTAAGACAGACCGCAAAGGTCTCAGCTTATCTGGGCTCATCATTTTGACACCAGTGTGGAGCAACTTCTTAGCAGCTTTGTAATATATTGTGTGGGGCTGATTGTAAACCATTGCATTATTGCACAACAATTTAAAGTCATCCTGCAAGAAAGAAATTTGTGTTTAAAAAAAATGGCAACAAGCCAAAAATTTATCAACTATGACCTCTGACTTACAGTGAATTGGGACAGGGATGAATAGACTCCATTATCAATTCTTTGCTTCATTGTGCTGAAATCCATTGGTATTGAAATAATGGATGAATAGCCTGGGGCGATGTGATCAGTCACCGGCCAAGCAAATAGTTGTTTTGGATCCTTTTTCTCTAAAGCTTTCAGCAAGTACTCCAAGAGTCTTTGCAGAGCAGACCGTTCTTGTCTTTGTCTCAAAACGCATGATCGTGGCTCACGAATGGCAGCTGAAATCATGAGGGACAGGAAACAAATCAAAAAATGTGTCTACACAACATAGTTTTAAGTATAACAATACTAACCGTCAACTTCTCTTGCCACAGCAATCATCTGTTCATCAATCACCTGAGAACCATCTAATCCAGCACGCTTTGCAGGAGGTTCAGACAAACTCTCTTCACCCATACTAACATCATCTTGGCTTGACTCTTCACGACGTTTCCGTTTTTCCTAAACACATAAACCAGCCATTGATCTAAATGAAAACACTTTCTAGGAGTGAGAAACGAATTTTGATTACGCAGTTCCCATGCCTACCTTGTGATGATGTTTGTGCTTTTTCTCATGTTTATCACGATCCTTCTCCTTCTTTTTCTTTTTCTTTTTAGCTTTTTTGTGAGAGCGATCAGATAAAGCATTCACTGAATTTAAAATGTCGTCCCGAACACTTGTCAAATGAGAGGAAGATGCAGCAGACATTCTACTTGTTTCTTCATCCACCATAGGCCCCAGTGAGTCACATGAATTGTCTGGTGTGGAATTGCTCATCTTCAAAATGAGCCGCAGACCCGGTGGCTTGTCACCACCAGTTTGTGATTTGTCTGTAAACAGGCAGAAGACACTGTAGACATCCTCTGACAGCTAGTGATCCAGTAACAGAGATCTGGGAACCATTAAGTTGTAGGCTACAGTTAACATATACATTGGAAACATTTCTAGCAAATGTAGCGGTAAATGTTTGGCATATTATTGAGAGAAAACTTAATTCTACCATAAATTTGAAGGTTATAGTGACATTTCAGTACCTTCATGTCTGTCTCTCTTTTCCGACTTGTGCTTTTTGTGCTTTTTCAAACTCATCTTAACAGCTATGCACCAAAATAAAACC